>NC_092333.1:458744166-459117500 GCF_046630445.1 Rutidosis leptorrhynchoides | reverse complement strand
AAATTAAAATATAAATATAAATATTTACGTATAGATATAGAGAGATTGATATTTTTTGGATATATTTTTCGTCGAACTGCGTTGGCTTTTATAGGAATTTGAGTCCAGGTGAACTCCGCGAGTCGCGTAATTTTTTGCCTTCAAACTCCGCAACTCGCAGAGTTTGAAATTACAGCTCACCCAGCTTTGGCTCTTTGTTTGCCAACGATTTATAAATATATTATAATAAATATATTAATTTTAAGAATTAATTATATATTATATTATATTTATATACATAGTTAACTTGTAATTTTTAGTCCGTTGCGTCGAGTGTTGAGAGTTGACTCTGGTCCCGGTTCCGGATTTTCGAACGTCCTTGCGTACAATTAAATATCTTGTACTTTGCGTTTTGAATCTTGTACTCTTGCAATTTTGAGACGTTTCTTATCAATAATTGGAACCTCTTTGATTGTATTTTGTACTTTTGAGCTTTTTGGTCGTTTGCGTCTTCAATTCGTCGAATCTGTCTTTTATCTTCACCTTTTATTATTTAAACGAATATCACTTTTAAATAGAATAATTGCAACTAAAAGCTTGTCTTTCTTGAGGAATAATGCTATGAAATATATGTTCGTTTTTAGTATTATCAAATATTCCCACACTTGAGCGTTGCTTGTCCTCAAGCAATATAGTCTTGAAATACTAGAATCACTTCTTTATTCTTCACACTTTGTACATCAGTGATTTCTATATGGCGGTATAAACAATGGTAGTAGCGATATGGTTTACAGTCCCACATGACTATAAAATTTAGATCCATTAAGGAAATTGGATCTTTATGAAAACATTTGATCTTTTGAAAATTAAATCTAGTTTTTTACCCTAGATAAGTTTTCCGGAATAACCCTTCACCGGTGTTTGCAAAATATTTTTATGGGTTGTGTGGGTTTCAGATTTGAAAATTTTAGCTCAAGACTTGTGGTTTTGTGTTACCCACTTACTAACCTTGTATTAGGAAAGCAACACGTCCAGTTCACTTGTCCCGTATATTACCTTTCGATAAACTGCCGTCCGGTTGTAAAGGAAAGCGTTGAACAAGCAACTGTTAAGGCAATGTCCCCTGACATGCTTTTAATTATGGTCTATAACTTGTCGGATGCAATTACTATCCTTGGTAGGAGCAATAGTAAAGCTCACCCTTATAATTTTTTCGGTCTGGCACAAGGTCTTGTCTTTGACCATGCTATTGATAATTCTAAAAACGAACATATATTTCATAGCATTATTCCTCAAGAAAGACAAGCTTTTAGTTGCAGTTGTTCTATTTACAAGTGATATTCGTTTAAATAATAAAAGGTGAAGACAAAAGACAGATTCGAAGAATTGAAGACGCAAACGACCAAAAAGCTCAAAAGTACAAAAGACAATCAAAGAGGTTCCAATTATTGATAAGAAACGTCTCGAAATTACAAGAGTACAAGATTCAAAACGCAAAGTACAAGATATTAAATTGTACGCAAGGACGTTCGAAAATCCGGAACCGGAACATGAGTCAACTCTCAACGCTCGACGCAATGGACAAAAAATTACAAGTCAACTATGCACATAAATATAATATAATATTTAAATAATTCTTATAATTATTTATATATTATATAAATAAATAAAAACTGTCGGCAAGAAAGACTCCAAATTGTGTGAGCTGTATTTACAAACTTCGCGACTCGCGGAGTTTGAAGGCAAAAAGGGCCGCGAGTCGCGGAGCCCCAAATTCTGCAATTCCCTATAAAGCCAACCGAATTCTGTTCATTTTTCATCATCAATATATCCATCTCTCTATCTATATACGTAAATATTTATATTTATATTTTAATTTTAATTTTAATTTTAATTTTAATTCTAATAATAAGGGTATGTTAGCGAATATTGTAAGGGTGTAAGTCGAAATTATGTCCGTGTAACGCTACGCTATTTTTAATCATTGTAAGTTATGTTCAACCTTTTTAATTTAATTTCTCGTAGCTAAGTTATTATTATGCTTATTTAATCCGAAGTAATCATGATGTTGGGCTAATTACTAAAATTGGGTAATTGGGCTTTGTACCATAATTGGGGTTTGGACAAAAGAACGACACTTGTGGAAATTAGACTATGGTCTATTAATGGGCTTTATATTTGTTTAATTAAATGATAGTTTGTTAATGTTAATATAAAGATTTACAATTGGGCGTCCCTATAAATTACCATATACACTCGATCGGACACGATGGGCGGGGTATTTATATGTACGAATAATCGTTCATTTAATCGGACACGAGAATGGATTAATAGCCACTAGAATAATTAAAACAGGGGTGAAATTATGTACAAGGACACTTGGTATAATTGATAACAAAATATTAAAACCTTGGGTTACACTCAGTCGACATCCTGGTGTAATTATTAAACAAAGTATTAAAATCTTGTTACAGTTTAAGTCCCCAATTAGTTGGAATATTTAACTTCGGGTATAAGGATAATTTGACGAGGATACTCGCACTTTATATTTATGACTGATGGACTGTTATGGACAAAAACCAGACGGACATATTAAATAATCCAGGATAAAGGACAATTAACCCATGGGCATAAAACTAAAATCAACACGTCAAACATCATGATTACGGAAGTTTAAATAAGCATAATTCTTTTATTTCATATTTAATTTCCTTTATTTTATATTTAATTGCACTTCTAATTATCACATTTTTATTGTTATTTTATTTAATTGCACTTTTAATTATCGTACTTTTTAATTATCGCAAGTTTATTTTATCGCATTTTTATTAATCGCAATTTCATTATCGTTATTTACTTTACACTTTAAATTAAGTCTTGTATTTATTTATTATTTTACATTTGGTTTTAACTGCGACTAAAGTTTTAAAATCGACAAACCGGTCATTAAACGGTAAAAACCCCCTTTATAATAATAATATTACTTATATATATATTTGTATTTTTATAAAAGTAAACTAATATAGCGTTAAGCTTTGTTTAAAAAGATTCCCTGTGGAACGAACCGGACTTACTAAAAACTACACTACTGTACGATTAGGTACACTGCCTATAAGTGTTGTAGCAAGGTTTAAGTATATCCATTCTCTAAATAAATAAATATCTTGTGTAAAATTGTATCGTATTTAATAGTATTTCCTTGTAAAATTTAATAGTATTTTATATACACCTCGCACGACATCAAGTATATTTTTGGCGCCGCTGCCGGGGAATCACGTAAAAGCCGGAAGCACAACGCTAATATAAAAAAAAAAATTTAGTTTAAATTTATTAAAATTCGTTTTTATAAAAATACGTTTTAAATATTCGAAAATATAAAAAGAAAAACAAAAATATAAATATTTTTAGGAGTTTGATAAATATTTAAGTTTTATAAAGTTTCTTTAGTTTGTAAAAATATAAGTTTTATTTAATTTATTTTATAAATATATTTTATAAATATAAAAAAAACCGAAAAAAATTTTATAAATCTATTTTTAAGATATTTTTAAAATTATAAAGTAGTTCTATTTTTATTTAAGTTTTTAAAATATAAGTTTTTTATTATATAAATATTTTGATATAAACAGAAAATATAAAAACAGAAAATATAAAATAAAAAAAAAACGCGTCAAATAAAAAACTGTACCTGAGTTGAATTCGGGAACCCCGCGACTCGCGGAGTTTTCTGCTTCGGGCACCGTGACTCGCGGAGCTACTCTGACACCGACAGAACCCTAATTCAGCATTAATTACGGGTTATTATTAATTATTATTATTATTAACCCTAACTAATTATTATTATTATAATTACTTTTACTTTTTATTTAATTTATATATTTTAGTTAAATAAGTTTAATTAAATTGTAAAATTAATAGTTTTAATAAATAAATAATATAAAAATAATATTTTTATAAAAATTGTATTTTTTACAACTTTTTGTATATTTTTAATATTTTGTCCCTTTTTAATCGTTTTAGCGTAATATTTGTATTTTTCGCTCATATTTAGTTTTAAACTTAGTTTTTTACCATAGTTATTTTTATTTCTAGATTTTTAGGCTTTGCCGTAAAATCCCTTAAGTGCTTTTTCTTTAGACTAATATTTAGGTACTTTAGAATTTTGCGACGCCTTTTTAAGTTTTAGTTTCTTTTTAAGTTATTTCCATTTGGGATTTAGTTTTTCCTGTAAGCTTTAATATTTTTAGACGACTTTTACCTATGTATCAATTATCATTCCAATTAGTAATCTCAATTTGCGATTATAATTTTAAGTTAGTTGTAGTAATAAGGTTAGGTTAGTCAAGTGTTTTTAAGTTTTATAAGTTTCTTTTATTTTTCCGTCACCTTTTATTTTTCAACCAATTTTCTTTTTCGACCTTTTTCGACGAGCTCTTTTTCTTTCTTATTTCTCGCTATTCTAGTTTTAGGACATAGAATTTTATTCTACTTCTTATCTAATTTTCTTAAAATTACGAAAATTTATTTTAAGTGGTTAAATTAATAGACATCAAAATTTTCTGGTTCGTAGTAATAGTTGGATTTGTACGTGGACCGGGTTATTGGAGCCAAACAGTTCTCAATTATATTGAGACCAAACGAATCCTGCCCCTCTGCTGCATCTTTTGGCTATTCGAAACGTGGGCAAAATCAGAAAAGTCTATTGATTGGATAACTTATTATAATTTTTCTTTCCTTTTAAAAACTAATAGGATATTCAGTGAATGCACCGAGCAAGACGTTCACCACCTTTTGTACGTTCACCACCTGTAACTAGATCAAGACATTTAGCAAATATTACCACCGTTGATTTTTCTTTAGAATCGTCATCCAGTCGACCAAGTACTCCAGTTCAAATTTCCGATAATCCATTTTTTGAACCCGACCTCACAATTGAGAATCCGGAGAATATTCAGGAACGATTCGTAGATCCTGAACCACTAAACTTTCCTCCGGAACCACCAATCATTCAAACAGAGATTGTTGAGGAACGAACCATTAAATCAGAATCCTCTAGTGATTCCGATTCAACAAATTCAATTATGGAGAATCTGGAACCTTTAAGTATGGAAGACCGAATGAGAGCTAAACGCACTGGCCAAGGTCACGCAATTACTCATCCAGACATTAATGCGCCAGATTATGAAATCAAAGGACAAATTCTACACATGGTGACTAATCAATGCCAATTTAGTGGTGCGCCGAAGGAAGATCCAAATGAACATTTACGTACCTTTAATAGGATCTGCACACTATTTAAAATCCGAGAAGTGGAGGATGAACAGATATATCTCATGTTATTTCCCTGGACTTTAAAGGGAGAATCCAAAGATTGGTTGGAATCGTTACCTGAAGGGGCGATTGATACATGGGACGTTTTAGTTGAAAATTTTCTTAAACAATTCTTTCCTGCATCTAAAGCCGTAAGACTTCAAGGAGAAATTGTTACGTTTACACAGAAGCCAAATGAAACTCTATATGAGGCATGGACAAGATTTGGAAAGTTGTTGAGAGGATGTCCGCAACATGGTTTAGACACCTGTCAAATAGTACAAATATTCTACCAAGGATGCGACATCACTACAAGGAAAGACATAGATATAGCAGCTGGTGGTTCTATTATGAAGAAAACCGAAACTGATGCTTACAAAATTATTGATAACACTTCTTCCCACTCACATGAGTGGCACCAAGAAAAAGATATCGTTAGATCATCTAAAGCAGCTAGAGCCGATTCTAGCCATGACTTAGATTCCATTTCCGCAAAGATAGATGCTGTGGAGAGACGAATGGAAAAGATGACTAAAGATATTCACTCAATACGAATTAGTTGTGAGCAGTGTGGAGGACCACATTTGACAAAAGATTGTCTCAGTATTGAATTAACAATGGAACAAAGAGAGAATATTTCATACATAAACCAAAGGCCTGGAAATAATTATCAGAATAATTATCAACCGCCAAGACCTATTTACAATCAAAACCAGAATTATAACAGAAATATTCCATACAACAACCAACAAGGTCCTAGCAATCAACAAGTATCCAATAATACTTACAATCAGCAAGGACCTAATTTTCAAAACAAACCACCATAACAAACCGATGATAAAAAGCCGAATTTAGAAGATATGATGACGAAGCTAGTTGAAACTCAAACGCAGTTTTTCACATCTCAAAAATAAACCAATGAACAAAATGCTCAAGCATTTAGAAATCAACAAGCTTCTATTCAAAATCTGGAACAAGAAGTAAGTAACCTAGCAAGGTTAATAGGTGAAAGAAAACCGGAAAGTCTACCTAGTGATACAAACGCTAACCCCCGGAATGAAACAGCTAAAGTCATTACCACAAGAAGTGGTACAACACTTAAACCACCTGAAATACCTGTAACTTCTGATGAAGCTATTCCTACTCCACAAGAACCACAACCTAATCAAGATAAGGAAAAAGAACCGGTAGTTGAAAAGGTTAATGAAGATAACACAATTAAGGCTAAACCTTATGTTAAACCATACCAACCACCACTTCCTTACCCGAGTAAAATGAAGAAAGAGAAACTTGAAGCCGAGCAATCCAAATTCTTGGATATGTTTAAACAGATAAATGTAAATCTTCCTTTCATTGATGTGATTTCAGGAATGCCTAGATATGCTAAATTCTTGAAAGATCTAATCTCAAATAGAAAGAAAATGGAAGAACTCTCGGCTGTTACCATGAATGCTAATTGTTCAGCAGTACTGTTGAATAAGATACCAGAAAAACTATCTGATCCAGGAAGTTTCACAATTCCATATTTTCTGGATAGTCTTAGTTCAATAAAAGCATTGGCAGACTTAGGTGCTAGTATAAATCTAATGCCATATTCACTATACGCTAAACTAGACCTTGGAGAATTGAAACCAACCAGAATAAGCTTACAACTAGCCGATAGATCAATAAAATATCCTAGAGGGATAATGGAGAACATGCTAGTTAAAGTTGGTACTTTAGTATTTCCAGTAGATTTTGTTGTTCTGGACATGGAAGAAGATTCTCAAGTTCCTCTCATATTAGGAAGACCATTCTTAAACACGGCTAAAGCAATGATAGACGTGTTCGGTAAGAAATTGACCCTAAGAATAGAAGATGAGAGTGTTACCTTTTCAGTTGATAGAGCAATGCAACAACCACAATCTGCAGATGATACATGTTATTATATTCAAACTATAGATGCACATGCAGAATTATTAGAAGAATTTCCAGAATTACAAGGAACAGGAGAATGTTCTTTAGGAGAAGGTAATGAACCAATTGATGAAGCTGAAATGTTAGCTACACTTATAGCTAATGGATATGAACCAACAACAGAAGAAATTCAAATGCTAAAAGAAGAAGACAGATATTGATACAAATCATCGATAGAAGAACCTCCGAAATTAGAGTTAAAGCCACTTCCAAACCATTTGGAATACGCTTATTTACATGGTGAATCTGAATTACCTGTAATAATATCGTCTTCTCTTACTGAAAATGAGAAATCACAACTCATTTCTGTGTTGAAAGCTCATAAACCAGCCATTGCATGGAAGATTCATGATATTAAAGGAATAAGTCCTTCGTATTGCACACATAAAATCCTTATGGAAGAAGGTCATAAAACGTATGTGCAACGCCAACGAAGACTAAATCCTAATATGCAAGATGTAGTTAAGAAAGAGATTATTAAACTGCTAGATGCAGGTCTAATTTATCCAATTTCTGATAGTCCATGGGTAAGCCCAGTTCAATGCGTGCCTAAGAAGGGTGGCATGACTGCCATTACAAATGAGAAAAATGAGCTTATTCCTACTAGGACCGTAACAGGATGGCGTGTATGTATTGATTATAGAAAATTAAATGACGCCACCAGAAAAGATCACTTTCCCTTACCTTTCATTGATCAAATGTTGGAAAGATTAGCCGGAAATAGTTACTATTGTTTTCTAGATGGATTTTCCAAATATTTTCAAATTCCAATAGCACCCGAGGACCAAGAGAAAACCACATTCACGTGCCCTTATGGTACTTTTGCTTACAAACGCATGCCATTTGGACTTTGCAACGCCCCTGCAACCTTTCAAAGGTGTATGATGGCGATTTTTCACGACATGATAGAAGAATGCATGGAAGTTTTCATGGATGACTTTTCAGTCTTCGGTGATACCTTTGAAACATGTCTAGTTAATCTTGAACGAATGCTTATTAGATGCGAACAATCAAATCTAGTACTTAATTGGGAGAAGTGTCATTTCATGGTTAAAGAAGGCATCGTTCTTGGACATAAAATTTCAAAAGAAGGAATTGAAGTGGATAGAGCTAAAGTAGATGTAATTGCTAAACTTCCACATCCCACCAATGTTAGAGGAGTTAGGAGTTTTCTAGGGCATGCCGGTTTTTACCGACGTTTCATAAAAGATTTTTCTAAAATTGCCACTCCTATGAATAAACTCCTAGAAAAGGATGCTCCATTCATCTTTTCAGATGAGTGTATCAAATCTTTTAATATTCTTAAAGAGAAACTCACTAATGCGCCGATCATGATAACACCAAATTGGAATCTACCATTTGAATTAATGTGCGATGCAAGTGATTTTGCAATGGGAGCCGTTTTAGGACAAAAGATTGAAAAACGATTTCAACCTATATATTATGCTAGTAAGATGTTACAAGGAGCACAAACGAACTATACAACTACTGAAAAAGAACTCCTTGCTATTGTCTTTGCTTTTGACAAATTCCGATCATATCTCGTTCTAGCAAAAACGGTGGTCTATACCGACCATTCTGCTCTTAGATACCTATTTTCAAAACAAGATGCTAAACCAAGATTAATCCGTTGGATCTTACTCTTACAAGAGTTTGATATTGAAATCCGAGATAAAAGAGGAGCAGAAAATCTCGCCGCTGATCATCTTTCTCATCTTGAAAATCCCGAATTAGAAGTTCTAAATGAATCGGCCAAACAAGACAACTTTCCTGATGAATATCTATTGAAGATAGATTATAAAGAAATCCCATGGTTTGCAGACTATGCAAACTACTTAGTTTGTGGATTCCTTGAAAAAGGATTATCGTACCAAAGACGAAAGAAATTCTTCAGTGATATAAAACACTATTTTTGGGAAGATCCACATCTGTTTAAAAGTTGTCCCGATGGAATAATACACCGATGTGTATTTGGAGATGAAGCTAGTCAAATATTAAACCATTGTCACACAGGACCAACAGGAGGGCATTATGGGCCTCAACTAACAGCAAGAAAAGTTTATGATACTGGATTCTATTGGCCTACAATTTACAAAGACGCACACCTTCTTTGCAAATCCTGTGATGCTTGTCAAAGGGCCGGAAAAATAAGTCAACGTGATGAAATGCCACAAAATGTCATCCAAGTATGTGAAGTATTTGACATTTGGGGTATTGACTTTATGGGTCCATTTCCAAAATTTCATAATAATCTATATATACTCGTAGCCATTGATTATGTATCTAAATGGGCGGAAGCACAAGCTCTCCCAACTAACGATGCACGAGTTGTAGTCAACTTTTTAAAACGTCTTTTTGCAAGGTTTGGAACACCGAAAGCTTTAATAAGTGATCGGGGTACTCATTTCTGTAATAATCAACTTGAGAAAGTTCTTAAAAGATATGGAGTAACTCATAAAATCTCCACCGCATATCATCCACAAACAAGTGGACAAGTTGAAAATACCAACCGAGCTTTAAAACGTATTCTAGAGAAAATCGTAGGATCAAATCCGAAGGAATGGTCCATTAAATTGGAGGATGCACTCTGGGCTTTTAGAACAGCCTACAAAACTCCAATTGGAACCACACCTTTTAGACTTGTTTATGGAAAAGCATGTCATCTTCCAGTAGAAATTGAACACAAAGCATTTTGGGCTTTGAAGACATGTAATCTTGATTTACATGAAGCCGGACGTCTACGATTAAGTCAACTAAACGAATTAGAAGAATTAAGACATGAAGCATACGATAATTCGTTAATCTATAAAGAAAGAACGAAGAAATAGCATGATAAAAGAATCAGAAGTTTAAAAGAATTTAAAGAAGGAGACAGAGTTCTTCTTTTCAATTCACGATTCAAGCTATTTACTGGAAAATTGAAATCAAGATGGTCTGGACCATTCATAGTCAAAAGAGTTTTCCCATACGGAACAGTAGAATTGATAAATTCAAATGGGATTGAATTTAAAGTTAATGGTCACAGAGTTAAACACTACATAGATAGTCCGATGGAAGTCGACAATGAAGTTAATCACAATTTCGACACCACAGCTAACTAAGTGTGGGGAGAATCAAATCTTTAAAGGATAATATGTATTTCTGTTAGAGTTAGATTGTCTGTTTTCATGTAGTTCTCGAAAATGGAACCCGAATGGTCTTTCCCTAGCAGACCCTAAAGAACTAGTCTTCTCCCCCCATTCTGAATTTTTATTTTTTTTAGGAAATGAAGACTGCCTGTGAACTAAACCATGGTCTAATGCTACACGCTTTGATCACTAAACGTAATAATGACACACTTCCGAGTGAAATAGTATCAGTAATCAGAGAAAGAATGGACGGAGTTAGAAAAGAATCCAGATGCGAAGATAATAAGTTACAATTTGGTAAAGGAAAATCAAAATCCGCAGCGCAAAGAAGAGCACGACACCTAGAAAGATGTCACAAATGCGAAAAATGGTCACATGGAGGTAAATGTTCAAATAATCAAACCTATTCAAATACCGAATTTGTTACTTTATGCAGAGACAGACCGTTCATATGTTTAGAAGAAAAGACACTGAATGCTCGAGGTTACGCCTATGTAGCCATGGAAAACCAATTAAACCGACTATCTTATGAATGGGATAGATCATATAACTAAGAAATCTATTTCACAGGTATGTTTGTACTGTTTTTATTTTTTATTTTTTAACCTTTTGATAATAAACGCTAATTTGTTCGCTATAAAGTATTAAATTGGTATTGAATAAAATTAGGTTTGGCGACCGAAATTATTGATATCATTCAAAAATTTATTACATCACTGCGAAATTTAACGTTTATTCTTAAGGTATAAATATCTTTAATCAATCAACCCAAAATATTTCAAAAATTCGTCATGAGTTAAATTAGGTCTTGGAACCGAAATTACTTTACCGAAAAGAGGGGCGCATATTTTTGATAATATTTGATTGATAAAAGTGGGATAAAAAGCCAAAAAGATTTTTAATTTTATTTTTACCATGTTTTTAAAATTAATATATAAATCTTAAATTAATATTGTAAACTTTGTAAAAACAATATTTTTAAAATTGTAAATATTTGAAAAATTAATATAAGTTTGGTGTGAATTTATAATATGAATTTTTAAATTAAGTTTGGTGTGAATTTTTTTTTTTATTTTTAAAATATGAATTTTTAATTTTATGCATTTCAAATTTTAAGTTTGGTGTGAATTTCTAATATTAATTTTGAATTTTATATTTAAATTGTGTGAATTTAAAAACAAAAATTTACTTTATCTCATTAAGTTAAAAATATGATTTTTAAAATTCGTCGTAAGTTGAAGACTAGGTCTTTGAACCGAAATTGCTTTACCCGAGGGAGGGACGAGAACTTTTATTATCATTATTTTTAATCTTATTGAATTAAAGTATGCCAAAAACATAAAAAAAAAAAAAAACCCAAAAATCTTAGCTTTTAAAACAATCGCTACAAAAAGACAAATTTTAAAATTTTGTCGAAGGACGGACTAGGACTTCGATCCGAAACGACCTCGTCCTAAATAACAAGGGAAACAAAATTTTAAATTAATTAATTAATTGTTTTAATTAGTATAAGATGTTAAAAAAAAAATAAAAAAATAACAAACTCCGCGACTCGCGGAGTTTGAAGCTTTAAACCCCGCGACTCGCGGAGGGATCGAATTACAGAAAAAAAAATATAAGAGCTGGAACAGCTCAGTCCACACAAAACCCACAGAAAACACTGCGAAAATACTCCACAAAAACCCGAAAAATACACCCCAAAATCATAATTTTTAACCGTTAATCATCAAATCTTTTACTAAAATCATGTTGAGAAGGATGCTATCAAGGAATTACTCAAGAAAAACGGTAAATTTCTACACCTAAACACCATTTAATCTGAAAATTAGTGTTCTTGAGCAATTTTTTTCCCAATTTGATTTTGATGCTTTTTAGTGTAATTATGCTTAAATTGTTTATGTATTATGCTTGTATAACCTAGATTGATGCTATTTAACATGATTAGAAGCCTTAAACTTCAAATTTAGAGTAATCTAGGGTTTGTGTTCTTGAGCAAATTTGGGGCTTTTTGATATAAACAGGTTATGGCCGATTTTTGTCATGAATTGTTGTTAAATTAAGTAGTGTAACATGTTTAGGTAGTTAAATGATCCAAACTTTGAGCCTAAACATGATTTTGAGAATTAAAGTGGACTTTTTCAAGTCTAAAATTCATGAACTTGATTTTTGAGAGATAATGCCATTTGAAACTTGTTTAATTGCTAGTAATGATTATTTTGACATGTTATTTGAGTTGAATGCTTATGAACTTGGCGAACATTTTCGTATATGCTTATTTGAAAAAGTATAGATTTGATGAAAATATGAAAATGAGGTAAAGTTTGATATAAATTGATCATGTCATTGTAATTATTTTGATTGATGATTTTGACACTAATGCATATTTGGATGCACAAAAATTGTGTTTGATGTTTTTTGCAGACTGAAAGGGGTGAATCTTCATCCCAAGCTCGCAATGCTCCTGCTGAGAATGCGGAACAACAGGAGGTGGATAACTACTACAAGCAAGATATACCTCATCCAGTCATGACATTTTCTGATATGCACTTGGAAGATTTGCACCCGAACCTGAGATTTGACAGACTTTGGATAGATTATCCAAAATACCAAAGGGGTTTGCATACTCTTCATTCTAAAGTTGTTGAGGTACCTAGGGTCATAGAATGGGGACCATTAAAAGCTGTAGAATTGGCCGGGCCAATTAGGGAATTACTTGCACAGAGGTATGGTAATTCTACTTTTAATGACTGGGTACGTTTATTCACCATGCGTAGACCTGTATATAAAGTATGGTGTTAAGAATTGTTGTGTAGTATAGAATTAAATGATCGGGTAGCTAGTTTAACCGATCGATCTTTTATTAGATTTTTTGTTAGGAGGTTCGATGCACCACATGTCTTTACTAGACATGGCTCAGGCTTTACGTATATATACGCCTGAGGAGTTAGCATCTGCCGATTGTAGAGGGTTGATACTAAATGGTAGAAAAATAGATGAAAATTTTGATACACATGGTGTATGGAGTCAAATGACAAGCCATCACCGATTCAAAGGGGGGAATTACTCTTATTTGGATATAGATATAGCTGAATTAAGAGTAATTCATAGGTTTTTAGCTAATTCGATTACACAAAGAGGTAAGAACAAGGAAAAGGTAAATGAACAGGATTTGTTTTACCATATGTGTATTCGAGACCCACAAAGCGCTGTAAGTATACCTTATTGTGTGGGTTATTATTTATCAGCTATGGTTAGGGGGATGAGACCGCATAGCATAATAGGAGGTGGTATTTTTATTACTTTGATTGCTGAATATCTCGGTGTGGATATAAGTCGGGGGGGATTATTAGTCGAAGAACCAGAACCCCGCGATACTATAGGTTTAAATGTATACCATGGTGCGAAAGTTTTGAAGAGGCGAAATAACGCCGCAGTCCAATACCATGGTAGACATCCATAGGTTGAGAGAAACCAACAGCAAGGTAATGTAGGAGGGGGAAATGAAATGCAAGAAATGCAAAGGTTTATAGCTTCACATGAGTACGAAAATGCTAGACAGAGAGCATTTGAAGATTGGCAAGTTCATCAAAATCAAATCATAGCTCATTGCCAACATATAGGTAGAAACTATATTCCTACTCCAAACCCCATATTCCTTCCCTGGTCTATAGAGATGCAACCACCGTATCCTACGTATAACCCTGCCGAAGCATTTTATAGCACCTATGGTTATGCTTGGAACCCCTATTGGTATCAGTATCATCCCTAGTCTACTTAGTTTTATTTATTTTGTAATTTGTAATGTTGATACGTTTAATACTTATGTTAATATTGTAATAGTTTTTATAATTTTCTAACTTTTATTCTTAGATTTTAATAATTTTTGAATGTGGGGTAATATACCAAACTTCAAAAATATGTATATATGTTTGCAGTTTATCTTATGTACACAACAGGGTAAAACAACGCATTTTCAAAGACTGGCATTAAGTTCAGCAAAAGCAACTAATTTTGACGACAAGATGCAAAATATATGTGAAATAACAACAAGACGGAATGAACAAATGATGTGCACCATTTATCATTCAGCAAACAAACGCCAATATGTTTGGAAACTTTGGTAAAATTTAATCATTTTCACACAAATCACCCTCAATAATTTAAATTGTTACTGATTTCTTGCAAATGAGGGCATTGCAAGATCTTAAGTGTGAGAAGGGGTTAAATTCTTTCGGATTTTAAAATTTTTACTTTATACACTTGGTTACCATTAAAAATACTAGTAAAGCAGTAGTTGTATTAGAATCTAGTGCTCTCTGATAATAAAGAACAGCCCTAGTCTTATATACTGACTACCCAATTCTAGTAAAATTTTACAAAATTTTCAATTAAATGAACTCAAAATCATGTTTATACATATTTATGAACGATAAAACTAGGTTTTAACACCGAAATTATTGTAACCTCGGAAAGGACATAAATTGAGAAACAAACCAAAATTCATTTAAAATGGAATAGAGGACAATAAAAAGGAAAATAAAAGCCAAGTGTGGGAAAATTCTCCAAGTTATTCAAAACATATATCACATATTTTTGTACAAATAACTGAAAATACTTTTGCTTTGGACTAAACTAAAAAGTTTTACCTGATATTACTGTAAGAAAGATGGATCTACACGATGAATCAATTCCATCATTAAAAGGAAGTAAAGTCTTCCAAAAAAGACACGCGCTTCTTGATTTAGGTCAAGAAGTTGTCGTCCAGACCAGCTGTAGGTTGACGAAAAATCTAGAAAAGTCATCACTAAAATCAGCAGGAAATCCACGGACCTCATCATTAAACAGGGTCGCCAAGTGGTCAGATTTATCCTAACCATGAGAAGGATTTATCTCGTACAATGGGGGGGCACCATGCAAATTAGCTAGATAAGACTAATGAATCAGATCCCTAGAAGGATAATCTCCTTAAAAGATCAAAAATCAGCTTTTAAGCCTGATATTACTCAATCCTTGAGATTGACCTTAAAGATTGAGAATTACAAACTCATGGAATTCAATGATATCTAAACTCGAGCTTGATAGAGAAAATATTTTGATCAAAATTACAAACCGATTTGTTTTCTGAAAACCCTATTTTCAATGGTTTCATTACCATTGAACGTAAAATCCTAGGAATTCACCTGGAATTCATTAGGTCACCTGAACTAAATCGGGTGTCAACCGTAAGAACGGTGGTTGCATAGTGGTCAAAGACAGGACCTTGTGCCAGACCGAAAAATTATAAGGGTGAGCTTTACTATTGCTCCTACCAAGGATAGTAATTGCGTCCGACACGTTATAGACCATAATTAAAAGCATGTCAGGGGACATTGCCTTAACAGTTGCTTGTTCAACGCTTTCCTTTACAACCGGACGGTAGTTTACCGAAAGGTAATATACGGGACAAGTAAACTAGATGTGTTTTTTTCTAAATACAAGGTTAGTAAGTGGGTAACACAAAACCATAAGTTTTGAGCTAAAATTTTCAAATCTGAAACCCACCAAACCCACAAAATTATTTTGCAAACACCGGTAAAGGGTTATTCCGGAAAACTTATCTAGGGTAAAAACTAGATTTAATTTTCAAAAGATCAAATGTTTTCATAAAATCCAATTTCTTTAATGGATCTAAATTTTTATAGTCATGTGGGACTGTAAACCATATCGTTACTACCATTGTTTATACCGCCGTATAGAAATCACTGATGTACAAAGTGTGAAGAATAAAGAAGTGATTCTAGTATTTCAAGACGGTATTGCTTGAGGACAAGCAACGCTTAAGTGTGGGAATATTTGATAATGCTAAAAATGAACATATATTTCATAGCATTATTCCTCAAGAAAGACAAGCTTTTAGTTGCAGTTGTTCTATTTACAAGTGATATTCGTTTAAATAATAAAAGGTGAAGACAAAAGACAGATTCGACGAATTGAAGACGCAAACGACCAAAAAGCTCAAAAGTACAAAAGACAATCAAAGAGGTTCCAATTATTGATAAGAAACGTTTCGAAATTACAAGAGTACAAGATTCAAAACGCAAAGTACAAGATATTAAATTGTACGCAAGGACGTTCGAAAATCCGGAACCGGAACATGAGTCAACTCTCAACGCTCGACGCAATGGACTAAAAATTACAAGTCAACTATGCACATAAATATAATATAATATTTAAATAATTCTTATAATTATTTATATATTATATATATAAATAAAAACCGTCGGCAAGAAAGACTCCAAATTGTGTGAGCTGTATTTACAAACTCCGCGACTCGCGGAGTTTGAAGGCAAAAAGGGCCGCGAGTCGCGGAGCCCCAAATTCTGCAATTCCCTATAAAGCCAACCGAATTCTGATCAGTTTTCATCATCAATATATCCATCTCTCTATCTATATACGTAAATATTTATATTTATATTTTAATTTTAATTTTAATTTTAATTTTAATTTTAATTTTAATTCTAATAATAAGGGTATGTTAGCGAATATTGTAAGGGTGTAAGTCAAAATTCTGTCCGTGTAACGCTACGCTATTTTTAATCATTGTAAGTTATGTTCAACCTTTTTAATTTAATGTCTCGTAGCTAAGTTATTATTATGATTATTTAATCCGAAGTAATCATGATGTTGGGCTAATTACTAAAATTGGGTAATTGGGCTTTGTACCATAATTGGGGTTTGGACAAAAGAACGACACTTGTGGAAATTAGACTATGGTCTATTAATGGGCTTTATATTTGTTTAATTAAATGATAGTTTGTTAATGTTAATATAAAGATTTACAATTGGGCGTCCCTATAAATTACCATATACACTCGATCGGACACGATGGGCGGGGTATTTATATGTACGAATAATCGTTCATTTAACCGGACACGGGAATGAATTAATAGCCACTAGAATAATTAAAACAGGGGTGAAATTATGTACAAGGACACTTGGTATAATTGATAACAAAATATTAAAACCTTGGGTTACACTCAGTCGACATCCTGGTGTAATTATTAAACAAAGTATTAAAATCTTGTTACAGTTTAAGTCCCCAATTAGTTGGAATATTTAACTTCGGGTATAAGGATAATTTGACGAGGATACTCGCACTTTATATTTATGACTGATGGACTGTTATGGACAAAAACCAGATGGACATATTAAATAATCCAGGACAAAGGACAATTAACCCATGGGCATAAAACTAAAATCAACACGTCAAACATCATGATTACGGAAGTTTAAATAAGCATAATTCTTTTATTTCATATTTAATTTCCTTTATTTTATATTTAATTGCACTTCTAATTATCGCATTTTTATTGTTATTTTATTTAATTGCACTTTTAATTATCGTACTTTTTAATTATCGCAAGTTTATTTTATCGCATTTTTATTAATCGCAATTTCATTATCGTTATTTACTTTACACTTTAAATTAAGTCTTGTATTTATTTATTATTTTACATTTGGTTTTAACTGCGACTAAAGTTTTAAAATTGACAAACCGGTCATTAAACGGTAAAAACCCCCCTTTATAATAATAATATTACTTATATATATATATTTGTATTTTTATAAAAGTAAACTAATATAGCGTTAAGCTTTGTTTAAAAAGATTCCCTGTGGAACGAACCGGACTTACTAAAAACTACACTACTGTACGATTAGGTACACTGCCTATAAGTTTTGTAGCAAGGTTTAAGTATATCCATTCTCTAAATAAATAAATATCTTGTGTAAAATTGTATCGTATTTAATAGTATTTCCTTGTAAAATTTAATAGTATTTTATATACACCTCGCACGACATCAGCTATGCAACCACCGTTCTTACGGTTGACACCCGATTTGGTTCAGATGACCTAATGAATTCCAGGTGAATTCCTAGGATTTTACGTTCAATGGTAATGAACGCATTGAAAATAGGGTTTTCAGAAAACAAATCGGTTTGTAATTTTATCAAAATATTTTCTCGTTCAAGCTCGAGTTTAGATATCATTGAATTCCATGAGTTTGAATTCTCAATCTTTAAGGTCAATCTCAAGGATTGAGTAATATCAGTCTTAAAAGCTGATTTTTAATTTTTAAGGAGATTATCCTTTCTGGGGATCTGATTCATTAGTTTTATCAAGCTAATTTGCACGGTGCCCCCCATTGTACGAGATAAATCCTTCTCATGGTTAGGATAAATCTGACCACTTGGCGACTCTGTTTTATGCTGAGGTCCGTGGATTTCCTGCTGATTTTAGTGATGACTTTTCTAGATTTTTCGTCAACCTACAGCTGGTCTGGACGACAACTTCTTGACCTAAATCAAGAAGCGCGTGTCTTTTTTGGAAGACTTTACTTCCTTTTAACGATGGAATTGATTCATCGTGTAGATCCATCTCTTCTTTTCTTTCATCGGGTAAAACAGTTTAGTTTAGTCCAAAGCAAAAGTATCTTCAATTATTTGTTACAGAAATATGTGACATATGTTTAAAATAACTTGGTAAATTTTTCCACACTTGGCTTTTATTTTCCTTTTTATTGTCCTCTATTCCATTTTAAATGAATTCTAACATTTTAGTTTGTTTCTCAATTTATGTCCTTTCCGAGGTAACAATAATTTCGGTGTTAAAACCTAGTTTTATCATTCATAAATATGTATAAACATGATTTTGAGTTCATTTAATTGAAAATTTTGAAAAATCTTACTAGAATTGGGTAGTCAGTATATAAGACTAGGGCTGTTCTTTATTATCAGAGAGCACTAGATTCTAATACAACTACTGCTTTACTAGTATTTTTAATGGTAACCAAGTGTATAAAGTAAAAATTTTAAAAATCCGAAAGAATTTAACCCCTTCCCACACTTAAGATCTTGCAATGCCCTCATTTGCCAGAAATCAGTAACAATTTAAATTAATGAGGGTGATTAGCGTAGAAATGATTAAATTTTACCAAAGTTTCCAAATATATTTGTGTTTGTTTGCTGAATGATAAATGGTGCATATCATTTGTTCATTCCGTCTTGTTGTTATATCGCATTTATTTTGCATCTTGTCGTCAAAATTAGTTGCTTTTGCTGAACTTAATGCCAGTCTTTGAAAATGCGTTATTTTATCATGTTGTATACATAAGATAAACTGCAAACATATATACATATTCTTGAAGTTTGCTATATTACCCTACATTCAAAAATTATTAAAATCTAATAATAAAAGTTAGAAAATTATAAAAACTATTACAATGTTAACATAAGTATTAAATGTATCAACATTACAAATAATAAAATAAATAAAACTAAGTAGACTAGGGATGATACTGATACCAGTAGGGGTTCCATGCATAACCGTATGTGTTATAGAATGCTTCGGCTGGGTTATACGTAGGATACGGTGGTTGGATCTCTATAGACCAGGGAGGAAATACGGGCGATGGAGTAGGAATATAGTTTCTACCTACATGTTGGCAATGAGCTATGATTTGGTTTTGATGAACTTGCCAATCTTCAAATGCTCTATGTCTAGCATTTTCATACTCTTGTGAAGCTATAAACCTTTGCATTTCTGTCATTTCATTTCCCCCTCCCACATTACCTGGCTGTTGGTTTCTCTCAACCTGTGGATGTCTACCATTATATCATACTGCGGCGTTATTTCGTCTCTTCAAAACTTTAGCACCATGGTATACATTTAAACCTATTATATCGCGGGGTTCTAGTTCTTCGACTAATAATCCCCCCCGACTTATATCCACATTGAGATACTCAGCAATTAGTGTAATAAATATACCACCTCCTATTATACTGTGCGGTCTCATCCCCCTAACCATAGCTGATAAATAATAACCTACACAATGCGGTATACTTACAGCGCTTTGTGGGTCTCGAATACACATATGGTAAAACAAATCCTGTTCATTTACCTTTTCCTTATTCTTACCTCTTTGTGTAATCGAATTAGCTAAAAACCTATGAATTACTCTTAACTCTGCTCTATCTATATCCAAATAAGAGTAATTTCCCCTTTAAATCGGTGATGGCTAGTGATTTGACTTCATACACCATGCGTATCAAAATTTTCGTCTATCTTTCTACCATTTAGTATCAACCCTCTACAATCGGCAGACGCTAACTCCTCAGGCGTATATATACGTAAAGCCTGAGCCATGTCTAGTAAAGACATGTGGCGCATCGAACCTCCTAACAAAAATCTAATAAAAGATCGATCGGTTAAACTAACTACCCGATCATTTATTTCTATACTACACAATAATTCTTCACACCATACTTTATATACAGGTCTACGCATGTTGAATAAACGTACCCAATCGTTAAAAGTAGAATTACCATACCTCTGTGTAAGTAATTCCCTAATTGGCCCGGCCAATTCTACAGCTTCTAACGGTTCCCATTCTATTACCCTAGGTACTTCAACAGTTTTAGAATGAAGAGTATGCAAGCCCCTTTGGTATTTTGGATAATCTATCCAACGTCTGTCAAATCTCAAGTTCGGGTGCAAATCTTCCAAGTGCATATCAGAAATTGTCATAACTGGATGAGGTATATCTTGTTTGTAGTAGTTATCCACCTCCTGTTGTTCCGCATTCTCAGCAGGAGCATTGCGAGCTTGGGATGAAGATTCACCCCTTTCAGTCTGCAAAACACATCAAACACAATTTTTGTGCATCTAAATATGCATTAGTGTCAGCAAAATCATCAATCAAAATAATTACAATGACATGTTCAATTTATATCAAACTTAAGCTCATTTTCATATATTTATCAAATCTACACTTTTTCAAATAAGCATATACGAAAATGTTCGCCAAGTTCATAAGCATTCAACTCAAATAACATGTCAAAATAATCATTACTAGCAATTAAACAAGTTTCAAATGGCATTATCTCTTAAAAATCAAGTTCATGAATTTTAGACTTGAAAAAGTCCACTTTAATTCTCAAAATCATGTTTAGGCTCAAAGTTTGGATCATTTAACTACCTAAATATGTTACACTACTTAATTTAGCAACAATTCATGACAAAAATCGGCCATAACCTGTTTATATCAAAAAGCCCCAAATTGCTCAAGAACACAAACCCTAGATTACTCAAAATTTGAAGTTTAAGGCTTCTAATCATGTTAAATAGCATCAATCTAGGTTATACAAGCATAATACACAAGCAATTTAAGCATAATTACACTAAAAATCATCAAAATTGAATTGGGTATAAAATTGCTCAAGAACACTAATTTTCGGATTAAATGGTGTTTAGGTGTAGAAATTTACCATTTTTCTTGAGTAATTCCTTGATAGCATCCTTCTCAACATGATTTTAGTAAAAAATGTGATGATTTTCGGTGAAAAAATTCGATTTTGTGATGTGTTTGTGTGTGTTTTTCGCAGTATTTTTGAGTTGGGTTTTGTGGACTGATCTGTTCGTTCAGCTTTTTATTTTTTCTGGATTTTGCAAGCTCCGCGACTTGCAGTGTTTGTGTTCTTCAAACTCCGCGAGTCGCGACCATATTTTTTTTTTAATAAGCCTTAACTTATAAAATAAATTTAAAATTTTGTTTTCCTTTGTTTTAGGACGAGGTCGTTTCGGATCGATGTCCTAGTCTATCCCTTGAGAAAATTTTTAAAATTTGTCAAATCAAAGTGCAGTTTTAAAAGTAAAGATTTTTGGGGTTTTTAATGTTTTTGGCATACTTTAATTCAATAAGATTAAAAATAATGATAATAAAAGTTCTCGTCCCTCCCTCGGGTAAAGCAATTTCGGTTCAACGACCTAGTCTTCAACTCACGACGAATTTTAAAAATCATATTTTTAACTTAGCGAAATAAAGTAAATTTTTGTTTTTAAATTCACACTAAACTTAAATTTAAAATGCATAAAATTTTAAATTCACACCAAACTTAATTAAAAATTCATATTATAAATTCACACCAAACTTATATTTAATTTTGTTGTTATACATACAAACTTATATTAAAAATATTAAAAATTTTCAAATATTGACAAACTTAAATATATTGATCTTACAAAGTTCACAATATTAATTTAAGATTTATATATTAATTTTAAAAACATGGTAAAAATAAAATTAAAAATCTTTTTGGCTTTTATCCCACTTTAATCAATCAAATATTATCAAAAATATGCGCCCCTCTTTTCGATAAAGTAATTTCGGTTCCATGACCTAATTTAACTCATGACGAATTTTTGAAATATTTTGGGTTGATTGATTAAAGATATTTATACCTTAAGAATAAACGTTAAATTTCGCAGTGATGTAATAAATTTTTGAATGATATCAATAATTTCGGTCGCCAAACCTAATTTTATTCAATACCAATTTAATACTTTATAGCGAACAAATTAGCGTTTATTATCAAAAGGTTAAAAATAAAAATAAAAACTGTACAGACTTACCTGTGAAATATATTTCTTAGTTATATGATCTATCCCATTCATAAGATAGTCGGTTTAATTGATTTTCCATAGCTACATAAGCGTAACCTCGAGCATTCAGTGTTTTTTCTTCTAAACATATGAACAGTCCGTCTCTGCATAAAGTAACAAATTCGGTGTTTGAATAGGTTTGATTATTTGAACACTTACCTCCATGTGACCATTTTCCGCATTTGTGACATCTTTCAAGGTGTCGTGCTCTTCTTTTCGCTGCGGATTTTGATTTTCCTTTACCAAATTGTAACTTATTATCTTCGCATCTGGATTCTTTTCTTACTCCGTCCAATCTTTCTCTGATTACTGATACTATTTCACTCGGAAGTGTGTCATTATTACGTTTAGTGATCAAAGCGTGTAGCATTAGACCATGGTTTAGTTCACAGGCAGTCTTCATTTCGTAAAAACCTAAAAAAATAAAAATTCAGAATGGGGGTAGAAGACTAGTTCTTTAGGGTCTGCTAGGGAAAGACCATTCGGGTTTCATTTTCGAGAACTACACGAAAACAGACAATCTAACTCTAGCAGAAATACATATTATCCTTTAAAGACTTGATTCTCCCCATACTTAGTTAGCTGTGGTATCGAAATTGTGATTAACTTCATTGTCAATTTCCATTGGACTATCTATGTAATGTTTAACTCTGTGACCATTAACCTTAAATTCAATCCCATTTGAATTTATTAATTCTATCGTTCCGTATGGAAAAACTCTTTTGACTATGAATGTCCAGACCATCTTGATTTCAATTTTCCAGGAAATAGCTTGAATCGTGAATTGAAAAGAAGAACTCTGTCTCCTTCTTTGAATTCTTTTGAACTTCTGATTCTTTTATCATGCCATTTCTTTGTTCTTTCTTTATAGATTAACGAATTTTCGTATGCTTCATGTCTTAATTCTTCTAATTCATTTAATTGACTTAACCATAGACGTCCAGCTTCATGTAAATCAAGATTACATGTCTTCAAAGCCCAAAATGCTTTGTGTTCAATTTCTACTGGAAGATGACATGCTTTTCTGTAGACGAGTTTAAAAGGTGTGGTTCCAATTGGAGTTTTGTAGGCTGTTCTAAAAGCCCAGAGTGCATCCTCCAATTTAATGGACCATTCCTTCGGATTTGATCCTACGGTTTTTTCTAGAATACGTTTTAAAGCTCGGTTAGTATTTTCAACTTGTCCACTTGTTTGTGGATGATATGCGGTGGAGATTTTATGAGTTACTCCATATCTTTTGAAAACTTTCTCAAGTTGATTATTACAGAAATGAGTACCCCGATCACTTATTAAAGCTTTCGGTGTTCCAAACCTTGCAAAAAGACGTTTTAAAAAGTTGACTACAACTCGTGCATCGTTAGTTGGGAGAGCTTGTGCTTCCGCCCATTTAGATACATAATCAATGGCTACGAGAATATAGAGATTATTATGAGATTTTGGAAATGGACCCATAAAGTCAATACCCCAAATGTCAAATACTTCACATACTTGAATGACATTTTGTGGCATTTCATCACGTTGACTTATTTTTCCGGCTCTTTGACATGCATCACAGGATTTGCAAAGAAGGTGTGCGTCTTTGTAAATTGTAGGCCAATAGAATCCAGCATCATAAACTTTTCTTGCTGTTAGTTGAGGCCCATAATGCCCTCCTGTTGGTCCTGTGTGACAATGGTTTAAAATTTTACTAGCTTCATCTCCGAATACACATCGGCGTATTATTTCATCTGGACAACTTTTAAACAGATGTGGATCTTCCCAGAAATAGTGTTTTATATCACTGAATAATTTCTTTCGTTTTTGGTACGATAATCCTTTTTCAAGGAATCCACATACTAAATAGTTTGCATAGTCTGCAAACCATGGAATTTCATTATAATCTATCTTCAATAGATATTCATCAGGAAAGTTGTCTTGTATGGCCGATTCATTTAGAACTTCTAATTCAGGATTTTCAAGACGAGAAAGATGATCAGCGGCGAGATTTTCTGCTCCTCTTTTATCTCGGATTTCAATATCGAACTCTTGTAAGAGTAAGATCCAACGGATTAATCTTGGTTTGGCATCTTGTTTCGAAAATAGGTATCTAAGAGCAGAATGGTCGGTATAGACCACCGTTTTTGCTAGAACGAGATATGAACGAAATTTGTCAAAAGCAAAGACAATAGCAAGGAGTTCTTTTTCAGTAGTTATGTAATTCGTTTGTGCTCCTTGTAACGTCTTGCTAGAATAATATATAGGTTGAAATCGTTTTTCAATCCTTTGTCCTAAAACGGCTCCCATTGCAAAATCACTTGCATCGCACATTAGTTCAAACGGTAAATTCCAATTCGGTGTTATCATGATCGGCGCATTAGTGAGTTTCTATTGAAGAATATTAAAAGATTTGATGCATTCATCTGAAAAGATGAATGGAGCATCCTTTTCTAGGAGTTTATTCATAGGAGTGGCAATTTTAGAAAAATCTTTTATGAAACGTCGGTAAAAACCGGCATGCCCTAGAAAACTCCTAACTCCTCTAACATTGGTGGGATGTGGAAGTTTAGCAATTACATCTACTTTAGCTCTATCCACTTCAATTCCTTCTTTTGAAATTTTATGACCAAGAACGATGCCTTCTTTAACCATGAAATGGCATTTCTCCCAATTAAGTACTAGATTTGATTGTTCGCATCTAATAAGCATTCGTTCCAGATTAACTAGACATGATTCAAAAGTATCACCGAAGACTGAAAAGTCATCCATGAAAACTTCCATGCATTCTTCTATCATGTCGTGAAAAATCGCCATCATGCACCTTTGAAAGGTTGCAGGGGCGTTGCAAAGTCCAAATGGCATGCGTTTGTAAGCAAAAGTACCATAAGGGCAAGTGAACGTGGTTTTCTCTTGATCTTCGGGTGCTATTGGAATTTGAAAATATCCGGAAAATCCATCAAGAAAATAATAGTAACTATTTCCGGCTAATCTTTCCAACATTTGATCAATAAAAGGTAAGGGAAAGTGATCTTTTCTGGTGGCGTCATTTAATTTTCTATAATCAATACATACACGCCATCCTGTTACAGTCCTAGTAGGAATAAGCTCATTTTTTCATTTGTAATGACAGTCATGCCACCCTTCTTAGGCACGCATTGAACTGGGCTTACCCATGGACTATCAAAAATTGGATAAATTAAACCTGCATCTAGCAGTTTAATTATTTCTTTTTTAACAACATCTTGCATATTCGGATTTAGTCTTCGTTGGCGTTGCACATACGTTTTATGACCTTCTTCCATAAGGATTTTATGTGTACAATACGAAGGACTTATTCCTTTAATATCATGAATCTTCCATGCAATGGCTGGTTTATGAGCTTTCAACACAGAAATGAGTTGTGATTTCTCATTTTCAGTAAGAGAAGACGATATTATTACAGGTAATTCAGATTCACCATGTAAATAAGCGTATTCCAAATGATTTGGAAGTGGCTTTAACTCTAATTTCGGTGGTTCTTCTATCGATGATTTATATCGATATCTGTCTTCTTCTTTTAGCATTTGAATTTCTTCTGTTGTTGGTTCATATCCATTAGCTATAAGTGTAGCTAACATTTCAGCTTCATCAATTGGTTCATTACGTTCTCCTAAAGAACATTCTCCTGTTCCTTGTAATTCTGGAAATTCTTCTAATAATTCTGCATGTGCATCTATAGTTTGAATATAATAACATGTATCATCTGCAGATTGCGGTTGTTGCATTGCTCTATCAAATGAAAAGGTAACACTCTCGTCCTCTATACTTAGGGTCAGTTTCTTACCAAACACGTCTATCATTGCTTTAGCCGTGTTTAAGAATGGTCTTCCTAATATGAGAGGAACTTGAGAATCTTCTACCATGTCCAGAACAACAAAATCTACTGGAAATACTAAAGTACCAACTTTAACTAGCATGTTCTCCATTATCCCTCTAGGATATTTTATTGATCTATCGGCTAGTTGTATACTTATTCTTGTTGTTTTCAATTCTCCAAGGTCTAGTTTAGTGTATAGTGAATACGGCATTAAATTTATACTAGCACCTAAGTCTGCCAATGCTTCTATTGAACTAAGACTACCCAGAAAACATGGAATTGTGAAACTTCCTGGATCAGATAATTTTTCTGGTATCTTATTCAACCGCACTGCTGAGCAATTAGCATTCATAGTAACAGCCGAGAGTTCTTCCATTTTCTTTCTATTTGTGATTAGATCTTTCAAGAATTTAGCATATCTAGGCATTCCTGAAATCACATCAATGAAAGGAAGATTTACATTTATCTGTTTAAACATATCCAAGAATTTGGATTGCTCGGCTTTAAGTTTCTCTTTTTTCATTTTACTCGGGTAAGGAAGTGGTGGTTGGTATGGTTTAACATAAGGTTTAGCCTTAACTGTGTTATCTTCATTAACCTTTTCAACTACCGGTTATTTTTCCTTAGCTTATTCAGGTTGTGGTTCTTGTGGAGTAGGAATAGTTTCATCAGAAGTTACAGGTATTTCAGGTGGTTTAAGTGTTGTACAACTTCTTGTGGTAATGGCTTTAGCTGTTTCATTCCGGGGGTTAGCATTTGTATCACTAGGTAGACTTCCCGGTTTTCTTTCACCTATTAACCTTGCTAGGTTACTTACTTCTTGTTCCAAGTTTTGAATAGAAGCTTGTTGATTTCTAAATGCTTGAGCAATTTGTTCATTCGTCTGTTTTTGAGATGTAAAAAACTGCGTTTGAGTTTCAACTAGCTTTGTCATCATATCTTCTAAATTCGGCTTTTTATCATCGGTTTGTGGTGGTTTGTTTTGAAAATTAGGTCTTTGCTAATTGTAAGTATTATTGGATACTTGTTGATTGCTAGGACCTTGTTGGTTGTTGTATGGAATATTTCGGTTATAATTCTAGTTTTGATTGTAAATCGGTCTTGGCGGTTGATAATTATTCTGATAATTATTTCCAGGCCTTTGGTTTATGTATGAAATATTCTCTCTTTGTTCCATTGTTAATTCAATACTGAGATAATCTTTTATCAAATGTGGTCCTCCACACTGCTCACAACTAATTCGTATTGAGTGAATATCCTTAGTCATCTTTTCCATTCGTCTCTCGACAGCATCTATCTTTGCGGAAATGGAATCTAAGTCATGGCTAGAATCGGCTCTAGCTGCTTTAGATGATCTAACGATATCTTTTTCTTGGTGCCACTCATGTGAGTGGGAAGCAGTGTTATTAATAATTTTATAAGCATCAGTTTCGGTTTTCTTCATAATAGAACCACCAGCTGCTATATCGATGTCTTTCCTTGTAGTGATGTCGCATCCTTGGTAGAATATTTGTACTATTTGACAGGTGTCTAAACCATGTTGCGTACATCCTCTCAACAACTTTCCAAATCTAGTCCACGCCTCATATAGAGTTTCATTCGGCTTCTGTGTGAACGTAACAATTTCTCCTTGAAGTCTTACGGCTTTAGATGCCGGAAAGAATTGTTTAAGAAATTTTTCAACTAAAACGTCCCATGTATCAATCGCCCCTTCAGGTAACGATTCCAACCAATCTTTGGCTTCTCCCTTTAAAGTCCAGGGAAATAACATGAGATATATCTGTTCATCCTCCACTTCTCGGATTTTAAATAGTGTGCAGATCCTATTAAAGGTACGAAGATGTTCATTTGGATCTTCATTCGGCGCACCACTAAATTGGCATTGATTAGTCACCATGTGTAGAATTTGTCCTTTGATTTCATAATCTGGCGCATTAATGTCTGGATGAGTAATTGCGTGACCTTGGCCAGTGCGTTTAGCTCTCATTCGGTCTTCCATACTTAAAGGTTCTGTTACTTCCATAATTGAATTTGTTGAATCGGAATCACTAGAGGATTCTGATTTAATGGTTCATTTCTCAACAATCTCTGTTTGAATGATTGGTGGTTCTGGAGGAAAATTTAATGGTTCAGGATCTATGAATTGTCCCTGAATATTATCCGGATTCTCAATTGTGAGGTCGGGTTCAAAAAATGGATTATCGAAAATTTGAATTGGAGTACTTGGTCGACTGGATGACGATTCTAAAAAAAAATCAACGGCGGTAATATTTGCTAGATGTCTTGATCTAGTTATAGGTGGTGAACGTACAAAAGGTGGTGAACGTCTTGCTCGGTGCATTCACTGAATATCCTATTAGTTTTTAAAAGGAAAGAAAAATTATATAAGTTATCCAATTAATAGACTTTTCTGATTTTGCCCACGTTTCGAATAGCCAAAAGATGCAGCAGAGGGGCAGGATTCGTTTGGTCTCAATATAATTGAGGACTGTTTGGCTCCAATAACCCGGTCCACGTACAAATCCAACTATTACTACGAACCAGAAAATTTTGATGTCTATCAATTTAACCACTTAAAATAAATTTTCGTAATTTTAAGAAATTTAGATAAGAAGTAAAATAAAAATCTATGTCCTAAAAACTAGAATAGCGAGAAATAAGAAAGAAAAAGAGCGCGTCGAAAAAGAAAAGGGTTGAAAAATAAAAGGCGTCGAAAAATAAAAAAAATGACTTATAGAACTTAAAAACACTCTATTAACCCAACCTTATTAGTACCACTAACTTAAAATTATAATCGCAAATTGAGATTACTAATTAGAATGATAATTGATACATAGGTAAAAGGTGTGTAAAAATATTAAAGCTTACAGGAAAAATTATATCCCAAATGGCAATATCTTAAAAAGGAACTAAAACTTAAAAAGGCGTCGCAAAATTCTAAAGCACCTATATCTTAGTCTAAAGAAAAAGCACTTAAAGGATTTTACGGCAAAGCCTAAAAATCTAGAAATAAAAATAACTATGGCAAAAACTATGAATTAAAACTAAATACAAGCGAAAAATACAAAAAATTACGCTAAAACAATTAAAAAGGGACAAAATATAAAAATATACTAAAAGTTATAAAAAGTACAATTTTTTATAAAAATATTATTTTTATATTATTTATTTTATAAAAATATTAATTTTATAATTTAATTAAACTAATTTAACTAAGTATATAAATTAAATCTAAAAATCTAAACTAAATAATAAATTAACAAAAACTAATTAGGGTTTAATTAAAAATTAATAATAATAATTACTCCGTAATAAATGCTTTTAGGGTTCCTGTGTACCCGTGTCAGGGCTGCTCCGCGAGTTGCGGTGCCCAAAGCTGGAAAACTCCGCGAGTTGCGGGGTTCGAAAATTCAGATTAGGTGCAGGTTTAAATTCAACAGGTCAGTTTTATTTATATTTTATTTATTTATTTTTCTGTTTTAAATAAAATATATTTATATAAATTTAATAAATCTTATATTTTAAAACCTAAAATAAAAATAGAAATATTTTATAATTTTATAAATAAAACTCTTAAAACTAGATTTATAAATGTTTTTTTTTTCGGTTTTTTGATTTTATGTTTAAAATAAAAACAAAATAAATAAAACTTATATTTTTATAAAATAAAAATAAAGAAACTTTATAAAACTTAAATATTTAACAAATTCTTAAAAATATTTATAATTTTGTTTTTCTTTTTATATTTTCAAATATATAAAACGTATTTTTATAAAAACGTATTTTTATAAAAGTAAACTAAAAATAAAAATCTTTTTATTTTTTTTATATATATTAGCGTTGCACTTCCGGCTTTTAAGCTAGATGTTCCCCGGCAGCGGCGCCAAAAATACTTGATGTTCTGCGAGGTGTATATAAAATAGCTTATATTTTACAAGGAAATACTATTAAATACGATACAATTTTACACAAGATATTTATTTATTTGTAGAATGGATATACTTAAACCTTGCTACAACACTTATAGGCAGTGTACCTAATCGTACAGTAGTGTAGTTTTTAGTAAGTCCGGTTCGGTCCACAGGAAAAATCTTTTAAACAAAGCTTAACGCTATATTAGTTTTATTTTATAAAAATACAAATATATATATAAGTAATATTATTATTATAAAGGGGGTTTTTACCGTTTAATGACCGGTTTGTCGATTTTAAAAACTTTAGTTGCAGTTAAAATAAAATGTAAAATATTAAATAAATAAAAGACTTAATTTAAAGCGTAAAGTAAATAACGATAATGAAATTGCGATAAATAAAAGTGCGATAAAATAAACTTGCGATAATTAAAAAGTACGATAATTAAAAGTGTAATTAAATACAATAACAATAAAAGTGCGATAATTAGAAGTGCAATTAAATATAAAATAAAGGAAATTAAATATGAGATAAAAGAATTATGCTTATTTAAACTTCCGTAATCATGATGTTTGACGTGTTGATTTTAGTTTTATGCCCATGGTTTAATTGTCCTTTGTCCTGGATTATTTAATATGTCCGTCTGGTTTTTGTCCATAACAGTCCATCAGTCATAAATATAAAGTGCGAGTATCCTCGTCAAATTATCCTTATACCCGAAGTTAAATATTCCAACTAATTGGGGACTTAAACTGTAACAAGGTTTTATTACTTTGTATAATAATTACACCAGGATGTCGACTGAGTGTAACCCAAGGTTTTAATACTTTATTATCAATTATGCCAAGTGTCCTTGTACATAATTTCACCCCTGTTTTAATAATTCTAGTGACTATTAATCCATTCCCTTGTCCGGTTAAATGAACGATTATTCGTACATATAAATACCCTGCCCATCGTATCCGATCGAGTGTATATGGTTATTTATAGGGACGTCCAATTGTGAATCTTTATATTAAAATTAACAAACTATCATTTAGTTAAACAAATATAAAGCCCATTAATAGCCCATAGTCTAATTTCCACAAGTGTCGTTCTTTTGTCCAAACCCCAATTATGGTACAAAGCCCAATTACCCAATTTTAGTAATTAGCCCAACATCATGATTACTTCGTTTTAAATAAGCATAATAATAACTTAGCTATGAGACATTAAATTAAAAAGGTTGAACATAACTTACAATGATTAAAAATAGCGTAGCGTTACACAGACAGAATTTCGACTTACACCCTTACAACATTCGCTAACATACCCTTATTATTAGAATTAAAATTAAAATTAAAATTAAAATTAAAATATAAATATAAATATTTACGTATAGATATAGAGAGATTGATATTTTTTGGATATATTTTTCGTCGAACTACGTTGGCTTTTATAGGAATTTGAGTCCAGGTGAACTCCGCGAGTCGCGTAATTTTTTGCCTTCAAACTCCGCAACTCGCGGAGTTTGAAATTACAGCTCACCCAGCTTTGGCTCTTTGTTTGCCGACGATTTATAAATATATTATAATATATATATTAATTTTAAGAATTAATTATATATTATATTATATTTATATACATAGTTAACTTGTAATTTTTAGTCCGTTGCGTCGAGTGTTGAGAGTTGACTCTGGTCCCGGTTCCGGATTTTCGAACGTCCTTGCGTACAATTTAATATCTTGTACTTTGCGTTGAATCTTGTACTCTTGCAATTTTGAGACGTTTCTTATCAATAATTGGAACCTCTTTGATTGTATTTTGTACTTTTGAGCTTTTTGGTCGTTTGCGTCTTCAATTCGTCGAATCTGTCTTTTGTCTTCATCTTTTATTATTTAAACGAATATCACTTTTAAATAGAACAATTGCAACTAAAAGCTTGTCTTTCTTGAGGAATAATGCTATGAAATATATGTTCGTTTTTAGCATTATCAGTTGCTAACTTATATTACCTATATATTATAATACCCAAAAATGGGTTACTATGCCCTTTGACTTGCATTGTCTTCTTACAAATTTATTTTCGGTCAATTATATGGTAGTGAGGAATAAATGTTTGACGCATTGGCGGGGCAAACGTTTAAGTTGTAACTATGGTCAACCACATTTCTTAGTTACGGGTGATGTAAAGCAACATTTAAGTTGCAGCTATACTCAACCATTTATGACTAAACTTTGAATGCTTAGTGGAAGTCTCACTGCTGTTTTCAAATATAACAAACACTCCACGTCATTTGTGACCAAACCTTTGGTTGCTTTTAGAAGCTTCATTGTTGTCTTCGGACGTAACATCCACTCCACGGATTTTGGCATACATCCTCGGGCATGATTGAAAGGACCCGTTCATATACATTATAAACGATTCATAATAGTTGATTACATCGCGAGGTATTTGACCTCTTTATGATACATTTTACAAACATTGCATTTTTTTTAAAGACAAACTTTCTTTACATCGAAAATTGACAGGCATGCATACCATTTCATAATATCCAATGTCCAACTATAAATTGACTTAATAATAATCTTTGATGAACTCAATCACTCGAATACAACGTTCTCGAAATATGCTATGAAAGACTCCAAGTAATATCTTGAAAATGAGCAAATGCACAGTGGAAGATTTCTTTCAATACTGAGAATAAACATGCTTTAAAGTATCAACCAAAAGGTTGGTGAGTTCATTAGTTTATCATAATCATTCATTTTCACCATTTTAATAGACCACAAGAATTTCATTTCCAGTTCTCATAAATATACGTCCCATGCATAGAGACAAAAATCATTCATATGGTGAACACCTGTAACCGACCTTAACAAGATGCATATAGAATATCCCCATCATTCCGGGACTCCCTTCGGACATGATAAATTCGAAGTACTAAAGCATCCGGTACTTTGGATGGGGCTTGTTGGGCCCAATAGATCTATCTTTAGGATTCGCGTCAATTAGGGTGTCTGTTCCCTAATTCTTAGATTACCAGACTAAAAAGGGGCATATTCGGTTTAATAATTCAACCATAGAATGTAGTTTCGATTACTTGTGTCTATTTCGTAAAATATTTTTAAAAGCGGTGCATGTATTCTCAGTGTGACGACCCGGAAATTTTCGACCAAATTTAAACTTAATCTTTATATGTTTCGACACGATAAGCAAAGTCTGTATTGATGAGTCTCAAAAAGTTTGAACTGTTTCATATATTCATTTGACATTCGACCATCTCCGAAGATTCACGAACCACTATTTGTAAATTAATAAGTGTGTGTATATATATATATATATATTAATAATTGGAAATATAATTCGAAATATTATATGTTGTTGTTATTAAAAATTAATTATGTAAAATAAAATAAAAATATGATATTATAATAATTATTATTTAAAACATATCTATCTATATCTATATATAGATAAAAGTATATTAAAAATACATATTAAAGGATTGTAATACTCGTTTGATGTTTCGATTGATATTAAGCAAGTTAAATTTAAACAATCAATACCCACTTGTATGCTACTATTCTAGTTTCCTTTATCAAAGTAAAAATTATATTTACACATACATGCATCGACTAATACATGCACCAAACAACACATCAACCTTTCTTTATCTTTTAATTTTGTTTACTACTATAATTGTTTTCATTCTAATATATTAACAATATATATATATATATATATATATACACATACATGAATCTAGACTATCACCATCCTTTCTTTCTTTTCTCTAACCAATCACTCTTGCTTTTCTACTTCTGCTCATTTTCTTTCTGTTGAAAACGCAACACCAATTCAAACACCTAATACCACCCGTGAAATTTATGTTACTTCTTTGATTCCATTGTAGTTCTTTTGACAAAGCATATATAACCAAAAGCGCATATTTCCTTTATTAGATTCTTTGAGTGTTTTTTTTTTCTACATATAACAAACACATACGTGTACTACTTGTCTTCTACTACTACCCAACAAACCTCATTATTGTTTTCAATTGGACATCCCAATCAACTCACAACACCATCGACCATATATTTCATTATTCTAACCTCTATATATTATATACATATGCAAGATATTATCACCCACCATATTACAACAATCACCATTATCATCTTTGTTAAATTGCAAACCATTGAAACCCACACAAGAACACCAGTTGCTCACTTTCGATGATCACTTTGATCTTCTCACCGCCACCTTCACCTTCATTGAAACCACCATCACCGACCCTCAACGATCAACACTTCATGATCTACTTTGTTTCTTTATTTTTCGTGAACCCAGCTCGAATGAAACACCTGCAATTTGTGCTAGTTCTTGCCTCTGATCGGCCAACAACACCCATCAACGTATCACTGTTTCGACTGGTAATCTACACAAGAAAACTCACATGTTTCCTTCTTCTCCTTTACGACTGCAATCACCACCATTTCCATCACCAAACCCACCCGAATTGTTGATTGTTTCTGTTAACCGAAGATAATCAAGCCAACACCACCTTTGAATTTTCTATTTTCTCGTTCGACTAAAAATAACCACTACTAGCTATTAGAACAATTTATTTTCTTTTCTTTCTTTATTGCTTGTTACTATGACGAGCAACAACCCACCACCATTTGAAAACCCATTTAAATATTTCGAATGTTATACCCTCCTGTTACTATCCGGTCATTAACACCATCGTTATTTTTTTTTTAAAACGTCACCTAAGCACCACCAGCTGCTGCAAATATTCTGTCGTAAAACTGCTGCTATTCTATTTGTGGTTTTAAAGACTGTCAAACTTACAAAAAAAAATCGGTTGAAGTGACAGATGTAGCTTACCAAACTACTACCGTTTGTTTTCCACATGATTGCTGTTACAATTTGATAAAGACGCAGATGATATACAAGGTATATAATAAGAGAATGATGAGCTGTTAGATAATTGTATTGATTAAAGAATGAAGAATAATGGGCAATTGGGATGTGTCCTATTTATTATTATTTTTTTATTATTCAGCCAATAATATAGGGGAGTTTGGTAAAGATCATGTTGATGAATGGTGGTATTGGGTGTCCTGTAGTCGATTAAGAATTTAAAGGAGGGGGACAGAAAATAATACAGAATATATACATATAATTCGGGTACTAGGACAGAAGAGGGGAATTGGAGGAATGGTTAAGAGTGTGGGTGTTTAATCAAGAGGTCATGGGTTCGAAACTAGGCTAAAGCAATTTTTTTTATATATATAGAAGATGCTATGAAAAGTGGGCTGAGACATACCATTTCCTGATTGGGCCGAGACATGGCCATTTGCAGTTGGGCCGTAAATAATTTAATGAGTTGGGCCGAGTTATTGTTGATGTTATTAAGTGGGCCGTAAAACCTGGGCTGCTGCTGTGTTCTTGTACGTGACAACTATCTGAGTTATATAGATATTAGATGCATATAATCCCAGAAAAACAGACATGGACTGATGGTTAAGGCTGTTGTGTGTTAAGCGAGAGGTCGCGGGTTCGAGCCCTGGCACGGGCATTTATTTTTAGAAAAAGCTTTAAAGGTAGTTTTCAATATTATTATTATTATTATTATTATTATTATTATTATTATTATTATTATTATTATTATTATTATTACTATTATTATTATGAACATAAAAATTATTATTATTAAAAATTATAATCATTATTATTATCATCATTATTTTTTTATTACTAGTATTATCATTATTACTATTTTTACAACAAATAAATATTATGCATATAAAAGTTATACTTATAATAAACATATTTTTTTTATATAAACATTCATATATAACAAATGATGTATTTTTAATATAATATTAATCATATATAAATATTAATATAACTATATAAATATTTTAAAGATACATGCAAATTAAATATATATAATATATAATTTAAGATATAATAAATTTGTTCGATTACAAATATATGTGTTAATATATATAAATGATATAGGTTCGTGAATCCGAGGCCAACCCTGCATTGTTCAGTTGCGTCGTATGCATATTTTTAATACAAAATATCGTATTGTGAGTTTCATTTGCTCCCTTTTTAAATGCTTTTGCAATATATATTTTTGGGACTGAGAATACATGCGCTGTTTTTATAAATATTTTACGAAATAGACACAAGTACTTAAAATTACATTCTATGGTTGGATTATTAAACCGAATATCGCCCTTCAAGTCTGGTAACCTAAGAATTTAGGGAAATGGCCCCTGATTGACGTGAATCCTAAAGATAGATCTATAGACCTTGACAAGTCCCATTCGGGGTACGAATGCTTTAGTACTTCGAGATTATTATACAGACGATATGTTCTGTTTTGTGGATATTCTATGCATTAAGTTAACGTAGGTTACCAGGTGTTCAATCCATATGAATGATATTGTGTCTCTATACTTGGGACGTATATTTATGAGAAATGAAAATCTTGTGGTCTATTAAAATGATGGAAATGATTATTTATATTAAACTAATGAACTCACCAACCTTTTGGTTGACACTTTAAAGCATGTTTATTCTCAGGTATGAATGAAATCTTCCGCTGTGCATTTGCTCGTATTAAAGATATTACTTGGAGTCATTCATGACATATTTCAAAAGACGTTGCATTCGATTCGTTGAGTTCATCAAGATTATTATTAAGTCAATTATAGTTAGATATATTATGAAATGGTATGCATGCCGTCAACTTTCAATGTAATGAAAGATTGTCCTTTCAAAAACGAATGCAATGTTTGTAAAATGTATCATATAGAGGTCAAGTACCTCGAGATGTAATCACTTATTGTGAATCATTTATAATCGATATGGACTTCGTCTGGATGGATTAGGAAGGGTCTCTACAGTTGGTATCAGAGCAATGGTCTTAGCGAACCAGGTCTGCATTAGTGAGTCTAACTGATAAGTCGTTAGGATGCATTAGTGAGTCTGGACTTCGACCGTGTCTGCATGTCAAAAGTTTTGCTTATCATTAGTGTCGAAAATTATTTGCTTATCATCCTTAAAGTCTAGACACGTCTTACTACCTCTATTGCATAGACAGTGTATAGATACATTCATATCTTAGCGTATCAGTTATTATTACCTTTGCCTGACAGCTTCCGTAGATTCCTCCGTAACTTATGGGATTTTAGTATTATATATGCAAATGTAAATTATGTATTGTAGGGTACTAATCTACATCATATAATCTATTTCTTATCGAAAATACTTTATCTGATCGTACGAGATGAATCCCTCAATCAGTTTGAGTCCCTCAGATTTCGATAGCTATTCCGATGGTTATTCCGACAGCTATTCCGATGTGGATATTCACCTAAGCTCCGAAAGCGGTGTCACCAGAATGAATTAATCAATCAGCCATTCCTAATTCATCTGATGGGTTCGTAGACAACTTAACCGATGGAGACGCGAAGAAAGCGATCCTTTCCATCCACCACATTCCCCTCTGGGCGAAGAACCTGAAGCAATTATCGGCGAACCTATTCAAAACACCATTTCCACACTCATTTTCAGAGTATCTCGTCACGATTGTATTCTATCTAAAATTCTAAACTTTATTCATCCACTCGTTCTGATCGACAATCATCCCGGAATAATAGAAGAAGTCAATGAACTTCGCGCTCGAATAATCAATTTGGAGAATATAGCGCAAAATTTACCAGCTTCAGCAACATCACCAACACTAACAGTACCATCAGTAACAGCACCAGTACCATCAACAATTCATGCCTCAACATCTCATTATATACCTCGAGTATAATCATCGTTCTACGTATCGTTCTACATCAATTACCTTCGTTCCTCATGGCGATTATGTAATCTCTAATGTTTTAGAGATTATGTACTCTAGATCAAACGATAAATCAAATGAGATTAATATCATATTGACTCATTAAATCCATGATTGCATCTAAAGAAAATATATATGTATATATGTTTTCATAAAGATTGTAATTAAAAATTCTTTTGTACAAACTGTTAATGGTGAAAATATTTTAACGGGTAGGTAATACCCGAGGAATATTTAGATTTCACATTAATAAGTTACACTGTACATTTCTTCGAATCTAATTCAACGGTCAATTACCATCCTACTTACATCCACAGCTATACGAATCCGTTCACTACAGAGTAACCATTTTCATTCAATTTCATAATTGGATTTTTACTTATTAGAATCCAACAAGTGGCATAATGAAGAAAACATTTGACGAAATAAAAATTTGATAGAAACAAACAAATTAACTACGAAATTTTTTTTGTTAAGAATCCATGCTAATTGTTCCAGCTAACTGTTCCTAGCTAACTGATTACATTTTATTTATCGCAGTTTGTTTATCGCAATTTAATTATTACAATTTTATTTATCGTCATTTAATTTCTGTTATTTACTTTACGCACTTTATTTATCGTCATTTATTTTCTGTTATTTATTTTAAGCACTTTAAATATCGGGACACGTATACAAGGTTTTGACATATTATATCGACGCATCTATATATATTATTTGGAATCACCATAGACACTCTATATGCAGTAATGATCGAGTTCTCTATACAGGGTTGAGGTTGATTCTACAATAATATATATAGTTCGAGTTGTGATCGAGTCTGAGACATGTACACAGGTCACGATACGTATTAATTAATTAAAATATTATATATTAAATTATATATGAATTATTGGACTGTCAACTGTGGACTATCGACTGTGGAAGAATAATATTGGACAATTAAAATGAATTAAAATAGTGATTATAACATATGAAACTAAATAATTCTTCAAGTTTGCCACTTGATTTCATCTTAAAACCTCATTTGTATCTTGACGATTCCAATCTGCGTTCAAACATTTCATAATTCTTGAAAACACTTCAATCGAGAGGATGAACCAACTGCACTTCATCTATGGAAGAAAAGATTTATGCATATAGTTATGCACCTGAAAAACTCTCGGGACCTGAGTAAACGTTTAATACGTATCTGTGCTAATTCCTTTAGCATTATTATTACCGAAAATAACTTTGCAACTCCTGTTCGAGATAGCCAGTTTTATCACAGCTCCAGCAAGTCAACTTCGACTTTTCATCCGAAACAACCTTATTATAACCTTAATATATATGTATTCTCAATTATTGTTACCAGTGAACCTTTTATATTCCACCATACTACCATCAGCGTTTAATCATTTAAAAACACAATTTTTCTAAAAACATCTCGGATTGATAACCGACGATTCAGATATGGCTGCATTAAATGCAGACGATACAGTAAAAATTGTAGATGGCCTAGATGGCCAAGAGATTGATGATAAAGAATAGAGTGTTGGAAACGTTCGAATAAAAATTTGGTACTGAAAAACGGATTGAGCTAACCATGAAGGAGACCAAGGTAAAATACAAGGACCAAACCCTATATTCAAAGAATCCAGGTAATTCTGGATCCGATGAAATCTTTAGAGAATATCTTGCTCCGAAGTCATGTTAAAATCTTGCGGAAAATTTTCCTTCATCAACCCTCGAACTTAGAAATTCTAAAATATCATCATAAATATCTTCGATATTTCTGAGGATATTTTCATAAATATTCTCGTCCGAAATTATATATCTCTTCGTGCTATCTGTACTACATTATATTGGAAACTTCTGTAAAAATCTAGGTATAAATTATGAATGAATTTTGGAGAAGTGTTAAGAATTAGATCATGAGTTAGTATAATATAATGACACTTGGCCAACGTGATTATATTACAGTAAGTCATGCTGATAGTTCTATTGGAACATAATGATTCACAGATCATATCATCATCATGAACCACGTTACGTGACTCTTTCATTCTATTTAACCTCTAAGCATATCAAGAAAATAATTACTTGATAGTTCTATCTTTTTCGAATATTCTGGTAATATAACAAATCAAATCGTGCTATTACGTTCCTTCCTGCTTAGAACATCATGATCAATCGAAACTTCATATCTACAAATTCTGGACCATTATTCGCTTGACTTGAAGTCGGGAAGAGAAAACAAAAACAAGGAACTTCTAAATATAAGGGAAAATATAAATCCCAACAACACCACAGGAATTACAAACCGTGTATATCAATGCATATAGCAATATAAGGACACGGGAGAGGTAAAAACACTACTACCCCAAGAGCAAAATAGAAGTAAACATATTCCTCCGGTGAGAGTTGAAAGAGAAGGATGATTGTCACGATAGTCAATATAAGGTCAAGGACCAGAACTGGATTGATCATTTCCACAATCTTTTGAAAGTTGGAATTAGGGAAAGTAAGATGAGAGTGGTGAAAATAATGGAACGGAAGAGATGAATTTATAGAAAAATATCAGACATAGCAATCGAGACAGATGACCGCATTTAAGAGAACTTAATATCCTTAATCACTGACAAATCAAATCTTATATAGATAACGAAGATTTTCTTTGAAATCCCTTGAATTCCGGAATTCAATCGTGACCACGTCAAAAGTTATGGAAAATCTCCATTTCTTCATCTCGATCTTTTGTGATAGCTTCATTCATACGTTTCGATTAATCGAATCATTTTATCCATATTACTCAATGATGATAAAACTCTATTTATCAACTCATATTCGTCATGAAAACATTTTTATTGTTAGCCATGACCACCTCACTCAAATTTCGGGACGAAATTTCTTTAACGGGTAGGTACTGTGACGACCCGGAAATTTCTGACCAAATTTAAACTTAATCTTTATATGTTTCGACACGATAAGCAAAGTCTGTATTGATGAGTCTCCAAAAGTTTGAACTGTTTCATATATTCATTTGACATTCGACCATCTCCGACGATTCACGAACCACTATTTGTAAATTAATAAGTGTGTGTAAATATATATATTAATAATTGGAAATATAATTCGAAATATTATATGTTGTTGTTATTAAAAATTAATTATGTAAAATAAAATAAAAATATGATATTATAATAATTATTATTTAAAACATATCTATCTATATCTATATATAGATAAATGTATATTAAAAATACATATTAAAGGATTGTAATACTCGTTTGATGTTTTGATTGATATTAAGCAAGTTAAATTTAAACAATCAATACATACTTGTATGCTACTATTCTAGTTTCCTTTATCAAAGTAAAAATTATATTTACACATACATGCATCGACTAATACATGCACCAAACAACACATCAACCTTTCTTTATCTTTTAATTTTGTTTACTACTTTAATTGTTTCATTCTAATATATTAACAATATATATATATATATATATATATATATATATATATATATATATATATATATATATATATATATATACATGAATCTAGACTATCACCATCCTTTCTTTCTTTTCTCTAACCAATCACTCTTGCTTTTCTACTTCTGCTCATTTTCTTTCTGTTGAAAACGCAACACCAATTCAAACACCTAATACCACCCGGGAAATTTATGTTACTTGTTTCATTCCACTGTAGTTCTTTTGACAAAGCATATATAACCAAAAGCGCATATTTCCTTTATTAGATTCTTTGAGTGTTTTTTTTTCTACATAAAACAAACACATACGTGTACTACTTGTCTTCTACTACTACCCAACAAACCTCATTATTGTTTTCAATTGGACATCCCAATCAACTCACAACACCATCGACCATCTATTTCATTATTCTAACCTCTATATATTATCTACATATGCAAGATATTATCACCCACCATATTACAACAATCACCATTATCATCTTTGTTAAATTGCAAACCATTGAAACCCACACAAGAACACCAGTTGCTCAGTTTCGAGGATCACTTTGATCATCTCACCGCCACCTTCACCTTCATTGAAACCACCATCACCGACCCTCAACGATCACCACTTCATGATCTACTTTGTTTCTTTATTTTTCGTGAACCCAACTCGAATGAAACACCTGCAATTTGTGCTAGTTCTTGCCTCTGATCGGCCAACAACACCCATCAATGTATCACTGTTTCGACTGGTAATCCACACAAGAAAACTCACATGTTTCCTTCTTCTCCCTTACGACTGCAATCACCACCATTTCCATCACCAAACCCACCTGAATTGTTGATTGTTTCTGTTGACCGAAGATCATCAAGCCAACACCACCTTTGAATTTTCTATTTTCTCCTTCGACTAAAAATAACCACTACTAGCTATTAGAACAATATCTTTTCTTTTCTTTCTTTATTTCTTGTTACTATGACGAGCAACAACCCACCACCATTTGAAAACCCATTTAAATATTTCGAATGTTATACCCTCCTGTTACTATCCAGTCATTAACACCATCGTTATTTTTTTTTAAAACGTCACCTAAGCACCACCAGCTGCTTTAAATATTCTGTCGTAAAACTGCTGCTGTTCTATTTGAGGTTTTAAAGACTGTCAAACTTACAAAAAAAATCGGTTGAAGTGACAGATGAAGCTTACCAAACTACTACCGTTTGTTTTCCACATGACTGCAGCTGCTTAATCTTGTTTAGCATATGATCATGATGGAGTTGATGATGTTATTTTTACTAGTGAGTACTCCTTTTTCTTTTCCTTCATGGCAGACAACATTCAAATATAAAACCCACTTGAATTAGTTAATGATAAAGATAAGATTAGGTGGCTTATGATTGCTGTTACAATTTGATAAAGACGCAGATGATATACAAGGTATATAATAAGAGAATGATGAGCTGTTAGATAATTGTATTGATTAAAGAATGAAGAATAATGGGCAATTGGGACGTGTCCTATTTATTATTATTTTTTTTATTATTCAGCCGACAATATAGGGGAGTTTGGTAAAGATCATGTTGATGAATGGTGGTATTGGGTGTCCTGCAGTCGATTAAGAATTTAAAGGAGGGGGATAGAAAATAATACGGAATATATACATATAATTCAGGTACTAGGATAGAAGAGGGGAATTGGAGGAATGGTTAAGAGTGTGGTGTTTAATCAAGAGGTCATGTGTTCGAAACTAGGCTAAAGAATTTTTTTTTATTTATATAGAAGATGCTATGAAAAGTGGGCTGAGACATACCATTTCCTGATTGGGTCGAGACATGGCCATTTGCAGTTGGGCCGTAAATAATTTAATGAGTTGGGCCGAGTTATTGTTGATGTTATTAAGTGGGCCGTAAAACCTGGGCTGCTGCTGTGTTCTTGTACGTGACAACTATTTGAGTTATATAGATATTAGATGCATATAATCCCAGAAAAATGGACATGGACTGATGGTTAAGGCTGTTGTGTGTTAAGCGAGAGGTCGCGGGTTCGAGCCCTGGCACGGGCATTTATTTTTAGAAAAACCTTTAAAGGTAGTTTTCAATATTATCAGTATTATTATTATTATTATTATTATTATTATTATTATTATTATTATTATTATTATTATTATTATTATTATTATTATTATTATTATTACTATTATTATTATGAACATAAAAATTATTATTATTAAAAATTATAATCATTATTATTATCATCATTATTTTTTTATTACTAGTATTATCATTATTACTATTTTTACAACAAATAAATATTATGCATATAAAAGTTATACTTATAATAAACATATTTTTTTATATAAACATTCATATATAACAAATGATGTATTTTTAATATAATATTAATCATATATAAATATTAATATAACTATATAAATATTTTAAAGATACATGCAAATTAAATATATATAATATATAATTTAAGATATAATAAATTTGTTCGATTACAAATATATGTGTTAATATATATAAATGATATAGGTTCGTGAATCCGAGGCCAACCCTGCATTGTTCAGTTGCATCGTATGCATATTTTTACTACAAAATATCGTATTGTGAGTTTTATTTGCTCCCATTTTAAATGCTTTTGCAATATATATTTTTGGGACTGAGAATACATGCGCTGTTTTTATAAATGTTTTACAAAATAGACACAAGTACTTAAAATTACATTCTATGGTTGGATTATTAAACCGAATATCGCCCTTCAAGTCTGGTAACATAAGAATTTAGGGAAATGGCCCCTGATTGACGCGAATCCTAAAGATAGATCTATGGACCTTGACAAGTCCCATTCGGGGTACGAATGCTTTAGTACTTCGAGATTATTATACAGATGATAGGTTCTATTTTGGGGATATTCTATGCATTAAGTTAACGTCGGTTACCAGTTGTTCAATCCATATGAATGATATTTTGTCTCTATACTTGGGACGTATATTTATGAGAAATGAAAATCTTGTGGTCTATTAAAATGATGGAAATGATTATTTATGTTAAACTAATGAACTCACCAACCTTTTGGTTGACACTTTAAAGCATGTTTATTCTCAGGTATGAATGAAATCTTCCGCTGTGCATTTGCTCGTATTAAAGATATTACTTGGAGTCATTCATGACATATTTCAAAAGACGTTGCATTCGAGTCGTTGAGTTCATCAAGATTATTATTAAGTCAATTACAGTTAGATATATTATGAAATGGTATGCATGCCGTCAACTTTCAATGTAATGAAAGATTGTCCTTTCAAAAATGAATGTAATGTTTGTAAAATGTATCATATAGAGGTCAAGTACCTCGCGATGTAATCAACTGTTGTGAATCATTTATAATCGATATGGACTTCGTCCGGATGGATTAGAACGGGTCTCTACAGTTGGTATCAGAGCTGTGGTCTTAGCGAACCAGGTCTGCATTAGTGAGTCTAATTGATAAGTCGTTAGGATGCATTAGTGAGTCTGGACTTCGACCGTGTCTGCATGTCAAAAGTTTTGCTTATCATTAGTGTCAAAAATTATTTGCTTATCATCCTTAAAGTCTAGACACGTCTTACTACCTCTATTGCATAGACAGTGTATAGATAAATTCATATCTTAGCGTATCAGTTATTGTTACCTCTGCCTGACAGCTTCCGTAGATTCCTCCGTAACTTATGGGATTTTAGTATTATATTTGCATATGTAAATTATGTATCGCAGGGTACTAATCTACATCCTATAATCTATTTCTTATCAAAAATACTTCATCTGATCGTATGAGATGAATCCCTCAACTAGTTCGAGTTCCTCAGATTTCGATAGCTATTCCGATGGTTATTCCGACAGCTATTCCGATGTGGATATTCACCTAAGTTCCGAAAGCAGTGTCACCAGAATGAATCAATCAATCAGCCATCCTCAATTCATCTGATGGGTTCGTAGATAACTTAACCGATGGAGAAGCGAAGAAAGCGATCCTTTCCATCCACCACATTCCCCTCTGGGCGAAGAACCTGAAGCAATTACCGGCGAACCTATTCAAAACACCATTTCCACACTCATTTTCAGAGTATCTTGTCACGATTGTATTCTATCTAAAATTCTAAACTTTATTCATCCACTCGTTCCGACCGACAATCATCCCGGAATAATAGAAGAAGTCAACGAACTTCGCGCTCGAATAATCAATTTGAAAATATGGTGCAAAATTTACCAGCTTCAGCAACATCACCGACACTAACAGTACCATCAGTAACAACACCAGTACCATCAACAATTCATGCCTCAACATCTCATTATATACCTCGAGTATAATCATCGTTCTACGTATCGTTCTACATCAATTACCTTCATTCCTCATGGCGATTATGTAATCTCTAATGTTTTAGAGATTATGTACTCTAGATCAAACGATAAATCAAATGAGATTAATATCATATTGACTCATTAAATCCATGATTGCATCTGAAGATAATATATATGTATACATGTTTTCATAAAGATTGTAATTAAAAATTCTTTTGTACAAACTGTTAATGGTGAAAATATTTTAACGGGTAGGTAATACCCGAGGAATATTTAGATTCCACATTAATAAGTTACACTGTACATTCTTCGAATCTAATTCAATGGTCAATTACCATCCTATTTACATCCACAGCTATACGAATCCGTTCACTATAGAGTAACCATTTTCATTCAATTTCATAATTGGATTTTTACTTATTAGAATCCAACAAGTGGCATAATGAAGAAAACATTTGACGAAATAAAAATTTGATAGAAACAAACAAATTCACTACGAAATTTTTTTTGTTAAGAATCCACGCTAATTGTTCCAGCTAACTGTTCCTAGCTAACTGATTACATTTTATTTATCACAGTTTGTTTATCGCAATTTAATTATAGCAATTTTATTTATCCTCATTTAATTTCTGTTATTTACTTTACGCACTTTATTTATCGTCATTTATTTTCTGTTATTTATTTTACGCTCTTTAAATATCGGGACACGTATGCAAGGTTTTGACATATTATATCGACGCATCTATATATATTATTTGGAATCACCATAGACACTCTATATGCAGTAATGATCGAGTTCTCTATACAGGGTTGAGGTTGATTCTACAATAATATGTATAGTTTGAGTTGTGATCGAGTCTGAGACATGTACACGGGTGACGATACGTATTAATTAATTAAAATATTATATATTAAATTATATATGAATTATTGGACTGTCAACTGTGGACTATCGACTGTGGACGAATAATATTGGATAATTAAAATGAATTAAAATACTGATTATAACATATGAAACTAAATAATTCTTCAAGTTTGCCACTTGATTTCATCTTAAAACCTCATTTGTATCTTGACGATTCCAATATGCGTTCAAACATTTCATAATTCTTGAAAACACTTCAATCGAGAGGATGAACCAACTGCACTTCATCTACGGAAAAAAAGATTTATGCATATAGTTATGCACCTGAAAAACTCTCGGGACCCGAGTAAACGTTTAATACGTATCTGTGCTAATTCCTTTAGCATTATTATTACCGAAAATAACTTTGCAACTCCTATTCGAGATAGCCAGTTTTATCACAGCTCCAGCAAGTCAACTTCGACTTTTCGTTCGAAACAACCTTATTATAACCTTAATATATATGTATGCTCAATTATTGTTACTAGTGAACCTTTTATATTCCACCATACTACCATCAGCGTTTAATCATTTAAAAACACAATTTTTCTGAAAACACCTCGGATTGATAACCGACGATTCAGATATGGCTGCATTAAATGCAGATGATACAGTAAAAATTGTAAATGGCCTAGATGGCCAAGAGGTTGATGATAAAGAATAGAGTGTTGGAAACGTTCGATTAAAAATTTGGTACTGAAAAACGGATTGAGCTAACCATGAAGGAGACCAAGGTAAAATACAAGGACCAAACCCTATATTCAAAGAATCCAGGTAATTCTGGATCCGATGAAATCTTTAGAGAATATCTTGCTTCGAAGTCATGTTAAAATCTTGCGGAAAATTTTCCTTCATCAACCTTCGAACTTAGAAATTCTAAAATATCATCATAAATATCTCCGATATTTCTGAGGATATTTTCATAAATATTCTCGTCCGAAATTATATATCTCTTCGTGCTATCTGTACTACATTATATTGGAAACTTCTGTAAAAATCTAGGTATAAATTATGAATGAATTTTGGAGAAGTGTTAAGAATTAGAGCATGAGTTAGTATAATATAATGACACTTGGCCAACGTGATTATATTACAGTAAGTCATGCTGATAGTTCTATTGGAACATAATGATTCACAGATCATATCATCATCATGAACCACGTTACGTGACTCTTTCATTCTATTTAACCTCTAAGCATATCAAGAACATAATTACTTGATAGTTCTATCTTTTTCGAATATTCTGGTAATATAACAAATCAAATCGTGCTATTACGTTCCTTCCTACTTAGAACATCATGATCAATCGAAACTTCATATCTACAAATTCTGGACCATTATTCGCTTGACTTGAAGTCGGGAAGAGAAAACATAAACATGGAACTTCTAAATATAAGGGAAAATATAAAGCCCAACAACACCACAGGAATTACAAACCGTGTATATCAATGCGTATAGCAATATAAAGACACGGGAGAATTAAAAACACTACTACCCCAAGAGCGAAATAGAAGTAAACATATTCCTCCGGTGAGAGTTGAAAGAGAAGGATGATTGTCACGATAGTCAATATAAGGTCAAGGACCAGAACTGGATTGATCATTTCCACAATCTTTTGAATGTTGGAATTAGGGAAAGTAAGATGAGAGTGGTGAAAATAATGGAACGGAAGAGATGAATTTATAGAAAAATATCAGACATAGCAATCGAGACAGATGACCGCATTTAAGAGATCTTAATATCCTTAATCACTGACGAATCAAATCTTATATAGATAACGAAGATTTTCTTTGAAATCCCTTGAATTCCGGAATTCAATCGTGACCACGTCAAAAGTTATGGAAAATCTCCATTTCTTCATCTCGATCTTTTGTGATAGCTTCATTCATACGCTTCGATTAATCGAATCATTTTATCCATATTACTCAATGATGATAAAACTCTATTTATCAACTCATATTCGTCATGAAAACATTTTTATTGTTAGCCATGACCACCTCACTCAAATTTCAGGACGAAATTTCTTTAACGGGTAGGTACTTGACGACCCGGAAATTTCCGACCAAATTTAAACTTAATCTTTATATGTTTCGACACAATAAGCAAAGTCTGTATTGATGAGTCTCAAAAAGTTTGAACTGTTTCATATATTCATTTGACATTCGACCATCTCCGACGATTCACAAACCACTATTTGTAAATTAATAACTGTGTGTGTATATATATATATATTAATAATTGGAAATATAATTCGAAATATTATATGTTGTTGTTATTAAAAATTAATTATGTAAAATAAAATAAAAATATGATATTATAATAATTATTATTTAAAACATATCTATCTATATCTATATATAGATAAAAGTATATTAAAAATACATATTAAAGGATTGTAATACTCGTTTGATGTTTCGATTGATATTAAGCAAGTTAAATTTAAACAATCAATACCCACTTGTATGCTACTATTCTAGTTTCCTTTATCAAAGTAAAAATTATATTTACACATACATGCATCGACTAATACATGCACCAAACAACACATCAACCTTTCTTTATCTTTTAATTTTGTTTACTACTATAATTGTTTTCATTCTAATATATTAGAAATATATATATATATATATATATATATATATATATATATATATATATATACACATACATGAATCTAGACTATCACCATCCTTTCTTTCTTTTCTCTAACCAATCACTCTTGCTTTTCTACTTCTGCTCATTTTCTTTCTGTTGAAAACGCAACACCAATTCAAACACCTAATACCACCCGTGAAATTTATGTTACTTGTTTGATTCCACTGTAGTTCTTTTGACAAAACATATATAACCAAAAGCGCATATTTCCTTTATTAGATTCTTTGAGTGTTTTTTTTCTACATATAACAAACACATATGTGTACTACTTGTCTTCTACTACTACCCAACAACCTCATTATTGTTTTCAATTGGACATCCCAATCAACTCACAATACCATCGACCATCTATTTCATTATTCTAACCTCTATATATTATATACATATGCAAGATATTATCACCCACCATATCACAACAATCACCATTATCATCTTTGTTAAATTGCAAACCATTGAAACCCACACAAGAACACCAGTTGCTCACTTTCGACGATCACTTTGAGCATCTCACCGCCACCTTCACCTTCGTTGAAACCACCATTACCGACCCTCAACGATCACCACTTCATGATCTACTTTGTTTATTTATTTTTCGTGAACCCAGCTCGAATGAAACACCTGCAATTTGTGCTAGTTCTTGCCTCTGATCGGCCAACAACACCCATCAACGTATCACTGTTTCGACTGGTAATCCATACAAGAAAACTCATATGTTTCCTTCTTCTCCCTTACGACTGCAATCACCACCATTTCCATCACCAAACCCACCTAAATTGTTGATTGTTTCTGTTAACCGAATATCATCAAGCCAACACCACCTTTGAATTTTCTATTTTCTCGTTCGACTAAAAATAACCACTACTAGCTATTAGAACAATTTCTTTTCTTTTCTTTCTTTATTGCTTGTTACTATGACGAGCAAAAACCCACCACCATTTGAAAACCCATTTAAATATTTCGAATGTTATACCCTCCTGTTACTATCCGGTCATTAACACCATCGTTATTTTTTTTTAAACGTCATCTAAGCACCACCAGCTGCTGCAAATATTCTGTCGTAAAACTGCTGCTGTTCTATTTGAGGTTTTAAATACTGTCAAACTTTAAAAAAAAATCGGTTGAAGTGACAGATGAAGCTTACCAAACTACTACCGTTTGTTTTCCACATGACTGCAGCTGCTTAATCTTGTTTAGGATACGATCATGATGGAGTTGATGATGTATTTTTACTAGTGAGTACTCCTTTTTCTTTTCCTTCATGGCAGACAACATTCAAATATAAAACCCACTTGAAATAGTTAATGATAAAGATAAGATTAGGTGGCTTATGATTGCTGTTACAATTTGATAAAGACGCAGATGATATACAAGGTATATAATAAGAGAATGATGAGCTGTTAGATAATTGTATTGATTAAAGAATGAAGAATAATGGGCAATTAGGACGTGTCCTATTTATTATTATTTTTTTATTATTCAGCCGACAATATAGGGGAGTTTGGTAAAGATCATGTTGATGAATGGCGGTATTGGGTGTCCTGTAGTCGATTAAGAATTTAAAGGAGGGGGACAAAAAATAATACGGAATATATACATATAATTCGGGTACTAGGACAGAAGAGGGGAATTAGAGGAATGGTTAAGAGTGTGGGTGTTTAATCAAGAGGTCATGGGTTCGAAACTAGGCTAAAGCAATTATATATATATATATATATATATATATATATATATATATATATATATATATATATATATATATATATATATATATATATATATATATATATATATATATATATATATATATATATATATATATATATATATATATATATATAAAAGATGCTATGAAAAGTGGGCTGAGACATACCATTTCCTGATTGGGCCGAGACATGGTCATTTGCACTTGGGCCGTAAATAATTTAATGAGTTGGGCAGAGTTATTGTTGATGTTATTAAGTGGGCCGTAAAACCTGGGCTGCTGCTGTGTTCTTGTACGTGACAACTATCTGAGTTATATAGATATTAGATGCATATAATCCCAGAAAAATGGACATGGACTGATGGTTAAGGCTGTTGTGTGTTAAGCGAGAGGTCGCGGGTTCGAGCCCTTGCACGGGCATTTATTTTTAGAAAAAGATTTAAAGGTAGTTTTCAATATTATTATTAGTATTATTATTATTATTATTATTACTATTATTATTATTATGAACATAAAAATTATTATTATTAAAAATTATAATCATTATTATTATCAGCATTATTTTTTTATTACTAGTATTATCATTATTACTATTTTTACAACAAATAAATATTATGCATATAAAAGTTATACTTATAATAAACATATTTTTTTATATAAACATTCATATATAACAAATGATGTATTTTTAATATAATATTAATCATATATAAATATTAATATAACTATATTAATATTTTAAAGATACATGCAAATTAAATATATATAATATATAATTTAAGATATAATAAATTTGTTCGATTACAAATATATGTGTTAATATATATAAATGATATAGGTTCGTGAATCCGAGGCCAACCCTGCATTGTTCAGTTGCGTCGTATGCATATTTTTACTACAAAATATCGTATTGTGAGTTTCATTTGCTCCTTTTTTAAATGGTTTTGCAATATATATTTTTGGGACTGAGAATACATGCGCTGTTTTTATAAATGTTTTACGAAATAGACACAAGTACTTAAAATTACATTCTATGGTTGGATTATTAAACTGAATATCGCCCTTCAAGTCTGGTAACCTAAGAATTTAGGGAAATGGCCCCTGATTGACGCGAATCCTAAAGATAGATCTATGGACCTTGACAAGTCCCATTCGGGGTACGAATGCTGTAGTACTTTGAGATTATTATACAGACGAGAGGTTCTGTTTTGGGGATATTCTATGCATTAAGTTAATGTCGGTTACCAGGTGTTCAATCCATATGAATGATATTTTGTCTCTATACTTGGGACGTATATTTATGAGAAATGAAAATCTTGTGGTCTATTAAAATGTTGGAAATGATTATTGATGTTAAACTAATGAACTCACCAACCTTTTGGTTGACACTTTAAAGCATGTTTATTCTCAGGTATGAATGAAATCTTCCGCTGTACATTTGCTCGTATTAAAGATATTACTTGGAGTCATTCATGACATATTTCAAAAGACGTTGCATTCGAGTCGTTGAGTTCATCAAGATTATTATTAAGTCAATTATAGTTAGATATATTATGAAATGGTATGCATGCCGTCAACTTTCAATGTAATGAAAGATTGTCCTTTCAAAAATGAATGCAATGTTTGTAAATTGTATCATATAGAGGTCAAGTACCTCGCGATGTAATCAACTGTTGTGAATCGTTTATAATCGATATGGACTTCGTCCGGATAGATTAGGACGGGTCTCTACACTCAGTCCCAAAAATATATATTGCAAAAACATTTAAAAAGGGAGTAAATGGAACTTAGCATACTGTATTTCGTAGTAAAAATACATATAACGTCATTGAACAAGTGTAAGGTTGACCTCGGATTTACGAACCTAAATTAATTATGTATATTTATATGTTGGTCAATATTCGTCTAACAATTTAGTTTAAGTCATAGTGTACCACAATCCGAATGCTCGAGTCTAGTATGCAAAAGTCGACAATAGTCAATTTGACTTAAAATGTTTTCCATAATTTATACACGATTATTATATAGTTTAAATATCGTCGTTTTATATTTTTAAATATTTTTAAAAGATTTATTAAAGTAAATAATATAATTTATTTATTAATAAATAAAGATTTATATAAAAAAATATACTTTTATATATCTTAAGTAATAAAATTTATAAAGTTCATAAAAATATTATGATAGATCTTATTAAGGTAATTATATTATTTGTATTACATATTTATTTGATAAAATAACATTGATAATAATAATAAGTAAAATTTGTATTATTTTGTAATAATAATAATTATTATTCTATTAATAAAAATATCAATATTTATTTCTTCTATAATTGATATTATGATAAAATGATAATTCTAATTATAATAACTTTAATATTTACGATACCTTTTAATATTAACTTTAAAATAATAATTTTATTTAAAATGATAATAATAATGATATTTTATAATAACAATGACATTTCATTTAAAATGATAATTTTTGTTAAAATGACAGTTTCAATACTAACGATACATTTAATAATAGTAATGATAAAAATACTAAGAACGATAGTTTTATCTAAATCAATATCTTACAATATTTTAATTTCATCATGATACTCATACTCATTATTTCTTAATCGATTCATTTAATAGTTTTTTTAATCATCTTTTATATCGCGTTCAATTTAATGATAATAATAGTAATCATAATAATTAAGTGTTACTTATATTAGTTTTAAATACTAATAATAATAAATATTATGATAATATTAATACTAATAACTATTTTAATGAAAATAATAATAATAATATTATTTATAACTTTAACGATAGTAATAATAATACAATAACAATTTTTAATGATAATACCTTTTATGGATAATGATAATAATAATAATCATAATAATAATGATAATAATAATAATTAGATAAAACTAGAACGACGATAATAACGACGATAATAATTATCATTTTTAATAATAATACAAAAATTCAATTGACTATAACTTCAAATCCGTTCATCGAAACCATTTAATATCTAAATGAAAAGTTCTTAATTTTTCACTATCTTTCCAACGACATGCATATCTTATACCTTATCTCAACCGCATACGCAACTAATTCAGGATTCAACGTAACCTAACTAAAGGCAATATCAAAAGTACAAACATGCATAAACCTATATACTCGAGCACTAGTCAGGGATACACTATTAGTATGTAAAAGTTAAATTATGAGTACTCAAGTATCAATATTGAGATTCAATATTGCAGGAAAGGTACATAGACGCAACGGAGATGATAAACACTAGATTGACCTCATGAGCATACCCATGAACATTACCCATAACCTCCATAGCTATAACCCATAATTTCCTTAGCCTTATCCTACTCGAACACCAGTTTTGAAATTACTCGCTCATGACCTCGTCATAGTATTTTATGTAATAATACTAATAATATCGCTCCTAATACTACTAATACTAATAATAATAAGATTAATAATCTTAATAATTACTTATATTTAATTTATATAATTACTTATATATTATATTATATTAACGTTCATGGTAAAAATGTAATTTTTACTCAAATGACATGGACGTTGTCACCCGAATCATGTCCTGGTTTCGGTTTTTCAAATGACGTTTCGTACGCTAAGAAAACTAGCCTTTTACGTTACACGACGTGTACCTTTATTAATAATTTGACTTACTCGTCAATAAATTACCTTATAAAAAATGTAACTTATAAAATTGAGCGTTGTGGTCATTTGCTTCTATAAATCAGTGACTCGTTGTTTATCAAAATATATTATTTTAAATCATGACGTTTTATGACTAAGTTAAAATATATATATATATATATATATATATATATATATATATATATATATATATATATATATATTTAGAATTGTAAATTTGTACATAATATATGTTTGAAATATTTATCTAATGATACAATATTTAGTCTTTCAAAACCAATTATTTTTCAAAGTTCGTTTTAAAATCGTTCAGAAAAATATTATAACTTGTAACGTTTTCATTTAATAACTTAATTAAATACAATTCATCTATATATTAACTTTTTAAATATCAATCGCATCACTAAGCAAATGTTACTATCGTGTATTAAACTAAATTAAAAACATATATATTTAATGAACACGTTTTAATGTACGTTGCAAGTTATTCATATATCTAACAACTAATATTCCAACTTACGTTATTTAAACATATACATTAATAAACTAGTTCTATTATGTCGAAAAACGTTTTTACTTAAGAGAGTAAAATAATAAATAAATCATAACAGGTTTCAAGTTATTAACTTTCAGTTTGTTCAAGAGTTGTAGGATTAGATCAAATGGATAAATGTACGTATAAAATCATCTTAACATGACAAATGGTTTTATCTTGCCGACGAACATTAATTCAATTATTTATTCTTCATGATAAAATATCATTAAAGACTAGTAATTAACCTATCAATAGTCACAAGAAAATTATTGTAATGCATATATTGAAAATCAAACAGGAGTCTCCACTAATCCGACTAGCTCTCGCTATTTGACACTTTGTCCTTACTCGAAGATCACTTTACTATTTATTCCGAATATCGTTAAAAAGAAATGTTTTTCAAATCAAAGTTGTGAAGACCCGTCCTAATCCATCCGGACGAAGTCCATATCGATTATAAACGATTCACAACAGTTGATTACATCGCGAGGTACTTGACCTCTATATGATACATTTTACAAACATTGCATTCGTTTTTGAAAAGACAAACTTTCATTACATCGAAAGTTGACAGGCATGCATACCATTTCATAATATATCCAACTATAATTGACTTGATAATAATCTTGATGAACTCGACGACTCGAATGCAACGTCTTTTGAAATATGCCATGAATGACTCCAAGTAATATCTATAAAATGAGCAAATACACAGCGGAAGATTTCTTTCGTACCTGAGAATAAACATGCTTTAAAGTGTCAACCAAAAGGTTGGTGAGTTCATTAGTTTAACTTAAACAATCGTTTTCATCATTTTAATAGACCACAAGATTTCAGATTTCCATTTCTCATAAACATACGTCCCATGTATAGAGACAAAAATATCATTCATATGGATTGAACACCTGGTAACCGACATTAACAATATGCATATATAAGAATATCTCCATCATTCCGGGATCCTCCTTCGGACATGATATAAATTTCGAAGTACTAAAACATCCGGTACTTTGGATGGGGCTTGTTGGGCCCGATAGATCTATCTTTAGGATTCGCGTCAATTAGGGTGTCTGTTCCCTAATTCTTAGATTACCAGACTTAATAAAAAGGGGCATATTCGACTTCGATAATCCAACCATAGAATGTAGTTTCACGTACTTGTGTCAATTTCGTAAAACAGTTATAAAAGTTGCGCATGTATTCTCAGCCCAAAAATATAAAGGGTAAAAAGGCAAATGAAACTCACGATACTGTATTTTGTAGTAAAAATACATATGACGTCATTGAACAATGCAGGGTTGGCCTCGGATTTACGAACCTATATCAATTGTGTATATATTAATACGTATAATGTAAGTTACAAAATTTCATTTATTAATATGTATTATTTATATATTATAGTTTTGTAGAATTTATTCTAACCTTTATTTTAAAACGTATACTTATATTATATTTTATATATATATCGATTTTATGTATATATATCTATAATGATTTACGTTTATATAAATAGTGACATTAATATATTTATATACATATATTTGTGGTTAGTATTGTATTTATGAAATTTTATTAGTTTGTTATGTGAATTATTAATACAATCCTAGTATATACCATAAGTATATATATAGTGTACAAAATATTTATTTGTTAAAATAATAATTTAGATAATAATGATTTACTAATAATAATAATAATTTTATTAATAATGATAATACTAATAGCAAAAAAAATGAAAATGATAACTGTTAATGATACTAATAATAATAACTCTAAAATAATATTAATACTAATACCATACTTATGTTAATAATAAGGGTTCTAATATTTATAAAATGATAAATGATAATCATAATAATACTAGTAAATATTAATGATGATACTGATAAATATGATATTATTAATTGTAAATGTACTGATGATACTATTATTTATAAACCGGTACAAATTCTAATATTGATGATAATAATATATTTTTATTTCCTTCATAATAATAATAATGATAATCATAATCATAATCCTAATGATGATAAAATACTAAAATGATAAGTTTATTACTAATAATAATATTATTAATACCTATCATAATAATAATAGTAATGTCTATAATACTTTCAAATATGATAACAAGTATGATACTAATAATAACAATAACAATAACAATCAAAACAATCACAATAATAATAATAATACTAATAATAATTAATATATAATAACAATAATAAAATTAGAAAAGAAAACTACCTCACATGAAAAGAGTTTCAAAAAAAAAAAGAAACTACCGTCCTCTGGAATCGATCTCGTGACCACATGCTCACACGCAAACACTCTCGACCATCCCACCAATTCTGATTCTCTGTACTAATATCGAATTTAAATTTTATATATAAACTGTTTTTCTTCTATTCCTCTTCTTCTCCACAAGTCTCATGGATTCAACAAAACAACAATAACCAAAAAAAAAAAACAAAATCGGGGTTCCCTTTAAAGCTTCAAAACATTATAGAAAAAAAATAATTTGGGTTCTAAAATAAAAAAAAAATACTAAAGGACTACTGCAGCGTCGGTTCTTGGAACAAAAAAAAAATTGATTTCGTAATAGATAACATTATAGATAATGTTTATAACACGAAATAGTTTTCTAAACATGTATAAAAACTACTGGAATCGTCAATTTGATCAGAAACATATACACGAACGCGAATTTGTCTCAAGAACAATTGTTGACTTTTTTTTAAACTAAACTTTGACTTCAAAATTCAAGATCGATATAAAGATTTGAGAGTTGAGATTTTGCAGATAGATTCAAAGAAAGATTTCTAACCTTTCTGCATTTTTAGATTTTGAAACTTTATTCGAAATTGAATTAAGAGAAAAAAAAATTGGAGCGTGCAGAGAAGAAGAAAAAAAAATATCGCTGTCCTCTTTAATCCCATTGGATTTCCTTTTTATTTGATTTGCAATTATACATAATCATGTTGTAATAATAGAGATCGGTTGATAAAAAATGGAGAAAATGTCAACACAGGTTCACGAGTTGGGAGCAGGAAAGAAACAAAAAAATAATAATAATAGAGATAAAGGATACAGAGGTCACGCGTATAATATAGATCCCTACTGTTTTTTTTTAATTAATAATAATAATATATAATAACAATACTATTAATATCTAATAATATTAATAAAATTAATAATAATGATAAATATAATATTAATGATAATAATAATTGTAAAAATGATAATAATAATAATAATAATAATACCATACTAATTATGATAATATTAATATTTTATCGATAATAATAATATTAGTAATAATAATCTAATATATACATCCAATTTCATCTTTATATGATATAAAGTGATATTATGAATACAAATATTGATATTTGACGATACAAATAACATTACTACAACAACTATATTTGTATTTAAATTTAATTTATTAATATCATCTATTATTATGTAATATTTAATAATTATGTAATATGTATTGTAACATATACTGAATATTATATATTTATGCATTTTAATATAAATATATTATAATATTTATTTACATACTAATTATATTATACTTATGTATGTAATTATGAAAAATATAAATGTTTTATATATGTAAGTATTATATATATTTATTAAAATAGTACATTATTTCATCATAGATATATTATAAATTTCTACATATACATAATATAATAATTATGTATAAAATCATATATATATAGTTATATTTATGTATATATGTATACTACCATATATATAAAATCATGTTTTAAATGTTGAGTAGATGATTAATTATGTATATTTTTACAATTAACTACAAAGTATAACATTGTATATTTAATATTTTGATAACGTTGGTAAAATATGTTTGAATCATTTATATACAATATACTATATATATTCAAAATGAAAATCTTTAGTTATTAAATGTTATCTTTTATAATAACAAAATTACTTAATAGTTCATTAATACTAATATAATTAGTTTTATATATAATTATTTATATTTACATTCTTAGTTACAATTAAAGGTTCGTGAATCGTCGGAAATAGTTAAAGGTCAAATGTTATCATGAAATAGTTCAAACATAATGAGACTCGGTTTAATAGACTTTGCTTATCGAGTCGAATCATATAAGATTATGTTTAAATTTGGTCGGAAATTCCCGGGTCATCACAAAAGTGGACCTCCTAACAGAGACTCGTAATCGCAATTCAATGTATCTGATGAATCAATCATTTGATATATCTTTTAATTCCATCGATAACTATTTGAATATATTAAGAAACAAATACGTTTATGTAATGTATTATACGTCTAATACTTTGTTAATGTTTTCAAGTTATAATATATACACATATACATATATAATCATATTCGTTCATATAATGGTTCGTGAATCATTGGAATTTGGTCGAGGTTAAATGAGTGTAAGAACACAGTTTAAAATTCTTGAAATTCAATTTACAAACTTTGCTTATTGTGTCAGGAATATATAAAGATTAAAGTTTAAATTTGGTCAAAAATTTCTGGGTTGTCACAGTACCTACCCGTTAAAGAAATTTTGTCCCGAAATTTGATCGTGGTTGTCATGACTAATCAAAAAAATGTTTTCATGACTAATATAGGTCGATACATAGAGTTTTATCTTTATTGAGTAATATGGATAAAACAATTTGATTACGCGAAGAGTATTAGTGAAACTATCGCAAAAGAGTGAAATGAGAACGGTAAAGTTTCGTCATATCTTTTGACATAGACAGGTTGATTTCCGAAGTTCAAGAGATTTGGAGAAAATCTTAGTAACAAGATTTGATTAAGGAAATTAGGATCTGCTTTAAATGCGATCATCCATTTTGATTGCTCTGTCGGAGATTTTCCTATAAATCCACTTCCTTCGTTTCCTTACAACTCACACCTTCTATTCTTTCTCCCTCAACTCATATTTTAAAGTATTCGTCAATATGCTCCATCCAGTTCTGATTCTTGATATACTTCTAACTTTCATATCGGTCATTCTTCTTTTTCATCTACCACCAGAAGAATCTATTTACTTCTACTATACTCTTGGGTTTATAGTGTTTCTAGTTCTCCCGTGTCTTTATTTTGCTATATGCATCGACATATACGGTTTATAATTTCTGGGTGGTTGTTGGATTTTATATCTTCTCTTATATTTCGATGTCCCTGCTTCTGTCTCCCATAATCATTATCATCTCCAGTTAATGCTTTCTTTTATTTACTGCAATTTATATCCCAATTTCTATTTCGGAGTTTTGTCCTTTCATTTCTTCTTCTTGCGATTAAGCATCGCTTGTAATGGTCCAGAATTCGCAGATATGAATTTCAGAATGAACATTGTTAATGTTCTAGGAAGGAAATTGTAATGGCACGATCTTGACTTGTCAAATTACCAGAATACCTCGGAAAAAGCCGAATCATCAAAAAATATTTTCTTGATATTTTAGAGATTAAGTAGAATACAAGAGTCGTGTAACATGGCACATGATGACGTTATGATCTGTGAATCATCATGTTTCATTTAGAAACTCAGAATGAATTACTGTAATATAATCACGTTGATCAAGTGTCATTATATTATACTAACTCATGCTTCAGCTCCCAACACTACTTCAAAAAAAATATTCCTATTTTAAATTCGAATGTTTCAGAATTTAGAAACTAAAATAGTTTCTTTTATGATGTAATACAGATAGCGCGAAGAGGTAAATGATTTCAGATAAGAATAATTAAGAAAATATCTTCAGAAATATAGAGGATATTTATAATGAAAGATACGATGATATCTTAGAATTTCTAATATCAGAGGATGATGAAGAATATTGTCCGTAGGGGTTTAGAGTCAGGAGCAAGGTATTCGTTAATGACTTTAGCAGGTACTGAATCATTTGGATCCTTTGAAGTCAGGTTCAGTCTTTGTGATTTGTCCACAGCCTCCTTCATACTTTGCTCAATCCGGTTTCCAATTCCAAGACTTCTCTTTTTCCGTGCTTTGCCAGCACACTTCTTCATTATCATCAAACTTTTACTGTTAAAGTCGTTTATAGTTTTTGCTGCTTCATCAGCATTTTTCCATTTTCGGAGAACCAATTCGTAGTTCGGAGTGTTTTTCAGAAACTTCACATTCAAATTAAGTCCAGAAGATAGACGTTATATATACACATATAACTGTTGGCGTAGACATGCTGCGAGATTTCAAAATACTGATTGCTAATTCCCGATGATTCGTATGACAATTCTCGTTACAAGATGCGAATGAGTAAATGATGGGGTTTCGGTAATTATAATGATTCTTCGGAAGGTTAAAGATCAGTGAAGTTGTGATTAAATTTATTGCTAATGTGGTGAAACATGAAAGGTTCTCCAGTAACAAAAGGGTAATCATATATATCAAGATTATGATAAGGCTACTCCGAATGAAAAATCGAAGTTGTCTTGTTGGAGCTGTGATAGAATTTGCTACTTTGAAAAGGAATTGTAAAGTTATTTTTTCTAATAAATGCCAAAGGATCTGACACAGATATGTGTTGAATTATGACTTTGGTTTCGAGAGCTTTTTAAGTACATAACTGTGGGTAATATGTGGTTGAATCATCATCTCGATTGCTCATTATTTGAAGTGCCTTCAGAAATTTTCGAAGGGTTTGAACACAGATTGTAATCATTAATATACATTTGATGTTCTAACACAGTTTTGAAGTCAAAGTATAGCTTTGAAAGATGTAGGAATCTAAAGGTGATGGTACCGGTTATATTTCGTATTGAATTCTGAGGTTTCAAAATCAAAATATGTAATTGGGTTTGAATGAGTATTGTTGTTTTGATTGCTATGAAAGAATGTATATTATTGTGAAAGTAGGAAGTATAGTTGATATTTTGCTTAATCAGATTCGAAGAATGTAACATATTAATTGTGAATATATATTTATATATATATATATATATATATATATATATATATATCTCGGGTATTACCTACCCGTTAAAATTTTTTCACAATTAATATTTTGTACAAAAGAATTTTATTACAGTCTTTATGAAAATATATATGTATATATTCTCTTCAGATGTAACATAGATTTTAATGAGTTAATACTAAATTAAACTCCTTCGATTTACAGTTGGAACTAGAATTGAATAATCCCTTGAAGGCTTTAAAGATTACATAAGTATTTCTTCAATAATATTGAAATTATGAATCAATACTTCGTTATTTGTTGAGGCGTGATGTTGGTTTTTGTTAAATTCTTGTGAACTTCGTAAAGTACGAAAGATGTTATCTGAAAAGTTTCGGTTACATCGATGATGAAAGTGTAAAATCAAATATATACTTGATTTATTAGGAATTGGAATTTGTTGAATTGAGACAGAGATTGTAGTTAACGATGGTTAAGTTGAGGGCGAAGGACGTACATTATTGCATATTTGTAATATGAATTAACCAAGTAGTTAAGATTCACACACAATAGCTTAGCACGGAAAGATTTATTTTTATTTCAAAATATATATATATATAATATACATATAATTTTTTCAGAGGGAATGAGTTAATTCTTCATAACTCGTTGATACAATATACGCGTTATTGATTCGTAATGATGTCCACGGTGATTCTTGAACTGACGGGGTTTTTGATGTTATAGGTGTTGTTGATTCTGATGTTGACTGTACTGACGATGCTGGTGATGTTGACGGTACTGTTGATGCTGTTGGTAAAACAAGTTTAGCTTGTTAATCACACACCATTTTTGTCAGGGTTTCTACTCTTCCTTCTATCATTTTGGTTCGCTTAACTGATTTATGGTTAGGGCTAGATTAGATAATCTCTAAGACTTTAGAGATTATATAATCGCCGCGGAATATTTTTCCAACGAAGTTATGAATTAATACTTCGTCAGTTATTGTTGTTGGTACTGTTGGTCCCTTAATAACAACAGGAGTATTGTAGAGGGGGGGTGAATACAATTCTCTTCTTAATTAACTAGTCAGTTAAACACGATTTGTATTCTGTAGTAAATAAGATAGAGTCACAGGTAATTTTCAACGGTTATTCTTTATTGATTAAATCAGAAAGAATCACAACTATCCTTGGCGGAAATGATAGTTGGTTGATACAGATTACCTAGATTATAGCTAAGAGAAAAACTAAAGCTATTACACGGTTTGGACTCTAACAGATAAACCCACACCACTAGTTTTTACAATAGTGGATACAACAATATATATAGTAGTTCTATTAACCGTGTAATTAATCTATTGTCCACTAGTACATTGGATGCCTTGTACTTGTGGGGACAATTGTGTCAGAAGGCGTGCTCTCCTTCTTTCCTCTTAGGTAGCTATTTGCAGGAACACACCAATTCGGTTTGGCACTACCATTTGATTTGAACAAATGGAATGTTGTGTTCCCTAGGTATGAATAAAGTATAACACATGTCTGCACATGCGTTCCACTTCTGCATTCCCACGTGGTCTTGTAAGGTCACTTGTCAGCCGCCGACTCCTGTCCTTTTCTGTTCAACTTTGTCTTCGACTTCTGTTGAATAGTGCGTTGATGTAGACCACTCTGAGAAACTACCATGCTTGTAATGGAGCATGGCTGTCTTGTGTTGTATGCTGATATCCAGACTTACTGGTCCTTCATATGCTGAGTCACTTGATATTCTTGATTTGCTGGGTGCACATCCTGTGCTGATTCGAAGAATACATTTCTACCTTGTGCTGATAGACTAGGCAGCATACTAAACACTCGACACAGCTATATTAGCTGACTATACATAAACAAACTTGTGCTGGCTGCACATAACACTTTAGTGCAAATAAATATTGTTTTGTCATAATTAAATCCTTAATTATTTTGGGGACTCAACAATCTCCCCCTATTTGATGATGACAAAACCTATGACTTGAAGAGAAAACACTAAAGCCAGCACTTAGAGACCTAGTGAGAGTAGACAGTAAATTCGTCCCTTTAAGTTTGTTTTGGGATCTTTTGATGAGTTATCTATATCTTATAATTTGATATGATTTTGAAGATAAACTCACTTTACTTTCGTTACAACAGATATATACAATAGTTACAAGATAATTCGTAATGAAAAGTAAATTACAAAAGATACAAGTTAAGAACATAGGAGACTATCTATCTTTATCCCTTTCTCTTTCTCTTTCTTCATCAGATAGCTCCTCTTGTTTAATCTTCCAGGCTTCAGGGAACAGGAGAGGTAATTCAGCAGGGTCAAAAACAGGGATGAAAGGAGGTAGAACAATTCGGCTTCTCCCAGTTGGTCCTTCACCAGTAGGTTGCTTCCCTTTAGGCTTTTGAGCAAGAAATTCATCAACATCAACTACTGGTGCATTCCCAAACTTAGTTGCCTTCTTGAACAGCTGTTGGAGTTCAGTCTTAAGAGCACTCTTGATAGCACTCTCACCTTTACCAATGAAATACTCCAAGATTTCTATCCATTCACTGAATCCAAGAGTTCTTAAGTCATCAAAACTAATCCTTTCTTGAACATTGTTATCCCTGACAACATTGAAAGCCCTTTTTGTCCCTCTGTTTACCTTGATAATTCTGCAGGGATTAGATCTTCTATTCATCACATTACCATACCTGCTCTTATAATAAGTATCAGGAAACTCAATATTGTGATCAGGTACTACAGAAGCAGTGGTAGGTACTTTCTCAGCAGCTTCTATCTTATCAAAAACCTTATCCTGTTCTTTGACAATGGCTCTGGCTAGTTTGAGGGACTCAGCCTGTTGCTTTCTGTCAGCAGCCAATCTGTCTTCAATATCCTGAAGCCTTGATCGTTCAGCAAGTTCAGCATCAGCAGCTTCTCTGGCTTCCCTTTCAGCAGCTAAACCCATCAGATAATCATCATAAGAAATGTTCAGGGATCTTACTGCTTCAACCATCTTTCTACCCTCTTCAGTACTAAGGGCAGCACAATACTCCCTTATATCCATACCCAGCTGGAGAGCATCTTCAAAATGAATTCTTTCATCAGTAGTGGAGAGCCTGAGACCACTGTTATTCAAGTACACCCTAATGTCAATGCCATGGGTTAGTGCAGCAATATAGTGTGGCTGATCAAGAGGATGATGCAGCAGCCTGACTTGACGAATTCTTTCATTAAGCTCAATTTGTCTTTGTTCAAGCAGCTCTGGAACAGTGATCTGAAGTCTGTAGGCTTCTCTTTCATCTGGGTTCATTTTTCTGATGTTCGGCTCACCATGGGTTACTGAGTCATCTTCCCAAGTGATATGTTTATCATGAACCCTTGGGGAAAATGGAGGATACATAGATGATTCATAGCTGCCAGATGAACTAACTGGATGCTGATTGACCCGGTTATCCTGTGTTCTGTCAAAGTAAACTTGAATCTGGGGAGGAAGAGGAGATAGAACAAATGTTTGGCTGTCTCTTCCCCAGACTGTGAAGTCAGCAGGATCAACCGTTTCATCATCTACTTGTTTAGCACCCAGCTCAACCGACTTTGCTGGGTCTTCAACACTTGTACTACCCAGCAGCACACTTCTGGCTGGGTCTTCTATCACAGCATTCCTTGCTGTGTCTTCAATGCCAGCTGACTGATTAGTATCAGCTGCCTCAACCACTTCAGTACCTTCATCAGCTGCCTCGAATAGGGGTCCTTTCCTCAGGGGCTGATTGTCCCTAGGAGCAGATTTCACCCTGTGTTTGTCAATAGGCCTGGGTTCAGCTGATGGTTCTTGTGTCGATACTGGTTGAATAGGAGGCAGGTAAGGAGCAGTAGCAAGATGCTCCCCCTGACTAATAGCATCATCATCATCAAGGATGATTGTTTCTGTTGGCTGTGTTTGTTGTGTAGCTGGCTGAGCAGCATATGCTGGTTGAGGAGTAGAGCTGGCTTCTAACATAGCATCAACCCATTTCATGAAAATATCAGCTCTAACTCCACCAGTTGACTCAGTAGAATCAAGGAGTCATGTTCCTGATTCTTTCTGCTCTCTGTGCATACAGCTTTGCCCTCTGTTTGTCGTATTTGACCATGAACTTGGCATTTCTTTTTCTTGCCTCTTTTCTGTGTTTATCAAAGGCAGTCAGGTCATCATCGATTTCCATTGCTTTTGGACTCAGCCATCTTCTGTGCATAATCTTACGACGTTTAAGTTCAGCAAAGGCCTCAAACTTGGCATTGAAGGCATCATCTAGTTCCTGCTGTCACTTTTGATGTCTCTCTAACTTCCTCTTCATTTTACGTTCAATAGATTGAGACAGCACAAAAGCTTCAGCTACAGCCATATCAGAAACATCACTGGGCTTACTGCCAGAACTAATATCATCCACTGGTGTGGCAGACACACTGGGTTGAGTACCACCAGTTGCCTGTGCACCACCAGCTTCAGTATGAGCGTTGCTGGGCTTAGGGCCAGTGTCTTGACCATCACCATCACCATTTCCATCTCTCCTGGGTTGTTTAGGAGCCTTTTCATGTTCATGCTCCCCCTCAGACTGTTTTCTCTTTTTAGATTTCTTTTTGGACTTTTTCTCCCCCTTTTTGTCATCAGCACGGGCAGTAGGGTGAATAGAAGGGGAGACAGTAGCATCAAGATCACTGTCTGACTGAGGAGCAGAGAAGGCAAAATTGTTCCACTCAGCAACCTCTGGAGTAAGATGGGCACCAGGATCCACACCAAATTGTCTTAGCAGAAGATTGGAGGATCTAACGTCATTCCTGGCTACACCCATAGCCATTTGTTCAACGATGGCCCGAACATCACCTTGCAAAGTAGCCATTCGTTGCATGTTTTCAACCATCTGAACATAGGCAGCAGCAGGAATCATGTTAGCCATTTGAGCTTACTGCGATTCCAATCTCTCGTGTAACACCCTGTTCTCCTCATTTAAGAAAGTATTTCTGCGGTTAGCAGCATCCAAATCAGCTTGGAGTCGGGTGATATTTTCACATTACTCATTGTGAGAGATAATTCGCCTTTCAAGCTCCTCTTCATCTTCGTGGTGCTTTGTGATTGCTTCGACTGCCATATCAGCAAAAGCACACACCTACTGGAGTTTAAGATCAATAGGAGTTGTAACAGCCTCTCCAGCAGATCTGACAGCAGCAGAGACACTATCAACAATAGCTCTGCGAATAGTTTCCTCCAAATTTGGTGTGATCCCTTGCAGTGTCTTATAGACAGCAAAGGTGGAAATATCAGCAACCTCATCTGCATTGAACTTTAAGTATGCAGAGGTTGAAGGTTGGTCAGCACAAGCTAACAGAGGATTATCACCGTGGGGTGGTGGAGATGGAAGGTCAGGAGCTGACTCATCACCATGATCACCATCGTTTTTACCTTCGCCCGAAGGCTTAGAACCACTGATATCCTTGTCAGCATTATTATCAGCATTGTCATCAGTAAGATCCACTGGTTTGTAATTAGAACTAGTCACATTATCATGAATGACTGGTTCGCCCTTACCAGTACCTTCATCAGCATCCTCATCAGAAGAAGATGAGGAGGAAGAAGCTGAGGAAGAAGAAGGTACTGGCAAATCAGGGACATTTTGCATAACACACTTACCAGTAGTAGGATCGATGACAAACTTGAGAGGCCTCCATGTACCAGGAAATGGTGAAGCAGCTGGAGCCATACCAAAAACATGATAGTAAGGCTGTTCATTGATTTGCTCCAGCAGGGCTATCCTCTCATAAATTTCTTCTCTGGCTGGTCTATCAAGCTGAGATAATAGCTCAACCATCTCTTCACGAGGTAATCTGCTGGCTGAGACTATTGCAGATTCGGGATCAATGGTCAGCTGATCGACCAGCATAGCAATCTTGGGAGAGATTGAAGCTCCCTTGAAAATGAAGTTAGGAACAACTTCATCTGGATCTGGTACCTGCACAACATATGGCTTTGTTTCCTCAGTAACAGGAGCCGTAGTCGAATCAGTAGTTGTGTCAGCAGAGGTACCAGCATCCTTAACATCAGCAACCTGTGCACCAGTATCAGAAGAAAAAGTAGCACTAGTACCAGTATCCATAGCAGAATCAGATGGAAACGTAGCACTAGCACTAGCATCAGTTGTAACAATACCAAAATCATAACCAGGAATGACAATAACATTAGCTGCATTCGGCTGAATGGTTTCAAACTCCATCTCAGCAGTTGGTTCAGTAGCAACCAAAATTGGACCAATAGGATGACGAACTGCAGATTCTGTAAGAACTTGACGTTCCATAGTAGAAGAATCAGAAGAATCAGCAGGCTCATCAGACATTAATGCAGAGTCCACTCTTGGCTGGGTGACAGGTTCATCAAGAAGAACATCCTTGACAATATTGTCAATAACCTTCTCAAGAACAGGAGGTTCTTCCATGATAACATCTTCCACATCATGCTCAGTAGTGGAAGTAGTGGTACTGAGAGTTTGAGGAGGAACAGTGGTAGTAACCAACTCATCAGTAACACCAGCAGCAGCAGAATCAACAGTACCAGCATCAGCACCACCAGTAACAGAATCAGTGGCACCAACACCAGTAGCAGAGGCAGCAATATCACCAGTAGGAATAACAACATCTTTATTTTGCTCCCCCTCTGCCTGTTCATCTACCCTGCTAAGAACTGAAACAATAGAACAAGTTATGTTAACAACTGTAGAACCAAATAAATTTGACTCAACAATTGCATCTATTTTTGGTCTCTGGGGACAGACTTGTGATTTGGTCAGCCCTTCGAATGAGACAGAAGAAGGTGTCTGTAAGTACAACGGTGACTCTGCTGACTCATTGGCAACACATGTTGACCCAGATAGTGTAAGAGATCTGGCTGGTAATGATGTAGGAGTGTGACTCTTATCAGTATCCGAGTGACATACTGGCTGTGCAGTCACCTGAGCTGGTTCAACACGATGAAGACCCAGCTCAAGCCTGCTTTGGGGGTCAGTTATGTTCTCTGCTGGTTGTACAGTCAGCAGAAAGTATTGCATTAAGTTCATTTCAGAAAAATGTGGAAGTGCCTGGTTAGAAGAGTATGGGTTGCTACTCTTCTTGACACCTGTTTTAAAACCAGTCAGCTTGGGAGCCAGGGTTATACCGTTAACTCCCTCAACATTTTTCAAGTCAGCAGTTAAAAAATTTTCAAATAAGTTAGATTGTTCTGCTGTTTGGTCTAGAAACGCACCAGGTTCCATAGCTACATCCTTTGCAGGAGCAGCAGCTGAGACTGGTGCAATCTCCCCTGTGGTTCGCTTGGAGCCAGCTTTAGCACGCTTAGGTTTGCCTGTTACCAAGAAATAGATGAGCAACATATTCCAACACTAGAATTGGGTAGTCAGTATATAAGACTAGGGCTGTTCTTTATGATCAGAGAGCACTAGATTCTAATACAACTACTGCTTTACCAGTATATGAGACGGTGGCTGTACTAGTTGAGGTAGCTGGCTGCTTCCTTCGCGTTGCTGGCTTTCGCTGAGGACCCTCCCCCTCAGCTGGTGCAGAACCAGAGGCAGTCGATTGGGTGGCTCCACGACGAGCAGCAAGATACTCGTTCATTGCTGGTGTCAACTCAGCATATGGAGCAGCAGGTGCATCCTTTGGCATACCCCCTTGTTTTACTGGGACCTCAAATGATTGATCAGCAATTTGCTGATAAGCTTCACCCAGTTCACTTTCAAATACCAGGCTTAAGAATCGTGGAAATGGAATCAAGTTGGTTCTTACTCTAGCAGTCACCATTTCCCTTAGCCTCAAATAAATTTCAAGGGCGTAATCGATGTTCCTGTTGAACAACAACCCATGACCAAGCTTGAGCTCAAAATCTGAGCATTGGTCGAAGCTTCCTGACTTTTGACTCATGCACTGAGTCATCAACCCAAAGAAGTAGTACCACAGTGGTGGCATATGCTTTCTCAACGGTGTATGTGCCACTGGTCCAGCAAACCCAATGGTCTCCAACACCTCCCTTCTTAGTTCGTCACTAGTAGGTGAAGGTACAAATGGTCCACCGGGCAATTGAATAGCACGTCTAATAGCTTCGACGGTGACAGAGCAATTTAGGGTTTCAGTCACCATGCCACGAATACATGGAACGTTGCCGGGAGTGGTGGCAACAGTGGCAGTATACCAAAATCGTGCCAAACAGGCAGCATAGAATCGGGAAGGTACACCGGTGATGGCTCTTGCCAGAGGTGATTGACGGATGTAATCGATGAGGGCCTCATACCCTTTGTTAACCTTCGATTTGGGGATAGAGAGGGCATGTACAGCATTGCCTCTAGATAGGCGAATCAGTGAGTGATCAGGTGCATTGGGAGCCCTAATCAGGTTGGGGTGGAGATTGAACAGTGGTCCTTGAACGACGTGTTCTTGAACCACCGGTTCCTCCGGTGCCGGTGCCGGTTGTGGGGCAGGTTGTGGTTCGACTGTTTGAGGTTGTTGTTGCTGTTGTTCCTCTTGCTGGCTTGCAGCACGTGGTGATTGCTATTGTTGTTCTGCCATTGATGAATGTAGGATGAAGATTTGAAGATTGAAGATTGAAAAGATTTTGAGAGTAAAAGTGTGTGTGTTTTGAATAATGAATAACCGAAGGTTATTATGTAAGATGAAACACACTTTTATCCGTTGTAATTGGGTGAAAAAGTGCAGGAGAGAGAAAATTACTGTCATCTGCAGGCGCGTGGGCAGATGTGACAGACTGGCACGTTTTCAAGGGGAGACAGACTGTTGACATGACATTTATACGGCTTAAACACTCATTCTTCCCATTCAGCATTAAATGCATCAGATTTCATTTCAAACAAAATGATTTAAAACCTCAAAAATAATTTTTGCATTAAATACAAAATACTTTTGTTACATTTAATATGTCATGAGTTTAATTTAAATCATTGGAAGTAAATGAGTTTCCAGTTTTAAGGAATCATTAAATTTGGAGAGCTATTTATTATTTCATTGAAACCATTTAAGTAACCAAAATATAAAAGACCTTGCTGTGCTGGTTGTTTGACATGTAGGCAGTAAGTAAATAAATGTGACTTACTGGTTTGCCCTACACGTTGTAGAGCCAGCACACCAACAAAAGTTGTCTTTTATTTAAAGTTCAAGCATACCCAGCTCAGAGATGAGATAGTTAAAACGTTTCTCATCTAATGGCTTTGTAAATAGGTCTGCTAATTGCTGGTCGGTAGAAATAAAATGTAACTCAACGTCACCCTTTTGAACATGATCCCTTATGAAATGATACCGAACATCGATGTGCTTAGTCCTTGATTGCATCACAGGATTGTTGGTGATAGCAATTGCACTAGTGTTGTCACAGTAGATTGGAGTTTTTGTAACATGAACACCATAGTCCTTTAGCTGGCTTTGCATCCACAGTACTTGAGCAGTACAACTACCAGCAGAGACATATTCTGCCTCAGCAGTAGATGTGGACACAGTATTTTGCTTTTTGCTTGTCCAGCTGACTAGCCTACTACCCAGTAACTGGCACCCACCAGTAGTACTTTTCCTGTCTATTTTACACCCTGCAAAGTCAGCATCTGAATACCCAATTAGTTCAAAATCCTGGTCTTTGGGATACCAAAGACCACATTTAGCAGTACCTTTTAGGTATCTGAATATTCTTTTTACTGCCAGCAAGTGTGACTCTTTAGGATCAGCTTGATATCTGGCACAGAGACATGTGGCGAACATAATATCTAGTCTGCTGGCTGTGAGATAAAGTAGGGATCCAATCATACCTCTATATTCAGTGATATTAACTGGTTCACCATTTGGATCAGCACCTATTTTAATGGATGCTGCCATTGGAGTCCCTATGTCTTTTAAACAGGTCAGACCAAATTTCTTTAACATATCTTTGATATATTTATCTTGACTTATAAATATTCCATCATCAAGTTGTTTGATCTGCAATCCTAAAAAGTATTGCAGATCTCTTTGTAAACTCATTTCATATGCCTTTGACATACGTTTTGAAAAATCTTGACAATGTTTTTCATTTTTAGAACCATAAATAATATCATCCACATATATCTGTACCAATAAGAGATCACCATCTATCTCTTTTGAGAATAGAGTGGTATCAATTGTTCCAACTTTAAAACCTATACCAGTGAGATACACATGAAGTGTCTCATACCATGCTCTTGGAGCCTGTTTAAGGCCATAAAGAGCTTTGTCTAACTTGTAGACATGGTCTGGATATTTACTGCTTATAAAACCAGGAGGCTGTTTGACATAAACTTCTTCTTGCAGCTTCCCATTCAGAAATGTAGATTTAACATCCATCTGAAATACTCTAAAGTTCATCCTAGCAGCATATGCTAAGAACAATCTGATAGCTTCCATCCTAGCCACTGGTGCATAAGTTTCCCCATAATCCAATCCTTCTTCCTGTCTAAAACCTTGAGCAACCAATCTTGCTTTGTTTCTGATAACGACACCATCTTCATCCATCTTGTTTTTAAACACCCACTTAGTACCAATGATCTTCTTTGTCTTATCCTCAGGTTCAGGTACCAATGTCCACACTTTGTTCCTATTAAACTGAGTAATTTCTTCTTGCATTGAACCAACCCAGCTAGGATCTTGAAGTGCTTCCTCAGGACACGTGGGCTCAATGGTAGACACAAAATTAACATGCATACAAAAGTTGCTGGTTGCATGCCTCCGTGTTTTAACACCACTCGCAAGATTACCAATAATCTGCTCAATCGGATGCTCCCTTGTCCATTTGGTGTTATGAACAGGTGAGCTGGTTGTAGAACACACAGCATCTTGAACATCAGCTGGTTCAGATGAGTGAGCAGCAACAGAAGGTTGCTGATCAATATCAGTAGAATCAGTACCAGCTTGTGATCTCTCAGAACCAGCAGACCTAGGCTCAAGTTGCAGCACTTCAGTAGAGCCAGTAGGTCCACTTGGTTTAGACACAGATGGAACAGAATGTTCCATTTCATCATCAGAGAACCCAGCAGCATGGATTGGTGAGGGTTGTGCTGCTGGCTCTTCATCATCAAGAGCTTGCTGAGTGGGCTCTTCAAACAGTAACACTTCATCTTCACGATCAGTAGATGAAGCAGAGGCAGTTTCATCGAATGTAACATTAATGGATTCTTCAAAACAACCCCTTCTTTTGTTGTAGACCCTATATGCCTTTGACATGTTGGAATATCCAAGGAATATACCTTCATCAGCTTTAGCATCGAATTTGCCCAGCTGATCCCTATTATTTAGAATGTAACAGGGAGTGCCAAATACATGGAGAAATGAAATTGAGGGTCTTCTTCCTTTGAGAACTTCATAAGCAGTTTTCTGATGTCTTTTCACAATAAGAGATCTATTCTGGGTAAAACAGGCAGTATTCACAGCTTCTGCCCAGTAGGAATTCTTCAACCCAGACTCAGCCAACATAGATCTTGCTGCTTCAATGAGAGTTCTGTTTCTTCTTTCTGCAACACCATTTTGCTGAGGTGTTCTCACAGCAGAGAAATTTTGGGAAATACCTTTGTCAGCACAAAATTCTTCTAATGTAGCATTTCTGAATTCTGTACCATGATCACTTCTTAGTTGCTTCACCAGTTGCCCATTCAAAAGCTCCATTCTTTTGATAAAATTGATGATTTCATCAGCAGCTTCACTCTTTTGCCTCAAAAAGAACACCCAAGTGTATCTCGAGTATTCATCAACAATAACCAGTGTATACTTCTTCCCACTACAGCTGGCCACATTCACTGGACCAAATAGATCCATATGAAGTAAGTGAAATGGTTTCTCAACAGATGAGATTTGCTTTGATTTGAACGAGGCATGGTGATGTTTCCCCTTTTCACAACCAGGACACAATCTGTCCTTCACATAAGACATTGTGGGTAGCCCAGACACCAAACTTCTACTGGATAATTTGTGAATATCTTTGAAGTTGAGATGTGAGAGTCTCTTGTGCCATAACCACTTCAGGTTGTCTGCTGCCTTCGAATAGAAAAAAGTATCAGTTGTTGTGACTGCTGTGTTCATGTCAATTTGATACATGTTTTCATGACGTTTTGCAGTCAGCAGTGGCTTCCCTGTCTTATCAAAAATAGTACCAATTTTCTTTCTGAATTGGACTATCTTATTCTTGCTTGTCAGTTGGCTTATGCTGAGTAAGTTATGTTTAAGCCCAACTACATATGCAACATTTAAGAACGTGACATTCCCATTTGTCAAAGTACCAAAACCCTTTGTGTAACCCAACGAATTATCTCCATACGAAACAACTGGACCATCCTTTTCCTGATAGTCCATCAGAAGGGACTTACTTCCGGTCATATGTCTCGAACAACCACTATCGAGATACCAGATTTGCTTGTTTTGAATGCCCTGCACAATAACTTAGAGATTAGTTCTTTTTGTGAACCCATCCAAGGATGGGTTCTGAAGGAGTCACCTTTGATGACTTCTTCTTTTCTACTGGCTTGCTAGAAGAAGCAGCAGATGGGGTTTGGGTTTGAGTACACTGGTTAGCCAAGTGAGCTTTGCTGCCACATTTGTAGCATTTTCTCACTTTTGGCTTTTGTGGCTGGTCATGCACAGATCTAATAGGGGCAGTAGGATCGGGTCGACTTTTGGTTACTGCCTCAATTAGCTGCTCAAGCTTGGCTGTCATTATCTCAGTGATAGACAGCTCATCAGTCGAGTCAATTTTTGCTTTTCCCTTATGGACAGCTTTCCTTTTGGAACCAGTACCATGACCATGGCGAACTGTCTTTCCTTTATCATTTGAAAAGTTAGCGTGGGAAGTTGCTGGCTTGTCTTCTGATGCTGATGAACCAGTAGGTATCTTAACTGCTGCCTTAGATTTGAAAGTATTTCGTTTCACTGGCTTGTCTGCAGCTACTGGGTGACCAGTAGATTGGTCATCAGCTGGCTTAGCACTGGTAGAACTCGAACACGAAGGGGAATCAGTTGGTTTAACTTTTCTCAAATTGTTTTCAGTGATTTCCCTTTTAATACGTCTTTCTTTCGGAGTCATGTAGTAGATGCTTGAGGGGTCAGTAGTCTCATCAATTGAGTTACTGGCTTCTCTTGCTCTAACTTCATCCTCCAAAATTTCTTTCATGGCAGGTGGTGGGGACACAGTAGGTCTAACAAATTTGTTTGTCACAACCTTTTTACCTTCAACTATCTTGGCAAAAGTATTTGGCAAGACAGCTTCAGGATCAGTTTCAAGAATCGGGTCCATGAAAGTAACTTCTGCAATAGCAGCAGCAGCAGCATAGTCACCAGCAAAGAAGGCTTGAACTTGGGTAGGCACCTGCTCGTTAACACATTTAGCTGTGCGTTGAGCAGATGTGCACCATGAAGCAACAACTCTTTTGAGATTGTCCAGCTGGGCCTTGACTTCTGCTGCCTCAACGTGAAGAGTTTCTAAAGCAAAGTTTTGTTTTTCAAGTTTGGAAATTGTATCTTTTAAGATCTTAATTTCATCATTTTTGCCTTTGAGTTTTTCATTTAAAGATTTGTTATTAGATTTCAAACTCTCTTCACGTTTGCAGCTTCTGCATAAATCAATTCTTAGGTAGTCAAACATTTCAGCTTTTTCATCATCAGTATAAGTTCAAAAATTATCAACCTTATACATCATTTCAGTTTTCCATTGAGGAGAATCTCTGTTTTGATCAGTTTCCCTCATATCAGCCAAAAACGTACTACCACCATCATCCTCATCAGACTCCTCAACCTCTTTGGCCATCAAACACAGCTTTTTACCAGCAGCATAACCAGCACCATCATCATCAGTATCACTATCAGAAGATGAGGACGTGCTGGCTTCATCCCAGTCATGATGTTCAGCAACTAGAACCTTTTCTGGCTGTTTACCCTTCTTGTCAGTCTTTGCACTTTCCTTCATCTGAGCTTTCATAGCTTTGTACTTGTTTTTGTACTTATCAGCTTTTGAGAAAGAGTTAGCATGTGACGTGGAAGGTTTCTTGGACATGCATTCAGCAGCAAAATGTCCAACCTTCCCACAATTAAAGCACTCAGATTTAGGACCCTTGACTGACTTGCTGTTGTACCTAGCATTTGGCTTTTTGCTCCCTTTGTATGACTTGCTGGTTCTACTACGATTGAACCTTTTGAACTGCCTAGCCAGCAGAGCCATATCTTCAGCAAACCCTTCTACATCACTTTCATCTGTACTGCTTTCTTCAGACCTAGTACCACTTTCCTCAACACTATCAGCTGACTCTTGTTTTGCCAGTAACTTTTAAACCAGTAAAGCTTTTTGAGCTTTCTTCCATTTAGCAGCAGCAATAAGAGCAGCATCATCATTTTTAGATGATTTTGAAGTGGTGGGGGCAGACCTAAAGTTTTCTTTCATGTTAAGTTCAAACTTGGCTTCTGCCTTCTCATGATTCCAAAGGTAACTGTAGAGAGAAGACAGGTTAAAGTTCTTTAGGGTCTGTGTGGTTCTTAATGGGTCAGTAACAGGTTTCCATTTACATGGCAGTGCATCAATGAATTTGTTCACTTGTTCAAATTCAGTGTAGGTCACATTTAAAGTGGTCAGGTCTGCTATCAAAGAGTTAAACCTAATGAAGGTTTGCTTAAGAGTTTCATTCTTATAGGCAAAGAACATTTTATATTCTCTTTTAAGAGCAATCATCCTGTTCTGCCTAACTTCTCCCATACCCTCATAGGTGACATCTAGGTAGTCAAGCATAAGCTTAGCATTTTCTTTTCCCTTGATCAGTTTGAACAGTGGGTTAGGCAAAGTTATGGCTAACAGGGTTCTGATTTTAGGGTCAAGACCAACTCGACGTTTATCCTCATCATCCCATCTAGAGGGAGTGAGAATAACCTCTCTGCCAGGGATGGCAGGAGTGTCAGCTGTTGCTGGTGCACTACCAACTGTCTCAGTGGGAACAAAAGGGCCATCTTTGGCAATTCCAGGCATGAGTGAATCCACAGACTCAAGATGGAGCATGAACCTTGCCTTCCAGGTTTCATACTCATCTTCATCAAACTTAGGTGGTCTGTTAGACGAGCCATTCTCAAGGTAAGCTGAGTTTGAATACGAATCCATAAGAGAATTCAGATCCAAGATATTAATTATCAAGACTGAAGCTCTGATACCAGTTGTTGGTCCCTTAATAACAACAGGAGTATTGTAGAGGGGGGGTGAATACAATTCTCTTCTTAATTAACTAGTCAGTTAAACACGATTTGTATTCTGTAGTAAATAAGATAGAGTCACAGGTAATTTTCAACGGTTATTCTTTATTGATTAAATCAGAAAGAATCACAACTATCCTTGGCAGAAATGATAGTTGGTTGATACAGATTACCTAGATTATAGCTAAGAGAAAAACTAAAGCTATTACACGGTTTGGACTCTAACAGATAAACCCACACCACTAGTTTTTACAATAGTGGATACAACAATATATATAGTAGTTCTATTAACCATGTAATTAATCTATTGTCCACTAGTACATTGGATGCCTTGTACTTATGGGGACAATTGTGTCAGAAAGCGTGCTCTCCTTCTTTCCTCTTAGGTAGCTATTTGCAGGAACACACCAATTCGGTTTGGCACTACCATTTGATTTAAACAAATGGAATGTTGTGTTCCCTAGGTATGAATAAAGTATAACACATGTCTGCACATGCGTTCCACTTCTGCATTCCCACGTGGTCTTGTAAGGTCACTTGTCAGCCGCCGACTCCTGTCCTTTTCTGTTCAACTTTGTCTTCGACTTCTGTTGAATAGTGCGTTGATGTAGACCACTCTGGGAAACTACCATGCTTGTAATGGAGCATGGCTGTCTTGTGTTGTATGCTGATATCCAGACTTACTGGTCCTTCATATGCTGAGTCACTTGATATTCTTGATTTGCTGGGTGCACATCCTGTGCTGATTCGAAGAATACATTTCTACCTTGTGCTGATAGACTAGGCAGCATACTAAACACTCGACACAGCTATATTAGCTGACTATACATAAACAAACTTGTGCTGGCTGCACATAACACTTTAGTGCAAATAAATATTGTTTTGTCATAATTAAATCCTTAATTATTTTGGGGACTCAACAGGTACTCCTTGGTATCTATGGTGCGTATGACGTTGATGCTCGTGGGACAGATTGTGAAGTTGAGGTTTACGACGCGGTTGTGGTTGGAGGTGGTAATGGTACTGTTAGCGTTGATGATGGTGGTACTGGCTATGCTGCTGGTGCTGCTGCTGGTGTTTGTAATCTCTGCACCATATTCTCCAAAACCACTACCCGAGCGCGAAGCTCGTTGACTTCTTCTATTTCACCGGGGTGATTATCAGTTTGGACGAGCGGATAAATAAAATCTAAAATTTGATCTAATATATAATCGCAACGAGATAATCTGGAAATGAGAGAGAAAATGGTGTTTCGGACAGGTTCGCCGGTAAGTGCTTCAGGTTCTTCGTCAAGAGGGCAATGTGGTGGACGGAAGGGATCACCTTCTTCTTGTCTCCAATGATTGAGGAGGCTACGAACCCATCCCCAATTCATCCAGAATAGATGATATCTGATTGGTTGATCCATTCCGGTCACACTACTTTCGGAGCTGAAGTGGGATTCCATTTCGGAATCAGAGGAACTTGAATCAATGACGAATTCCATTTCGTACGATTGAATAAAGGATTTTTCGATATGAAATGATTTTCTGGCTATCGTATGGTATTCTTATTTACATAGAATATCTATATATATAGAGCAAAAGATTTCTTAGATTACGGAGGAATTTACGGGATATGTCAGGCAAAGTTTACAGTAACAGATACGCTAAGATATGAATGAGCAGATACGCTAAAATATGAATTTTTGTCTATACACTAATCATGCAATCAATGCAGTAAGACGTGTCTAGACTAAGAGTGATAAGTAGGTAATTTACTAAGGATGATAAGTAGGTACTTTTTGACACAAAATGATAAGCAAAACTTTTGACATGCAGACACGGTCGAAGTCCACACTCACTAATGCATCCTAACGACTTATCAGTTAGACACACTAATGCAGACCTGGTTCGCTAGGACCACCGCTCTGATACCAACTGAAAGGACCCGTTCATATACATTATAAACGATTCACAATAGTTGATTACATCGCGAGGTATTTGACCTCTTTATGATACATTTTACAAACATTGCATTTATTTTTTTTAAAGACAAACTTTCTTTACATCAAAAATTGACAGGCATGCATACCATTTCATAATATCTACTGTCCAACTATAAATTGAGTTAATAATAATCTTTGATGAACTCAATGACTCGAATGCACCGTTATCGAAATATGCTATGAAAGACTCCAAGTAATATCTTGAAAATGAGCAAATGCACAGTGGAAGATTTCTTTCAATCCTGAGAATAAACATGCTTTAAAGTGTCAACCAAAAGGTTGGTGAGTTCATTAGTTTATTATAATCATTCATTTTCACCATTTTAATAGACCACAAGAATTTCATTTCCAGTTCTCATAAATATACGTCCCATGCATAGAGACAAAAATCATTCATATGGTGAACACCTGTAACCGACCTTAACAAGATGCATATAGAATATCCCCATCATTCCGGGACTCCCTTCGGACATGATAAATTCGAAGTACTAAAGCATCCGGTACTTTGGATGGGGCTTATTGGGCCCAATAGATCTATCTTTAGGATTCGCGTCAATTAGGGTGTCTGTTCCCTAATTCTTAGATTACCAGACTAAAAAGGGGCATATTCGGTTTAATAATTCAACCATAGAATGTAGTTTCGATTACTTGTGTCTATTTCGTAAAATATTTATAAAAGCAGTGCATGTATTCTCAGTCCCAAAAATATATATTGCAAAAGCATTTAAAAAGGGAACAAATGAAACTCACCATACTGTATTTCGTAGTAAAAATACATATAACGTCATTGAACAAGTGTAAGGTTGGCCTCGGATTTACGAACCTAAATTAATTATGTATATTTATATGTTGGTCAATATTCGTCTAACAATTTAGGTTAAGTCATAGTGTACCACAATCCTAATGCTCGAGTCTAGTATGCAAAAGTCGACAAAATTCAATTTGACTTAAAATGTTTTCCAAAATTTATACATGATTATTATATAGTTTAAATATCGTCGTTTTATATTTTTAAATATTTTTAAAAGATTTATTAAAGTAAATAATATAATTCATTTATTAATAAATAAAGCTTTATATAAAAAATATACTTTTATATATCTTAAGTAATAAAATTTATAAAGTTCATAAAAATATTATGATAGATCTTATTAAGGTAATTATATTATTTGTATTACATATTTATTTGATAAAATAACATTGATAATAATAATAATAAGTAAAAGTTGTATTATTTTGTAATAATAATTATTATTATTCTATTAATAAAAATATCAATATTTATATTTACTAAAATTGATATTATGATAAAATGATAATTCTAATTATAATAACTTTAATATTTACGATACCTTTTAATATTAACTTTAAAATAATAATTTTATTTAAAATGATAATAATAATGATATTTTATAATAACAATGACATTTCATTTAAAATGATAATTTTTGTTAAAATGACAGTTTCAATACTAACGATACATTTAATAATAGTAATGATAAAAATACCAAGAACGATAGTTTTATCTAAATCAATATCTTACAATATTTTAATTTCATCATGATACTCATACTCATTATTTCCTAATCGATTCATTTAATAGTTTTTTTAATCATCTTTTATATCGCGTTCAATTTAATGATAATAATAATAATCATAACAATTAAGTGTTACTTATTTTAGTTTTAAATACTAATAATAATAAATATTATGATAATATTAATACTAATAACTATTTTAATGATAATAATAATAATAATAATAATAATAATAATAATAATAATAATAATAATATTTATAAATTTAACGATAATAACAATAGTAATAATAATACAATAACAATTTTTAATGATAATACTTTTTATGGATAATGATAATAATAATAATCATAATAATAATAATAATAATAATAATAATAATAATAATAATAATAATAATAATAATAATAATTAGATAAAACTAGAACGACGATAATAACGACGATAATAATTATCATTTTTAATAATAATACAAAAATTCAATTGACTATAACTTCAAATCCGTTCATCGAAACCATTCAATATCTAAATGAAAAGTTCTTAATTTTTCGCTATCTTTCCAACGACATGCATATATTATACCTTATCTCAACCGCATATGTAACTAATTCAGGATTCAACATAACCTAACTAAAGGCAATATCAAAAGTACAAACATGCATAATCTTATATACTCGAGCACTAGTCAGGGATACACTATTAGTATGTAAAAGTTAAATTATAAGTAATCACGTATCAATACTGAGATTTAATATTGCAGGAAAGGTACGTAGACGCAACGAAGATGATAAACACTAGATTGACCTCACGAGCATACCCATGAACATTACCCATCACCTCCATAGCTATAACTCATAATTTTCTTGGCCCTATCCTACTCGAACACCAGTTTTGAAATTACTCGCTCATGGCCTCGTCGTAGTATTTTATGTAATAATACTAATAATATCGCTCCTAATACTACTAATACTAATAATAATAAGATTAATAATCTTAATAATAATAATAATAATAATAATAATAATAATAATAATAATAATAATAATAATAATAATAATAATAATAATAATAATAATAATAATAATAATATAAATATTTGTAAATATAGAGAGAGTAAAGATTAGGAAATGGGATGGATTCGGACGCCAGAGTATAATTCTTTTGTCCAACCCCACCCCATGCTATCGCATGGGGTTTGTGGGTACCTTGCATGCGATCGCATGCCAACAAATGACAGCTGGTATGCATCGTTTAATCTTGCCGACACTTTTTATATTATTATTATATATTATATTTAATTTATATAATTACTTATATATTATATTATATTTACGTTCATGGTAAAAATGTAATTTTTACTCAAATGACATGGACGTTGTCACCCGACTCATGTCCTGGTTTCGGTTTTTCAAATGATGTTTCGTACGCTAAGAAAACTAGCCTTTTACGTTACGCGACGTGTACCTTTATTAATAATTTGACTTACTCGTCAATAAATTACCTTATAAATAATGTAACTTATAAAATTGAGCGTTGTGGTCATTTGCTTCTATAAATCAGTTACTCGTTGTTTATCAAAATATATTATTTTAAATCAGGACGTTTTATTACTAAGTTAAAATATATATATATTTTTATTTAGAATTGTAAATTTGTACATAATATATGTTTGAAATATTTATCTAATGATACAATATTTAGTCTTTCAAAACCAATTATTTTTCAAAGTTCGTTTTAAAATCGTTCAGAAAAATATTATAACTCGTAACGTTTTCATTTAAAAACTTAATTAAATACAATTCATCTATGTATTAACTTTTTAAATATCAAACGCATCACTAAGCGAATGTTACTATCGTGTACTAAACTAATTTAAAAACATATATATTTAATGAACACGTTTTAATGTACGTTGCAAGTTATTCATATATCTAACAACTAATATTCCAACTTACGTTATTTAAACATATACATTAATAAACTAGTTCTATTATGTCGAAAAACGTTTTTACTTAAGAGAGTAAAATAATAAATAAATCATAACAGGTTTCAAGTTATTAACTTTCAGTTTATTCAAGAGTTGTAGGATTAGATCAAATGGATAAATGTACGTATAAAATCATCTTAACATGACAAATGGTTTTATCTTGCCGACGAACATTAATTCAATTATTTACTCTTCATGATAAAATATCATTAAAGACTAGTAATTAACCTATCAATAGTCACGAGAAAATTATTGTAAGGCATATATTGAAAATCAAACAGGAGTCTCCACTAATCCGACTAGCTCTCGCTATTTGACACTTTATCCTTACTCGAAGATCACTTTACCATTTATTCCGAATATCGTTAAAAAGAAATATTTTCCAAATCAAAGTGGACCTCCTAACAGAGACTCGTAATCGCAATTCAATGTATCTGATAAATCAATCATTTGATATATCTTTTAATTCCATCGATAACTATTTGAATATATTAAGAAACAAATACGTTTATGTAAAGTATTATACGTCTAATACTTTGTTAATGTTTTCAAGTTATAATATATACACATATACATATATAATCATATTCGTTCATATAATGGTTCGTGAATCATTGGAATTTGGTCGAGGTTAAATGAGTGTAAGAACACAGTTTAAAATTCTTGAGATTCAACTTACAAACTTTGCTTATCGTGTCGGGAATATATAAAGATTAAAGTTTAAATTTGGTCGAAAATTTCCGGGTTGTCACAATGGTAGCATATGCGTTGCTAAATGTTTGAAAGTGTACTATTTTTCGGGCATAGCAACAATGTTTTCCAGTTAATGACTATATCTAATGCTACTTGCAGCTCCAAGTTTTAAATAATAAAGGTTGTGATGATGAACGCATAGAAACTCGACTGAGCAATAGGAAAGAATGTGTCCGCATCTTGGCACGGCAACCTATAGATTGCAGACATGGCTATTCGTGTCCTCTTGCTTGGCTTTGTACGTATCTGAGCCTCACTTCTATTTTTTTAAAGTAAGAGACTTTCATTGCAACATGGCAGTTATCTCAAATTGTTACCGACTGTTGCTCATTTACGGGTCATTATACCTCTCCCTCTTCTACTGTCCCGCTTTTGAAAAAGTGGTTTGATACTATGCTCCCATGATTCATAGCTCCTAATAATGAGTCTACAAAAAATTGATTTCTTTTTCGTTAACATTTTCTTTTTAATTCGTTCAATTTTTTTAATTTTATTTGTGGCAATGTAGCCTGTAGATATGGGTTGGGTTAGCTCTTTTATGAACCATGTACGTGAATTATCATGCGAGCCCTCTGACCGTCTTCATTTGGAAGGTAAACGATACTTATTACAGTTCAAAAGCAAGTATACTCTTATTTTTGTTAAATTTTAAATTCCAGTGTAAGACTTTCCACACATATGAGTTGCTAAATTGTTTGACATATTTTGTAGACGTTATTTCTAATTTTCTTATTAGTATTTGAACTCTAGTTATTCATTGATGTGTGTAAAAGTGTGTGATTGTGCTTACTTTGTTTCAACTTTTAAGTTTATATTTTCTAAATTACTTTTCAATTTTAACACCCTAACGAGCAACAAAATACGATCAAGGTAGCGTAGTAATTCGTAAGTTATGTATCGTCCCAAAAGACTATAGAATCGGATAAGAGTTATATTTTGTATCTACTTCTTATGAAAGAAATAGAATTATTATCTATTATATTATATTATATTATATTATATTATATATTATATTATATTATATTATATTATATTATATTATATTATATTTTAATTATTATTATATTATTGGGAGCTTTTTATAAGACTATCTCACGAAATATAGAATTTAGACTGATTTAAATGCAAATATAATTAAAAGAAGTGGTTATTCAGACTTTTGAGTCACTTGAGATAATTTTAGGTGTTGTTTGTTTTCTTTGTTGAAGACCTTATTTCATCTTACGTCTGCGGGCGGGCAGACATATTAGTTTCAGATGGTTTGTTTTTATGAAGACAGAAGACATTATAATACCTTTTTATATATGCAAAATTGAAGCTTTATATTAATGCTTCTCATCTTTTAAGACATTCCCACCTATTTTACACCCACCCACTTCTCCCCTACCCTTTCACATATTTCAGACACCACCAACAGCTCCATCACCACCTACTGAACTAACACTTCCGGCGGCGCTACAACTTCCGGCAGCACTACAATTTCCAGCAGTACTACAACTTCCAGCAGCACTACCCTTAGGAAGTATTTCCTTCGCTTGTGAGATAAAAGCTTTCTTAGACCTTCTTTAAATGCTAATTAATTATGAGATAAAAGCTTTACTGTAGTTCGGGATTTATAAGTGTAGAAAAATGCGTTATGAGTTCCAAATAATAACAGAGCATAGAAGCATATATAGATGTCAATTTTGGGGGTTTTAAGTTTTAATTAGAAACAAGCACGGAGTTTTAAAAGTTTAAAGTAATTATTGTTTATTATTGTTGGAATTCAAATGATGCAGAATTAATTCTACTCGTATTACCTACTGTAATGTTAGTTGTTATACAAGTGGTTTCCTTTATATTACAATAATTTTTCTTAGATAAAAATTGAAATTTACAATAATTAAGAATTTAAAGGTTATCAATTAGATTTAGCAGACATAAAAACAAACCGTCTTCAATGTTTAGCTTACAGACCTTCGGGCCACATCTTCTCTACAGATATGGTTCGCAGATCTTCAGACAAAAACATCTTAAAAAACAAATAGCACCTTAGTTTCATAACTTATATTGATAAGAAATAACAATTAAAAACCGATTGTTAACTAATTATCACGTAAGAATTAAACATTAGGATTTAATCCTGATTTACTTGTGATGAGGTAAACCTATCAGCAAAGTGGGCATACAAAGCTAATATCCTAATTTCATGAAATTCATATCATTGCATAATAAATATCATCTAGGTTTTGTGATGAGAAATCAGATAACATTCAATCAGACTGACAAATAGATAAGCTAATAAACCTAATCAGATTAACATTAGTGATGTGCTAATATTAAATCTAACCAGATTCTTCTGCAATTGTTCATACAAACTCACAGAAATAAGGGTTCTTTCATTAAACCTAAAAAAGTAACTCACTATATAAGCGTGATATTTATCTATCCATTAATTACTTCTAATAATCATCAAGGAGATTTCATACAATTTAAATACATATTCCAATGTGGCTAATCTTCTAGGTAATGTAAATCAAACAAATAATTAACTTAGGATTAATGATATGTTAACTTACGTAGCTATCCACTTATACATTAAGTATTTACATAAAATTTCAGATTACATCATTAATAACAGAATAAACAAAATCACATGGACCACAGCCGACGGTTGTGAGACCATAACCGGCGGTTATCATGGAGTAATCTCAGAATAATCTTTTTCGTCCAAATAAACTCTATGAATGTTTAGTTCATAGTTGGACCAGGAAAAAGAATTAAATAAATTAAAGACATTAAGGGGCTGTTTCTTTTGGCTTATTTGGGCTTAATTGAGGCAATGCATTATTCGGTAATATCATTGGTTGTTTACTTGCAGCTTAATAAAATAAATTAACCCACTGGAGAGGTCAATGGGTAAGTTAGAAATCTGCAGCTGTCCCCATATGGATCCTTAATCCATCGTTACTCCGGTGACCTCTACACCAGCGACTTCGCACACCATCTCCTGTACTCCGACGTGTTTGTACATAAATAATGATGAGTTGTAGTATTAATTCGTGAAGTCCTTTATTTAATTGTATTTTTATATGAACATATGAATATTATTAATGAATATGAATGGCCTTGAGAGAAGAATTGAAATATCTGGAGAATTCCTAATGTACATATGGTGGTGTAATGGTGGTATCGCACCTTTTTACTATTTATTTTATTATTACTTCCTGTTATTATTTATTATCATTATTATTGCTATTGCTATATAACCAATAATAATTATAAATATAATTTATATTTATATACATGTATAATAAAAGAAATAAACTGATTATGTACATTAAAAAATTTATTTAGGGTAAAATTGTCAATCTGATCATTCAGACCGATTATTCAGCATAAAAAGTAAACAACATTAATTATTCACTATCTATATCCATACTGATAATTATATCCATAATGTCATCTGTATCCATATATAACTTAATGGATAAAAAATTAAACATGCCCTAAATAAGTTAAAGCGATAAAATGAACTAAATACATTAAATAAATAAATAAAAGACAATAAATAAATAAATAAATTTAAAAAATGCTTAAATTAAAATGAGTAATACTTACAAACATGGAAAGATAGCGTTCGGACACAACCTCGACGCTAAAAGATAAAATAAACTAATTAAGTTTTTAAACTAGATGTACCCCTTAATAACCCAAAAACCCCAAAGGGTTTAGAAAAGTCTCATTTCCAAAAAGAGAGAAAAGAAATTAATGTACATCTAAACTAGAAGGTGAAGGCCTCCTTTTATAGGGTAAGGAGGAGCTTTCTACATTGCTATTAGGGCGATGTGGGACAAAAATAAATCACGAAATATATAAAATTCGAAATTGATTTTCAGCAGCACTTTAACGCCTTCTAACTTCCGAATCAGGCCGAATTAGACAAAACTTATAAAATGAAATTTTGGTTGAATGTTGGTTAATGAACTAACCAATAAAGTTAAGTATGATGCTTAACCAAAGAATATGTTTTGATGATCACACATACATATGCATAAGTGATGATCGACATCTTAACATAAAACACGCAAGTTCACTAATCCATACTTGATCTTGCAAATGACCAAATCAAACAAAACTTAGAATGAAAATAAAGATCATTAAAGTTACACGGTCAAAGGTAAGGTCAATCGTATACCTGACCATAGAAGCCCAGACTGAATCTGCAACCCAGTTTTATGAAAATAAGTTGCACGGTCATCACCACGGTCAACCGCAGTGCGACCGCAGATTTCACTGTCACCATTCTTGACCAAATTTAGTTTGACCACCCGACATCTATAATTCATATAACCTTTCTCAACACGCTTAGAATATATGCCTCCTCCATAATCAATTGAGTTTTGGTCATAAAACGCTAATCTTGGTTAATCACGCTTAATTACACCTTAATGATAATTTAACCATGATTAAGCATAACATATAAGTGTTAATCAATAACTTGTGATCTTAAAACTCGTCTAGACATTCTTAAGATGATCACCAAGTACCAACACACATAAGATAATGTCACTAGAACACTAATTACAATTAAAGATTACTTAGTGATAAATTAAGGCTAAGTGAAGAACAACTTTTTAAAGTGTAACTAGTAAAGACTTATAATCCTAAAATACACTTAGATAAATTTAGGATGGTCACCAAGTCTAAACTAGAGATTGCTCTTCCCTTGTACATGTGTTGGACATTAATGTGTGCTTACACATTAATCATGCAATGTGTTATATTGCAAGTAAGCTTGCTAATGCTTAAACCATATTGTTGTGCAAATATCTATATAATTGATATTAGAATAACTATTTCTTGCTATATGTGAGTATTACTTGCTACTTTCTAATATGTTTGATAATCATTAATTTGTCAACTTGTTAACATGCTCTTAAACTTACTATGTGTTATTAGTTAGAACACTATGATTCAAATAACTAGTTTACTTCAAGGAATTAAGTGTAACATGATTCACAAAACATAATGGTCAATAATCGATTTGGTCTTGTCTAGTAACACACATTGTTTAACATGTCCAAGTACAACTTACACTTAATGTTTAACTTAGAAAAACATTATTCAATTAATCTTTACTTAATCTTAAAATGAATATGATTTGTGATTAATTAAAACTAGGAAGTTAATGACATGTTGACTAGTCTTTGGGATTGAACCAAATGCTTTAGTGAACCTAACTAAGTCTTGACCAAACTGAGATTACTCAAAATGGCAATCAAAATACTTCTACAAGAATGTTAGGTTTACCACATTTGGAGTGTTATGTCATTTTCACACAATAAGACCAAATCCCACACAATTAATGCATGTAGTACTTGTATAGGATATTGGATTTCTTTTGCAAGTGCTAAATAAAGTAAAGATTCTAAAATATGGTGTTCAAATCTGAGTCAAACGGCAATACAACGGATACAAATTTTGGACACAGGCGTGCACGGTCAAACCACGGTCGACCGTGACAGTGACCGTGTGGCAACGACTAGTTTTTGAATTCCACTATAAATAGCAAGCATTGGAGAGCATTTCAAGCTGACCCTCTTGCACATTTAAAAGACATATTTCCAGAAATCACAAGGGCTTTAATTACTATTCAAATATGATCAAGCAAGAGAAGATTCTATGATCTTATAGATATAGAATTTGGTTGCTGTAAACTTACTAATCAAATTTGTTTATCTTGTGAGTTTACTTAGTGTGATGTATGTCCTAGAATTGTTTTAGGATTATCATCACTAGTTGTATGAGTCTTGTAACTTTAATTAGTAGAAGCATAGGCTAGCTTAGTTATCTACTTCCTTAAAGGGACTTAGGAAGTTGATTAATCTTAATTGGAGATTAATACGTGTCCAAGTTAAAGACAAGTTGAGCTAAGTTGGAGTTGGTCTTTCAAAGGGTTAGAAAGATTAGGTTTGTTGTCTACCAAAGTGGTTGAAGACTTGTAAATCGGATCTCCACCGGGTTTGGAGAAAAGTGCTTTGTGAAGCAAGAAATCCCGATTAGTGTAATCGGCGAGTGGATTAAGGTGGATTAGTTAACATCCACTCGAACCACTATAAATCCTTGTGTCTATGTTCTTTACATTACTTTACTTATCATTATGAATATGAACACCACACACATCAAGTTTGAGTTAAATCGGTTGATCATAGTTAATCAAGTTTAGTGATCAATCGAAAAAGTTTTAAAAACACATTAAGTAACTATTCACCCCTCCCCCTCTAGTTACTTACATGAAAGTTGTAGAGTTATGTCATACGGACGTCTTGACACCTGGAACTCCTTAAACGGAGTTTGAATGAGTGAGTTATGTCCAAAACAAAATCAAAACTTTGTGCGACTTTCTTGATCATAAGTAACTTGAAGCCCACGTTTTTCCATAAATGGTTTCATAGTCTTCTACTTTAATAGAAATAGCCGACGACTTTCTTCTCTCTGTATCCTTTCCGGATTCTGTTTTCTTATTTTTCTTGACTTAGGTTTCAAGCTCACGTAATTAATCACCATAACCGGTGGCTAGTAAAAATGTAGCCAGCAGCTTTGACAAAATATTTCTTGTTACTTCGTTTCTAGAACATTCTGCAATTCTTCCACTATAATAGGCGGCTCTACCTCTCAATAGCCGACGGCTTCTCTTCTTTTTCTTCGTGGATTGCAAATCTGACTTGAATTGTGGATTCTCTAGAATCTACATCACAGATGGCGGCTATATTGACTTCAGTCGGCGGCTTTTCGATCCAAAATTCTTTAATTACGCTCAAACTGTACCAACTTCTCGCATATGATCCTATAATCAATATTAACGTAATAAAGCATCAGTGGTTCATAATATTGAATATAAACATATAAATTAAGTTATATATTGCCCAAATAAATGATGTAAAATATGTATATTTTAGGATGTATCATTCACTACAGTTAATTGTTTATTGAGTTCATATGGATTATTGGCCATTGCATATCTACCTAATGTTATAAGTTGCTTATTTCTCTAATATAGTTTGTTATATGCATCTAATACATTTTGTTAAGCATGTTTTTTCTTACATCATGGTCCTTAAATAAAGAATTCTTTGATAACATATGTTACTTAGTCGCTAAATTTGTAGATGCATTTAGCTACATGTGAATTTTTATAAATAGGATGTTCTTACATTTATGTATTGGTTTGCTTCATTACAGAATTTACAGTACTTTATTGGCTGTTATTACTGTTTGTAATGTAGACTACAATCAATTCAGTATGCACTTCCCACGAACATCACATCAGAACCCGAAATGGTTGTAGTCTGAATTGGCTATAGACTACAACCAGAATCGATTCAGCCAATTCAGATTGTAATGCAGATTACAACTAGTTCAAAATGCACTCTCCATCCTACACTTACCATCAACCTCAAAACCAAAACCAATCCACGTTCAACAAAATTAGGAACTAGCCCCATAAAAAATAAAGAAACCAGGTTAGACAAAAAAAAAAAAAACAAAACTCTTACCTTAAACATTACAAAACTAACATCACAAATACATTTTTCAACTACATGTGAACATCCAGAAACAAATAGTCCAACAACTAGAACCCAAGCCACACTAAACAAGTTGCAACAGCCTGAATACAACTCAACTCTAGCAGTATAGACGACTTAAACGTTAAGCTAATCTATTAAATCTAATTCTGTCAACACACTTTTTGTTATTGTAATCCTACTTAAAACATTAATCAAAAAGTTATTCAAATTGAAAAACCACATTTTACTTGGGGTTCTGAAAGGGGTGAGGTTAGGAAGGACTCAACATGGGCATAGTTGGGTCAGGGCACAAATACTCACTTTTGGTAATCTGAGTCAAAAAGTAGATAATTCTAAATATGATTTGAAAAATTCTATGCCTACAACGAAAATCTATTTCCCAAAATGAAACTTTTTATGAGGATTTATGAATACACTTTATGTGGCAAATGAACCGATTGATAAGTTCTATATGGCCCATTAGAGACACAATATCACCAAAATTAATCAATTTATTCATGTATATGTCTAAATAGCCACCTCTAATATACATACATATATGATATTTCTTTTTGAACGACGATTTTTTTGGCATCGGTAGATCATTTATTTCAACGACCCTCATCATTTGTACGTAACACACACGTTCGGGCGGAAACCCGAACCCGATCGACGGTACCCGGGAAACATATCCATTCGGGCAGTGTTCCGGGTAGAGGTCCGTGAATGAATCCGGTAAAACCTCCCTATAGGGTCAATATATACCACCATTATTGGTGTTCAATTGGTTTAAAGAAAATCATGTCATCCTTAAGGATCAAACCCATGACCTCTCCCTATCCCATGACACAAAGTACATGGGGAAAACTGTAACACCCCGCCAAAATCGCCATTGACGCGGATGTTAACTCTGGTCCCAGTGCTCGGCTTGACTTCTAAGTAACAACAGAGTTCTACAGCGGAAGCAAAGTATCTAAGTACCTGAGACAAAACATGCTTAAAGTGTCAACCAAAATGGTTTAGTGAACAACATAGGTTTAATAAGTATAACAAGTTTTTAGACCACAAGATTTAAATAAGCGGTTTAATCAGTTCGGTAGTAGTGCTGGTGTATATGATATCGATACTAACCATTAGTTACCCTGAACACATCACGTTCGTGTCGTTCATCGTTATTATGTATCCATTGACCAGCGGTCATCCGGATAGAGACGTCACCCTCAATAGCGCTATCACAATAACTAAGCTTACCAAATTCCAGTAATTAACGATATCATGGTAGGGATTAAGCATGAATCAAAGCATGTTAGCAAACAGTTTGAACTGATCAAAATAAAGTTTGAGTACTTGTGTCTAAGCGTAAAACAGTTTAAAAGCAAGCATGTGTCTCACCCCAAATTTTATAAAACAGTTAAGAAATAGTAAAAAGAGGGGCTATGAAGTTCACCTTAATAGTAGATAGATATTCCACGCAAGTTATATGATCGGAGTGTTGAATACGGAGATCTCAACCTAGAGATATTATGTTGATTAGTTAATGTCTAATAGACATAAAGTTTGTTTATTAATATAGTAATCTATATTAACAGTGACCGTTTCCGAGAAAAGTTATATTTATATAAGTGATAATATACTTAGTGTACTTAAGTGTTACTATATAGATAAGTGTATGAGTTATAATAATAATAATAATAATAGTAGTATTATTCTTTAATTAATCAAGTATTAAGTAGTCTCATTAATACAAGTGTTATATATATATCCATACCTACATGTTACATATACATATAATCTTTATTATTATATTATGTATATATTTATAGCCATACTATGTATGTATATCTTTTATGTATGTGTTACATATATATTAGTGTAAAGGTGATACATATATATACATATAACTACTTATCATCTTTGTAATTTCTTATAATATTTACCTAATACATATACACACTCATACATACATACACACACATATACATACAGTGTATATATGCACATACGCACGTATGCATGCATGCATGCATGCATGTACATCATTAATTATTAATCAACCTCACATAAAATCATAACCTTTTATCACAAACTAACCTAGCAACATTAATTGTTAATATTCATCAACCCTAATCTTTATTAATCATAATTATTATTAAATCTTCTAACTCTTTACTTATATAATACATAATCATAATTCATAATCTAACTCATGATCATACTCTTCATCTATTATAGCTTATTAACTTTACGCACTAAATCATAAACTTCTTATTCATTTTCATAACCTAACTCTTTTAATCACAATCTTTATTTATTTCGATAATCATATCTAACCCTAATCATAATATTCATAATCATTATCTATATCATACTCATTCAATCATAATCCCCAATCCTACTAACCCTACACTTTTAAGTTTACAATCTTTATTAATCATTATCATTATTCCTACAAAATTCATGATCTTAATATCTCTTAAGTCATTAACCTAGTTTTTATAACTTCTTAAATCATAACTTAACAACAATCATGTTCACTTTATATTCACACTTTTGAGTTTATCAATATTAACCCTTATCATTCACACTCATCCACTATTTCACTTAGCCTAGTACCTTCAATTCCTTATAACCATTCTTATTAACCAATATACTTATAACTTAATCTTATTAACATAATCATTAATCATATTCATTATAATTATACTTTTAAATTCAACATACACAAACTTATTAATCATAATACTTTGATCTTATTAACATCTTAAAAGTAATTTATTTAATCACATAATTTATACTAGGGTTATTAGGTATACCTTATGAACTAGAGATCAAGGCTTATGATGATGATGGTGATGCGAAAACAAGAAACAGAATCCAGTAGCTGCAGCAACAATAAGTCACGAACAGAACCCAGGTTACAGCAGTAGCAACCACGACCCAAAAGTGGACTGTTTTGGCTCGACTGTTTCAACAGGTACATCAACAATTGATGAGCTCTTGAAGGCTGCTTTGGATCACGAATTGTAGCAGCAACTCAGCAAGAAACGAGCAGGTTTCATGGTGGTTTGTGTGGCAAAACAGAAACAGGAGAAACAACAGCAGATAGTCGAATGGAGGGCTGTTTTGCAGGCGAAAACAGCAGATTATTTGGGCTGTGCTTGTTCGGAAATCCTGCAGAAAACAGCAGGATACAGTGGCGAATGGCAGGCTGTGATTGTGGGGTTTTATGTCGACTTGCAGGAGGGTTTTGTGATGTTCTTCCTATTCGACAGAAGCAGATGGTTTAAGTGGCTACTAGTCGACAGGTTTGGAGGGAAACAAGAGGATACCAGTCGACTGAATGGGCAGATTATTTGGTGATTAACTTGAAAAATCAAGAGCCTTATATAGATTGTTGTATGTTTCCTAGTTTATCTATGCTTACTTGGTGATCAAGATTAGGCGCTAGAGTTAAACTAGGATTAATCATCTTAGAGCTCAAGTTGTTTTTAAAAAAAAAAGTATACAGCCGGTCTTGTTTTTTGATACACATGATTTCTCCTTTTTTTATACGGTATTATTTATTTAATTAAGTATTTATATATATATTTATTATTATTATTATTATTATTATTATTATTAAGGTTATAATTATTTTAATTACATTTTATTAGTTATTAGACCCTAACTTTTATTAATTTTATTTAGTTCCAAGTAGTTTACATAAATTCTTATTTTTTTAATCTTATAAATAATTTCACATTTAAATTATGACATATTATTCATATTATTATTTATTTAGTATTAGGGTTAGGGTTTAAATGTTCAATATTAAATGGGATTAGGGCTTAGTAGTTAATAGGTAGGGTTAGGTTTAGGGTTTTAAGTAATTTCAGGGTTTTAACAATATATACGATCATTTAATGAAAGCATAAATTTTTAGTTCGTTTGTCGAAATAGATAATAACCCTAATGATGATGCACAGAATATGACATTGAAACCCTTAGGGAAATTTGGTAAATTTATAAGGGAAAAGTGAGGGTTGTCACAAAAACCTTTGGGCTATGCCCGCAAGTTCTACATAGATATATGAAATGATGATTAAATTTATAATATGTCATTGATTTCTTGAGAGTGATTCTTTAAATTCTTTCAATGGTGTTGATATCATTGATGCAGAATGCTTACTTATTCGATGTGACAATTCGATGTGTCAATTCCTTAAATTTCTGTTAAGCATCGGCAATAGGAAATTCACTTTACAATAAGTCAACAAGTCTCATTAGTCATATGTCATCAACCATCACAAATTATCACTCGTGGTTATAAAACTACGTCTCTTCTCTTCAAATCACAATAGTCCAAATTCAATTTACAGAAGTCACACCATTTGTATCTCCACAACAGTCCAGGAATTATTGGTCAATTATCCAAAAGTTACAATCGTCAAGCAGATGTGTCACATATCCATTAAAGCATCGGAATTTATCTAGTCATATAATTCCATTCTAATGACATAATAGTCACAATTTAAAATCTATTCAAAACTGGTGTTACCTTCACGTCATAACGCATACCCGGTATTGATCCCCAATCAGGTCAAGGGTTTTCCTATCTTTTAGAGATAACACGGGGAGCACTACTCAAAATTACTTCCTAAAGGTCATAAAAAAATTACATACCACAATCCAGTAAAGCATACATCACACATAAAAGTTCAGTCATGTTCTACCTAACATGTAAACTGCATACAACACAGCCACATAAAGCATGATTCAAGTAATGCAAAATGTAAGATACACGCAGACATACATACTGTATCAATAATTGTTAGGCTACCAATAAATTCTACTCAAGTTAACTTAAACACACATCAACATACGTACAGTTTCATCAAAACACAGAAATACTAACACGGGGAGCAAAAATTTTACAATTAAACAATACACGAATCAGGATAAGTTATTCAGAACGTACCAGTATACACGTCATCAAAAGCAGCATCAACTTCCTCAATCATCTGATAAGCTCTAGCTTTAGCCACATGAGGATTCTTTCTCTTCTGTCCTTTTTTAGAAGCATCAGATCCTCCCGCTGACATTGACTGTACCCCTGGCCCACCCCAGAACTCATTCTTCTTGCACTCAGACACTAAGCTGATCCATGCCCCGAATGCTGACATTTCTAACATAAAATTTCACTGAATGAAAACATCTGAATCCCATGTCCCACTATTCCACATCTTAAACATCTTTTAGTTAAGTTTGAGCATGGTCCATTATGTGACGACCTATAACCATATCACCAAGATTTCAGGCTCGATCCAGATTCACTTTGCTCTAATTTCCCATTCTGTTTTTATCCAACGGATTTCTTTGATTTCTTTGACTTAGAACTCGCATGACTTACCACTTGATTTTGTTGCGGTCCAACATTTCCCATCATTCAGTTTGTAGTAGCTTTCACATCATCTTCCACCATATTGGCAATAACAAACGCTTGAGATAATGTTGTTCCCATTCTTACCATGGTTCTATAATCATGTAATATAATTCCCACAAACTCTTGAATTCTAGATTGCTCAGTTGGACCCCGTTGTTGCACGAAACTTAACTTATCCATATACTACTCGATCACCTAGTCTATCGTCATCTGTTCCAACTTTTTCATTTTTAAAATTTTTGTCTTGATCGGATTAATGTCATAGAAGGTACAAAATTGCTCACATATCTTGTTATAAAATTGTTCCCACGAGATCAGACTCACTTGATACTTCAGTATACTGGAAATAACAATATCCCACCAAACCATCGCTTTACTCTTTAACAACCGACTAGTGTAAGTAACTCTTAATTCTGGTTCACACTAACACGCTTTAAAGGATCTTTCCACTTCCCTCAGTCAGTTTAGGGTTATTGTTGGGTTCAGGCTTCCTGGATACTCAGGCGGTCTAGAGTCAATGAACTGTTTAAAAGTACATTTCTTCTTGGTTTCAAACATCGGAATCTGATATGGGTACATCACCTGATTTAGGAACTATTGATTGAATTGGGATGGCATTCGATATTGTTGAGGAAATCGATACCGAGGTGGCAAAAACTGTGTTTGGAAAGCATTTCTTGTTTGCTGATACATGCTGGGAGGAACAAGGTAACCGCGTACCACTGACGCAATCGACTGATTGGAAACACATATACTAGGATTCGCTTGAATTTGTTGTTGTTCCAGTTCTCATATTCGATCTCGGGCTTCTTGTAGTTGACTTTGTAGATCCAAAACTTGTTCTTGCGAGTATTCATCTAATACATGTCCTTCTTTTGGAGCTCTGAATATTCAGGGGGTTGAAGGGCCAGTTACATTTCCTTCGTTATCCGCTATATTTGTGCTACCATAACATCTCACACAAACGCTTAATGGATAGCTTGTTAGTACATATCAGCTAACATATGTAATCCCTACATTCACTTAACACACCCTCTCATAAATGTTTGACACAACACTACGTTTGGGAAAATGACATTTAACACAATGATATCACATCGGAAGTGCCACATTAAAATGAACCATATTATATGATACATCTTTATACAAATCTTTCTTAATTACATAATTACAAAAAATGTGTTACGTTAAACAAAAGTTTACATAATCAAAAGACTAGACATAAAGTTCGGCTTTGTCAAACATATCATCATTAGATCCTCTCCCTTCTATTTAGCATGCAAAAGATCTAAAACCTGCAAGTGAGAATGCGGGATATTAGCACGAATTTAACTGAATGGAACTACCTAACAGATCTAGCATGTAGTACTAAATCATAGATCAACAACTAACAACAAACATAACTCCAACTAGAGGACTGGTGGCTTGTAGATGCTTGTAACCACTAGCTTATTGAACTAAGGTTTACCGATAGTCCCTACTGATATCGGCTAAATAGTCACATTTTTACCTCTGATATTAGCCCCATTTCTGATAAAGTAATTGACTTTATCATCTAAATAAGCATTTATTTGCTTCATTTGTTAGAGTATGTCATTACAAAGGCTATGTTTCAAGAATCACTAATAACGCATGAAAAACGGGAAAAAACGAGCAAAACCGGCTAAGACGTATAACTCGCGTTTAAATAACTTATTTTATAATTTTTTGGAAAAGTTTATTTACTTAATCTCATGTTGTAGGATATTTAATTATGAACGTGTGGGCACAAGAATTATCAGAAACGGAGCTAAAACGAAGATTCTAGAGCGAAAACGGTCAAAGACAAAGTTACGATCCAGCAAATGGCTTGCCAAATGGCCTGCCATAAGGGAAAACGGTATGCCAGCAAACGGGCACCAAAAACGGCCTGGAAAAACGGCTTGCCAAACGGCTTGGAAACGGCCTGGGAGGGGTTTTTCAGCCATTTATTTACAACTTTGCCATCAAGTATTTCCTATAAATGGGGGCTTCATCCCACCATTTCAACACACACCTTCTTCACTTCTCTCTCTAAATATCTCACTATTGTCACTCTCTAGTGATGAGTAGGAGATTAGGTCTCTCTCTAGATTCTAGAGAGAGAAAAGTACAAAGATTAGGAAAATAATCATCTCTCTATTTTCGCTATCTAGTGATCAATAGGAGATTAGTATGTAGTTACTAGTAGAAGCTATCAAGCATTGTAACGCTATAGATATTATGAAGAAATACAAGTGTTATTCTGCCGACATTATTCGGTAATATATATCCTTTCTTTTATTAATTTATTATAATATTCTTACTCGATGTTTGTGATTTATTAATATTAGAAATTCTTGTTGCCATAAGGTGTGAGTAATTGTTTGATTGTTTGCCATGATTTAATAATGTTAGTTAGGGATGATTATCGTTTTGTACTCGCTTTCTGTCTATGATATTAAACCTCGTTATTATCGTCCTTCCACCAATAAACGTGATTAAAACCTTTTATAGAGTCAACAATTATTAGGTAATTAATTATCTGTGTTTAGATATTGGTCAAGGTATGAACCCATCGGAAATACTATAAAGTACATGGGGAATTACTGTAGGACCAGATCAAGACATTGGTCAAGAGTATATGACTCGAGGAAATACTGTTGCAACAGTAGAGTACAGTGTTGATGTACTATTGGACTACTTGAGCATGGTCAAGGTTAGAAGCTATGGAACCACTATAAGTCTAGTATATGGTGGATAACTAAGGGATTTATTGGGTAGATTTAAATAAGGGCTGGTTTAAATCATAAATGGGAATTTAATGCACTAAAATACAAACTAAGCTTATAAATCTTTAAGGATGAATGAGAATTATCGGATGTTCTAATTTGTCTACAAACCCTTAGATTTTACCAAACCATTCACAGAAAGGAATTCGAAACATAATCATAACCACTCACTTGGGTGATACACTAATGTGTTAAGAAAGGTTGGATATTCTATATATATGGCTATGTTACTTTATTCGTACGCCCAAGGTATGCATTGCATCCAAGATGAGCCGCTTATATCCATAAACCAGATAAAGCATTGGGAGTTGATCATAGTCCATCTAATCAGAATCATGATAGACTAGTTTCTCATGACATGCTAATCGAGAAATCAATTAGTAGGGAATCTATTGTTTACACCAAGGTATATCTATCTAATGAGTATCTCGCAATCATCCTGACACTACGTTATCTTAAATCATGGTGATCACGTCTTCTTTGTCCTTAGTTATTGCATGCTAGCTAGCTTATTTTAATTATATTACTTTAATATTTTAAATACAATTATAAATCAAATCAACCCAACTATAGCCTTTACACAAATTGATATTCCGGATAAAGTGGTGTCTAGAATAAACTGGTTGGACTTGGTTGTTGGATTTTTCGAACAGTTGCCAATTTATTGTGTAACATTCCACCTTTTTCCGTTTTCTTTTCCGTTATACTAATTTAAACTCCGTTATATGTTTATAACATCTCCCGTTAATACGCGTTTTAAAATATTCCGTTTAGGTATTTTCCGCACCCGACTACAAACTCGAGGGACTAAAATTGACACGGGGCAAACTAGTTGACTAGGTCACCTAGTCTACCCCAATCACCACCATTCAACCATCTCTCACTCTCTCTCTCTTTCTCTCTAGCAAGAACACAGCCAATTTCCAAATTCATTCAATCATCATCTAAATTCGATCTAGGAGGCTTACAACAAAATAAACTACATATTTGGAATCCTCTCTTCATCCTCTTCAATTTGATACCAACTTCATCTCATTTGGGTAACTTTCAAAAATCACTAATTTTATGTGTTCTTGAGATTTTTGAGTTATAAAGTTGTTAATTAGTGTCTATGGCTCATTGTGATGTCGTGTATGTAAATTGTATGCTCGATTCGTTGTTTTTGATGTAACTAGTTCAATATGAAAATTACTTGCTAAATCCTTGATTTTGGATGATCAAATGTTGTTAGATTGTTAAAGTGCATGTTTTAAAAGTGTTACTAGTATTATTAGCTTCGTTTTGATGTATAGGTTGATTAAGGAAACTCCAAGAACATGATTAATGATTTTGTGAACTTGGATTAGGGTTTGATGAGCTTTACATGAACTTTTGATGCGTCAAATGCTATGAGATATTGTTGTTAAGTGTTTTGTTGCAATGTGTGTTTGATTACCTTCAAAACGGCATATCACATGTGTGAATTGGATTCCCGAAACTTAAAATGCATTTGATGAACTTGAAACTTTGAAAATGGATTCTTAATGATCACTTGACGGAAAATCGGTTATTGAAATTGATGTTTTTGTTTGATGAAACGTGTTTAGTTTTTTTCCTTGTCAAATTACCTTTCCGACGATATATAGTATGCATTTTGAATGTTTTCGGTTCATAAAATAGGTTAATTTGAGTTTTGGTTCGTGACTTGGTCTTTTTCTGCAAACTGCATGTTTCCCAGGTATTGCGCGCCGCGCATATACCCGCGCGCCGCGCAAAATTAGAAATCCCAGACGTTTGCCTTCGTGGTTAAGTTCTGACCAGGATTTACACTTGGGTGCGCGCCGCGCAACCCTTTGCGCGCCGCGCATATGCCCAGCTCATTTTAGTTTTTATTTTTCCTTTCACAAAATGTTTCCCGCTTAACCGTAACTCCGATTAACATGAAACTTGGCCATTCTGCTCATAAATGATTTCTCATCATGAGAAAATTGTCGGACACCCGATCCGACCCCGTTGACTTTGACTTTGACCAAGTTTGACTTTTAGTCAAACTTAACCAAACAATTATACGATCGTTCTAACATGCTTAGTTACTTGTATCGTGCATGAAACTTGACTAATTGATTCACATGCTACATAATCGAGTCGTAACGAGCCATAGGACTAATTGAACATCTTTGACCGTTTGTGTTTACCGTTATTGATACAACCTATATGATTAGGTCAAGACTAGCTTTGTCTTTGCACGCGTCTACTTGTTGAAGTACTTTATTAACTCTTGCACTCAAGGTGAGATCATAGTCCCACTTTTACTCTTTTTGAACTTATATTTGGGATGAGAAAACATAAACGATTCTTTTGAACTAAGTGAACACAAGAACGGGAAAACAAACATTCTACATACGAGTTTAGAACAAAAATCCTCAATTCGATTATCATTAGTTACACTTGCCGGGTGTAAGCGAGAACTTATGTTATATGGCCATATGGGTTGACAACCCTCATCTTTGACGGTTCGCTACCGTCTACGGATGAAATATATTTTCGAGAATCAGTGTTTGTTCTAGCACTATGGATGGGGTATACAATGGATGGAATGTTAAGCTTTGATAATTGGGTGCTCGTGAAACAAACTTTTGGAATGTATTACTATTATTTCTTTGATGCAAATCTTGTGGTTCACTTGTACTTACTTACTTAAACCTATGATTTCACCAACGTTTTCGTTGACAGATTTCTATGTTTTTCTCAGGTCCTTGAACGATACATGATACATGCTTCCGCTCATTATTTTGATACTTGCATTGGATGTCGAGTATATATATGCATACATGGAGCGTCTTTTGGATACTTTTAAATTGTGTCGCATAAGTTTCATTTGTACTTAAAACTTTGTATCGTAACTTGTGGTGGAACTATTCTTGTAAACTTGAACAACCTTTACATTTGAAATGAATGCGACATATCTTTTGGTCAAACGTTGTTTTAAAGACTTATGACCACGTAACGGGACCTAAGTAGACGGCGCCGTCAATGATGATTTGGTCGGGTCGCTACAGATGGTATCAGAGCGTTGGTTGTAGGGATTTAGAGTTCATTAGTGTCAACCCCGAGTCATAGGGTACATTGGTGAGTCTAGACTACAACCGGCATATAGACTTGAAGTAGGAATTACTTGACTACTTGTGCATTTATACTCGAACGCTTCTACTCATATCTACTCTTAGTTCATCTTAATCTCACGTTGTTTAATTTGATTGACGCGCCACCTTGACTATATGAAATAATGTCGAATGCACATATGAATCAGGGTAATATAATTTCCGGGATTATATTACGGTGACTCATATGAACGTTCCGACATTATGACATAAAGAATTTAAGGCGAGTCGAGGAAAAACTTCTCTTTATCTTTATTCTATATCACGGTTAGTATTATTGAGAATACTAATCAATGATATTCTTGTGTCTTGAAGGAACAATGGCTCCTCGTCGTGTACGCCGCAATGAAACTCCCGAACAAGCTCTCGAACGGATGATAGCCACCGCCGTAGATGCGGCCATGGCCGGTCACTCATCCAACAACAATAATAATAACAACCACAACAACAACAACAACAACAACCAAGGAGCCGGTAACTCTAGCGAAGGGTGCTCCTACAAAGCTTTCATGGGGTGCAAACCCCACACTTATGATGGAACCGGGGGACCGGTTGTGCTTACTCGTTGGTTTGAACAAACCGAGGCCGTCTTTAGCATAAGCGGTTGCCGGGATCAAGACAAGGTCAAATACTCCACTCACACTTTCTCCAGAATTGCTCTAACATGGTGGAACACCTATGTTCAATCGGTGGGTACCGATGAAGCTCATGCCCTCTCTTGGGCCGATCTAAAGGAAAAGATGATTGTTGAATATTTTCCGCGCGAAGAAACCCGAAAGCTTGAGGAAGAACTAAGAGCTTTGAAAGCGGTCGGAAACGATCTTAAAGCTTATAATCAACGCTTCGCCGAACTATCCTTGATGTGTCCTAATCTTGTTAACCCCGAATCTCAAAAGATTGAGCTCTACATGCTCGGTCTTCCAAAAAGCATCAAACAAGGGGTGATGTCATCCAAACCCACTACTCATCAAGCCGCTATGAACATGGCTCGCCAACTAATTGAAACGGTTGACGAAATCGTAGTGCCGGCTCCTAAGGCCGAGGACAAGTCGGGTGGCAACAAAAGGAAATGGGAAGCCACTCCATCAACCAACTACAACAACAACACCTTCACCAAAAAGCCCTTCAACAAAGACGGCAAGAGGGGTTATGCCGGGAACCTACCTCTTTGCAACAAATGCAACAAACATCACTTTGGTGAATGTGGCAAGTTAATTTGCCACCGGTGCCAAGGAGTTGGTCATAAGGCCAACGATTGTAAAAGTGCCACTCCCGTTGCTCGAAAGTGGCCCAATGCACCAAAGACGGGCACTTGTTACGAATGTGGTCAAACGGGTCATTATAGAAATGCATGCCCAAAGAAGAAAGCCAACCCCAACAACCGAGGCCGAGCCTTTAACATCAACACCGAGGAAGCCCGAGATGACAATGAACTAGTCACGGGTACGTTTTTTCTCAACAACTCTTATGTTACTTGCTTATTCGATTCGGGTGCCGATAAATGTTTTGTGTCCAAGACTTTAGCTCCTACCCTTTGCACTCCACCACACCCTTTAGATACTACTTATTCCATCGAAGTGGCCGACGGAAAACTCTTAAGTGCCGACACATATTACCGGGGGTGTACTTTGAACATTTTGGGTAAGGAATTTGAAATTGACTTGATACCCATGGAACTAGGAAGCTTTGATGTAATAATCGGTATGAATTGGTTAGTCAAAACGAAATCTCACATTCTTTGTGATCTTAACGCAATCCGAATTCCTATCGAGAATGGTGAACCTTTGATCGTCTATGGCGATAAGAGTTGCACCGGACTCAACCTCGTTTCGTGTATTAAAGTTAGAAAACTACTCCGTAAGGGTTGTTTTGCGATCCTTGCTCACGTTAAGAAAGTCGAGTCCGATGAGAAGCACATCGATGATGTGCCAATTGTTAGTGACTATTCCGATGTATTTCCCGACGAATTGCCGGGTCTTCCGCCTCATCGACCGGTTGAATTCCAAATCGATCTTATTCCGGGAGCCGCACCCGTAGCGCGTGCACCATATAGACTCGCTCCATCTGAAATGCAAGAATTGCAAAGTCAAATCCAAGAACTACTTGATCGTGGTTTTATCCAACCTAGCCATTCACCTTGGGGCGCTCCGATTTTGTTTGTTAAAAAGAAAGACGGATCCCTACGAATGTGCATTGATTATCGTGAACTAAATAAATTGACGGTTAGGAACCGATATCCTCTTCCTCGCATCGATGACCTCTTTGATCAACTACAAGGGTCTTGTGTATATTCGAAAATTGATCTCCGCTCGGGTTATCATCAATTGAGGGTTAAGGGGGAATGTGATGACCCGAAATTTTTTGACTTATTTAAACCAATTCTCTATACGATTTATTATTTTAACACGTTAAACAAAGTCTGTTAGATTGAGTCTCAAAATTTTAGAACTGTTACATATATACAATTACCTTTGACTACTCTCGACGATTCATGAACAATTATATGTATGTATATATATATGTACAAGTAAAAACGACTTTCCTACAGTAAAAATTACTTTGCTACAGTAAAACACAATTTGCTACAGTAAAACACTATTTGCTACAGTGAAACCGTATTTTGCTACAGTGCTACAGTGAAAACGAGTTTGCTACAGTGATTTGCTACAGTAAACACTATTTGCTACAGTAAAACACTATTTGCTACAGTAAACACTATTTGCTACAGTAAACACTATTTGCTACAGTACCACTATTTGCTACAGTAAACACTATTTGATGTCGACGAACTAGCAAACAGAAACAGAAAAGGCGGCCATGCGATCGCATGGCAAAAACACTGAAAACTCATGCGATCGCATGAGCTACAGTAAATCGAAAAGTACTATAAAAGGTCAGTTTTGCTCGACGAAATATTTCATAAAAATTTATGTACGTAAATTTTATAATTATAATTATAATTATAATTTTAATTTTAAGTTTAATAATAATAAAGTATATTCGAGGGTATTTTTAATTCGGGTTTCAAACCGTTTTAAAATAAGGAAATATTGGGTATTGTTCGGGGTATTGTTCTTGAATCCAAGACCAACCATACAGTCGTCTACCATCACTACGTCTACGCAATTTGCCTACAATATTGAATCGCAATATTGAACTGTGAGTTATAGTCTCCCTTTTTAAATACTTTAAATATTTTTGGGCTGAGAATACATGCAATTTATTTTAAACGCAATAAGACACAAGTACATACAAAATTCTACACTGAGTTAAACCGAAAATCCCTTAGCTTTGGTAACTAGTAGCTGCCAGTACATAGGATATGGACTGGTGGGCGCGAATAATTGTATATGGATCCATAGGGCTTGACATCCCCGTCCGAGCTAGAGCGCTAGCCTTTTAACGGACGTATGTTATTTGAGTTTAAGACACGTTGGTTTGCGTGTATTAAAACGAATGGGGTAATTATCACTATAGCGTTAAGTTTAGTTACCAGGGTGCTCTGTTACGTAGAATCTATTGATAAACTTTTGATGAAACCTTGTGGTCTATCTTTATATATGTTTATGACTCGAGCAATTAAACCTATAACTCACCAACATTCGTGTTGACTTTTTAGCATGTTTTATTCTCAGGTCCTTAGAATGCTTCCGCTGTGATGTGCTTGTTGCCTGCATGGAGTCTCTCATGCTTTGTACAAAGTTTATTGCATTCAAAATAAAACTGCGTTGTGTAATAAATAATTGGACTGTGATGTCAACCTGTAAATTAAAGACTTATGTATTTCGGGGTTTTGCTTATACCTAAGCACTCGCCCACATGTTTATAACTTTCTATGTTTAGAAAGTCACTTATTTTAATGAATGCAATATTTTATCAAAACGTATCATATAGAGGTCAAAACCTCACTGTGGAATCAATGATTAACGTGCCGCGTCAATAGCGATTTTGACGGGTCGTTATAGTTGGTATCCGAGCTTGAGGTCATAGGGAACCAGAAATTACATTAGTGTGTTTAACTGGTAATTGTTAGGATGCATTAGTGAGTCTGGACTATGACCATATTTGTTTTTACTGATTTTTGCTTATCATTTGGTCAAAAACATTATATGTAATATATTTATATGCTAACGTAATTGTTGTTTCAATTATGTGATAGATGACTTCTTCTAATCCTATCATTTTGTACGACTCAGAATCGGACACTGAATCTATTCTATCCACAACTGAAAAGGGCGTTCAAATACCTATTAAAGAAGAAATTGTGTTAGCAGGGGAATCTCAACTCCCGGTAAACCCAGAGGAGGTTCCAGCTCCACCCAGCTTTAGTTTTCCGGAGCCACAGTATCGTTGGCATGGACCCATGATCCCTGGAGTAAAAGAGGATCGTCCATTTTTAAACAAATATGGACATTGGTCCAGATATACCGCCGACGGGCGGGTTGTGCCGATTACGCCTGGCAGATTTCGGTTCATGACCACCGGTACATATTCTTGCAGTTCGTCGTCATATTCTCCTACACATGACTCAGACAGTTCGTCATCAGACGAGATCAGTAAGGAGGAGGATTTCGCTAATGAAATAAAAGAGATCACTAAGGAGAAATTCCAACTTGCAATAGATAATAAAAACAACCACAATAATAAAATGTCCTTAGAACAGGACCATTCGATCCGTAACCACCCTTATTGTATAAAACCCACTGAGGTAACGGGTACCTCAAAACCCCAACTAAAAATAAAATACACTGCCAGAATGTCTGTCGGACCATGTGCACACAAACAATTGGCAGAGAGAACCAAATGGGAAGAAGTTTCTGATAGTTCTGAATGAACGACCTCGCAACCATAAATCTTCCATGCGCTATTTTATTGCTTATGTGTGCTACTCTATCTTGTTATGTAAAATAAGCATATGTAAAATATCAGTATTGTATGGTATTGTATTATTTTGGTTTATTAATAATAAATGCATGGAATGATTATTTGTATTATTACTACTTCTTATTATTATTATTACATAATAATGTAGTAACTCGCTATAATTTTTCATAGTGAAATATTATTAGGATTTTAGTAGTTAATTCCTTGTACTAGCTATTATGTATAAACTTAACGGGTAGGTAATACCCTAGAAATAATTATAAAATGCTAATAAGAAGAAAAAGCTTTTATAATAATCGGTTCATATTATTAATATGCTACGATTAACTATTGACAACTCATTTTACCTATAATATTCTATATGATTAAATTATATCTGTTGTGTTTATTGAAGAAACATGTCTCAAATGTCGGATGCTGAGTTTGAGCAACTAGTCGAGAAACGTGTGAATGAAAGAATTGCTGCAGCCGAGGCAGCAAAAGCAACAACCGAAGCAGCAGCCAAAGCAGCAGCCGTAAACACAAACTCACGAAACGGATGCTCATACAAAACTTTTCAAGGATGCAAACCACAGACGTTTAGTGGAATCGAGGGACCAGTAGGTCTAACCCGATGGTTTGAAAAGATGGAGTCCGTTTTCAAAATCAGTAATTGTGCGAACGGAGACAAGTCAAAGTATGCTTCGTGCACGTTGCAAGATGGTGCACTTACTTGGTGGAACAATTATGCTAAAGCAGAAGGAATAGATACGGCATATGATATCTCTTGGGAAGAACTGAAAAAGATGCTAATCGAGGAGTACTGTCCTCGAAACGAGATCAGAAAAATGGAATCTGAGTTACGTAATCTGAAGGTTATCGGCGCGAATCTCAATAACTATGAAAAGCGTTTCATGGAACTAGCCTTGTTGTGTCCCGAATTGGTGCCAAACGAGAAGCGAAAGATAGAAATGTATATTGACAGTTTATCGATCAATATCAAAGGAAATGTTACATCGTCCAAACCAAATACGATGCAGGAAGCCATGACAATGGCACACCAACTCATGGACCAGATCACAGAGAGTTCGATTAAGGCACCAATTACCGAAGTCAAGACAACTGAAGGAAAGAGGAAATGGGAAGACTATAAGGGCAAAAGTACTCACCTGAAGAAACAAGAAACTTTTAAAGGTAAACAAGATGGGGCAACTGCAAGTCCAAACTATAAGGGACCTCATCCGTTCTGCAAAAGGTGTTACACACATCATGCAGGCTATTGCCAAGTGGTCTGTGATAAGTGCAACAAGAAAGGACATGTGGCGAAAGATTGTTATGCCACCGTTTCTGAAGTAAAGACAAAATCGACCGATGTCAAGAAATGTTATGGATGCGGGAAGTCTGGTCACTTTATAAATCAATGCCCTGATAAGGAGAAGAACAAAGAACCCGCACGTGGGAGGGCATTTAATGTTAGTGCCAGTAAAGCACGTGAGGATCCTAATCTTGTCACGGGTACGTTTACCGTTAATAATCAACTAGCTTCTATTATGTTTGATACGGGTGCTGATAGAAGTTATATGTGTAAAGACTTTAGTTTTAAACTAAAATGTGCATCATTACCTCTAGACGATAAATATACTATTGAATTAGCTAATGGTAAACTGATAAAAGCCGATAAAATTTGCCATGGTTGCAAAATGAATCTCGCTGGTGAAACCTTCAAAATTGATTTGATACCTGTAGAATTAGGAAGTTTTGATGTAATCGTTGGCATGGACTGGATGTCCAAAACAAGAGCGGAAGTTGTTTGCGCTGAGAAAGCAATCCGCATCCCTCGTAAGGATGAAACGTCATTAATGATTTATGGGGAGAAGAACAACTCAAAACTGAACTTTATCAGCTGCATGAAGGCCCAGAAACTTATAAGAAAAGGTTGTTATGCTATTCTGGCACACGTAAAGAAGATCGATACTGAAGAAAGAAGCATTGATGACATGCCAGTTGTAAGAGAATATCCCGGAGTATTTCCAAAAGAATTACCGGGGCTACCTCCACTCAGATGTGTAGAATTCCAGATTGATCTCATACCAGGAGCTGCACCTGTAGCCCGATCTCCATATAGACTTGCACCTTCAGAAATGCAAGAATTACAAGACCAGTTGCAAGAATTATCGGACCGTGGATTTATTCGTCCTAGTTTTTCACCTTGGGGTGCTCCTATTCTGTTCGTCAAGAAGAAGGATGGATCTATGAGAATGTGCATAGATTACAGAGAATTAAACAAATTAACGATCAAGAATCGGTACCCATTACCGAGGATTGATGATTTGTTTGATCAATTGCAAGGATCAAGTGTTTATTCTAAGATTGATCTACGCTCCGGATATCATCAACTGAGAGTGAAGGAAGAAGATGTTCCTAAAACCGCGTTCAGAACCCGTTACGGTCACTATGAGTTTCTAGTCATGCCTTTTGGATTAACTAATGCTCCAGCAGTATTCATGGATCTAATGAATCGCATCTGTAGACCGTATTTAGACAAATTTGTCATTGTTTTTATCGACGACATATTGATTTACTCGAAGAACAAGGAAGAACATGAGCAACACTTAAGACTGGTACTAGAGATACTCAAGAAAGAAGAATTGTACGCAAAATTTTCGAAGTGTGATTTCTGGTTACAAGAAGTACAATTTTTGGGCCATGTTGTCAGTAAACATGGAATTAAAGTTGACCCCGCCAAGATCGAAGCCATTAGTAAATGGGAAACCCCGAAGACTCCAACACAAATTTACCAATTCTTAGGTCTTGCTGGTTACTACCGAAGATTCATTCAAGATTTCTCTAGAATCGCCAAACCCTTAACTGCATTGACTCAAAAGGGAAAGAAGTATGATTGGTCCACAGAACAGGAATCCTCATTCCAGTTATTAAAGAAGAAGTTAACGTCTGCACCCATTTTGTCATTACCGGAAGGAAATGATGATTTCGTGATCTATTGTGATGCTTCACGCCAAGGTTTAGGATGTGTATTAATGCAACGCACAAAAGTCATCGCATATGCCTCACGACAACTAAAAATTCATGAAAAGAACTATACGACGCACGATTTAGAACTTGGAGCAGTAGTTTTTGCACTCAAAATATGGAGACACTATCTATATGGCACCAAGTGTACAGTGTACACCGACCATAAGAGTCTTCAGCATATTTTTGATCAAAAACAACTCAATATGAGGCAACGTCGCTGGGTAGAGTTGTTAAACGATTACGATTGTGAAATCCGTTACCACCCCGGAAAGGCTAATGTTGTAGCTGATGCCCTAAGTCGAAAAGAAAGAGTAAAACCTCTTAGGGTCCGAGCTTTGAATATTACAATTCGTACTGATCTCACAAAGCAAATTCAAGCAGCACAGTTAGAGGCTTTAAAAGAAGAAAACGGAAAAGGCGAAATAAGCAAAGGGTTAGAAAAACAACTTGAAGAAAAAGTCGATGGAACCCTGTATTTTGCTGGTAGGATATGGGTACCAAAACATGGTAACCTAAGGCAACTAGTACTGGATGAAGCACACAAAACGAGGTACTCAATTCACCCAGGAAACGGAAAAATGTACCACGATCTCAAGAAGTTTTATTGGTGGCCTAATATGAAAACAGAAATTGCTACTTATGTAAGCAAATGTTTAACGTGTGCAAAGGTCAAAGCTGAGCACCAAAAGCCGTCAGGATTACTGCAACAACCAGAAATTCAGCAGTGGAAATGGGAAAGAATAACCATGGATTTCATTACGAAATTGCCAAGGACTGCAAGTAGTCATGATACTATTTGGGTGATAGTTGATCGTCTAACTAAATCAGCTCACTTTCTACCAATAAAGGAGACAGACAGTATGGAGAAATTAGCACGCCTATATTTGAAGGAAGTAGTTTCCAGGCATGGTGTACCCATCTCTATCATATCTGATCGCGACACCCGATTCACATCACGTTTCTGGCAGTCATTACAAAAAGCATTGGGAACTCGATTAGATATGAGCACCGCTTATCACCCACAGACAGATGGTCAAAGTGAAAGAACAATACAAACATTGGAAGACATTTTACGGGCATGCGTGATTGACTTTGGAACCAGTTGGGATCGACACTTACCGTTGGCAGAATTTTCATACAATAACAGCTATCATACGAGCATCAACGCAGCGCCATTTGAAGCACTTTACGGTAGAAAGTGCAGATCTCCTATATGTTGGAGTGAAGTAGGAGAAAGACAACTTACTGGACCAGAAATTATTCATGAAACCACCGAAAAGATCATTCAAATACAACAGCGATTGAAAACGGCCATGAGTCGCCAAAAGAGTTATGCTGATGTAAGAAGAAAACCGCTAGAATTTCAAGTGGGCGACAAAGTCATGTTGAAAGTGTCACCCTGGAAAGGCGTTGTACGATTCGGTAAACGAGGAAAGCTAAGTCCTAGGTACGTAGGACCTTTTGAAATCACCGAAAGAATTGGAACAGTTGCTTATCGATTAAAGCTACCGCAAGAACTTAGTAGTGTTCACAACACATTTCACGTGTCAAATTTGAAGAAATGTTTAGCTGAAGAGGATGTCGTAATTCCTCTTGATGAAATACGAATCAATGATAAACTCCATTTTATCGAAGAACCTGTTGAAATCATGGACCGTGAGGTCAAACAATTAAAACAAAGCAAAATACCGATAGTTAGGGTTCGTTGGAACGCAAGACGAGGACCCGAGTTTACTTGGGAACGTGAAGATCAAATGAAGCAAAAGTATCCACATTTGTTCACTGATATCGCTCATGAAACAGGTACTACTCAAAATTTCGGGACGAAATTTTCTTTAACGGGGAGGTACTGTGATGACCCGAAATTTTTTGACTTATTTAAACCAATTCTCTATACGATTTATTATTTTAACACGTTAAACAAAGTCTGTTAGATTGAGTCTCAAAATTTTAGAACTGTTACATATATACAATTACCTTTGACTACTCTCGACGATTCATGAACAATTATATGTATGTATATATATATGTACAAGTAAAAACGACTTTCCTACAGTAAAAATTACTTTGCTACAGTAAAACACAATTTGCTACAGTAAAACACTATTTGCTACAGTGAAACCGTATTTTGCTACAGTGCTACAGTGAAAACGAGTTTGCTACAGTGATTTGCTACAGTAAACACTATTTGCTACAGTAAAACACTATTTGCTACAGTAAACACTATTTGCTACAGTAAACACTATTTGCTACAGTACCACTATTTGCTACAGTAAACACTATTTGATGTCGACGAACTAGCAAACAGAAACAGAAAAGGCGGCCATGCGATCGCATGGCAAAAACACTGAAAACTCATGCGATCGCATGAGCTACAGTAAATCGAAAAGTACTATAAAAGGTCAGTTTTGCTCGACGAAATATTTCATAAAAATTTATGTACGTAAATTTTATAATTATAATTATAATTATAATTTTAATTTTAAGTTTAATAATAATAAAGTATATTCGAGGGTATTTTTAATTCGGGTTTCAAACCGTTTTAAAATAAGGAAATATTGGGTATTGTTCGGGGTATTGTTCTTGAATCCAAGACCAACCATACAGTCGTCTACCATCACTACGTCTACGCAATTTGCCTACAATATTGAATCGCAATATTGAACTGTGAGTTATAGTCTCCCTTTTTAAATACTTTAAATATTTTTGGGCTGAGAATACATGCAATTTATTTTAAACGCAATAAGACACAAGTACATACAAAATTCTACACTGAGTTAAACCGAAAATCCCTTAGCTTTGGTAACTAGTAGCTGCCAGTACATAGGATATGGACTGGTGGGCGCGAATAATTGTATATGGATCCATAGGGCTTGACATCCCCGTCCGAGCTAGAGCGCTAGCCTTTTAACGGACGTATGTTATTTGAGTTTAAGACACGTTGGTTTGCGTGTATTAAAACGAATGGGGTAATTATCACTATAGCGTTAAGTTTAGTTACCAGGGTGCTCTGTTACGTAGAATCTATTGATAAACTTTTGATGAAACCTTGTGGTCTATCTTTATATATGTTTATGACTCGAGCAATTAAACCTATAACTCACCAACATTCGTGTTGACTTTTTAGCATGTTTTATTCTCAGGTCCTTAGAATGCTTCCGCTGTGATGTGCTTGTTGCCTGCATGGAGTCTCTCATGCTTTGTACAAAGTTTATTGCATTCAAAATAAAACTGCGTTGTGTAATAAATAATTGGACTGTGATGTCAACCTGTAAATTAAAGACTTATGTATTTCGGGGTTTTGCTTATACCTAAGCACTCGCCCACATGTTTATAACTTTCTATGTTTAGAAAGTCACTTATTTTAATGAATGCAATATTTTATCAAAACGTATCATATAGAGGTCAAAACCTCACTGTGGAATCAATGATTAACGTGCCGCGTCAATAGCGATTTTGACGGGTCGTTATAGGGAAGATGTCTCCAAAACCGCTTTCCGAACTCGTTATGGTAGTTATGAATTCCTTGTCATGCCATTTGGTCTCACTAACGCACCGGCGGTGTTCATGGATCTTATGAACCGCGTGTGCAAACCGTATCTCGATAAATTCGTTATTGTGTTCATCGATGACATATTGATCTATTCTAAAAATGAAGAAGAGCACGAACAACATCTTCGACTTGTGCTTGAACTTTTAAGACAGGAACAACTCTATGCCAAATTCTCCAAGTGTGAATTTTGGTTAAAGGAAGTTCAATTTCTTGGTCATGTTGTAAGTGACCAAGGTATTAAAGTCGATCCAACGAAAATCGAAGCCATTAGCAAATGGGAGACTCCTACTACTCCTACTCACATTCGTCAATTTTTGGGTCTCGCCGGGTACTATCGTAGATTCATCGAAAACTTCTCTTTGGTTGCACGTCCTCTAACCGCATTGACTCACAAGGGAAAGAAATTCATCTGGGCGACCGAACATGAGTCCGCATTCCAAATCTTGAAAACGAAGCTAACCACCGCTCCTATCTTGTCACTTCCCGAAGGCAATGATGACTTTGTTGTATATTGTGATGCCTCGAAACATGGTTTTGGGTGTGTATTGATGCAACGAACGAAAGTCATTGCTTATGCTTCTCGAAAACTCAAAATTCATGAACGAAACTATACGACACATGATCTCGAACTCGGAGCCGTTGTCTTTGCACTTAAAATGTGGAGACACTATCTTTACGGGACCAAGAGTACTATCTTTACCGACCACAAAAGCCTCCAACACATTTTCGATCAAAAGCAACTAAACATGAGACAACGAAGGTGGATTGAAACCTTAAACGATTACGATTGCGAGCTTCGTTACCATCCCGGGAAGGCAAATGTAGTAGCCGATGCCTTAAGTCGAAAAGAAAGAGCGGTTCCTCTTCGTGTCCGAGCCTTAAACATCACCATCCACACAAACCTTAATAGCCAAATTCGGGTAGCCCAAGATGAGGCTCTCAAGGATGAAAACCTTTCACACGAGCTCTTGAACATTCTCGTCTCTCGATTCGAAATTAGGGAGACCGGACTCCGATATTACGCCGGAAGGATTTGGGTGCCTAGTTATGGGGACCTACGAAGCCTTATTTTAGATGAAGCCCATAAGTCACGATACTCGATTCACCCCGGTGCCAATAAGATGTACCACGACCTTAAACAACTATATTGGTGGCCGAACATCAAAAGGGACGTAGCTACTTATGTTTCCAAGTGTTTGACATGTTCCAAAGTCAAAGCCGAACACCAAAGACCGTCTGGACTACTTCAACAACCCGAGATCCCGCAATGGAAGTGGGAAAGGATAACGATGGATTTTATCACCAAGCTACCAAAAACGACGGGCGGTTATGATACCATTTGGGTTATTGTTGACCGTCTCACCAAATCCGCACACTTCCTTGCCATGAAAGAAACGGACAAAATGGAGAAACTTGCACAACTTTACATTAAGGAGATCGTAGCCCGACACGGTATACCTTTATCGATTATCTCCGACCGAGATGGCCGTTTCGTTTCTAGATTTTGGCGTACATTGCAAGAAGCGTTGGGAACGCGTTTAGACATGAGCACCGCATATCATCCTCAAACCGATGGACAAAGCGAACGTACAATTCAAACCTTAGAGGACATGTTACGAGCTTGCGTGGTTGATTTCGGAAAAGCTTGGGACAAGCACTTACCTCTCGCCGAGTTCTCTTACAACAATAGTTATCACGCGAGTATTAAAGCCGCACCTTTTGAAGCGCTATATGGCCGCAAATGTCGTTCACCTCTTTGTTGGGCCGAGGTAGGCGACGTGCAAATCACCGGACCCGAACTCATTCACGAAACCACCGAGAAAATCGTTCAAATCCGAGATAGGCTTAGGACGGCCCGAAGTCGTCAAAAGAGCTATACCGACAAACGACGCAACGATCTTGAATTTCAAGTCGGTGACCGAGTAATGTTAAAAGTCGCACCTTGGAAGGGTGTAATCCGTTTTGGGAAACGCGGGAAGCTAAATCCGCGGTATATTGGTCCTTTCGAAATCTTGGAGCGTATTGGAACCGTTGCTTATCGTTTAGATCTTCCGCCTCAATTGAACTCCGTTCATCCTACCTTCCATGTATCTAACTTGAAAAAGTGTCTTGCCGAACCCGATATCGTCATCCCTCTCGAAGAACTTACTATGGATGACAAACTTCATTTTGTGGAGGAACCGGTTGAAATTGTGGACACCTCCGTCAAGACATTGAAACAAAGCCGAATCCCGATTGTCAAGGTTCGTTGGGATGCCAAAAGAGGACCCGAGTTTACTTGGGAAAGACAAGATCAAATGCAAAGGAAGTATCCTCATCTATTTGTGAATTTAGAAACGCAAGATCTCGAGGAAGAAACAACGACTACTACGCCTACTTAAATTTCGGGACGAAATTTCTTTTAAGGAGTAGGTAATGTAACATTCCACCTTTTTCCGTTTTCTTTTCCGTTACACTAATTTAAACTCCGTTATATGTTTATAACATCTCCCGTTAATACGCGTTTTAAAATATTCCGTTTAGGTATTTTCCGCACCCGACTACAAACTCGAGGGACTAAAATTGACACGGGGCAAACTAGTTGACTAGGTCACCTAGTCTACCCCAATCACCACCATTCAACCATCTCTCACTCTCTCTCTCTTTCTCTCTAGCAAGAACACACCCAATTTCCAAATTCATTCAATCATCATCTAAATTCGATCTAGGAGGCTTACAACAAAATAAACTACATATTTGGAATCCTCTCTTCATCCTCTTCAATTTGATACCAACTTCATCTCATTTGGGTAACTTTCAAAAATCACTAATTTTATGTGTTCTTGAGATTTTTGAGTTATAAAGTTGTTAATTAGTGTCTATGGCTCATTGTGATGTCGTGTATGTAATTTGTATGCTCGATTCGTTGTTTTTGGTGTAACTAGTTCAATATGAAAATTACTTGCTAAATCCTTGATTTTGGATGATCAAATGTTGTTAGATTGTTAAAGTGCATGTTTTAAAAGTGTTACTAGTATCATTAGCTTCGTTTTGATGTATAGGTTGATTAAGGAAACTCCAAGAACATGATTAATGATTTTGTGAACTTGGATTAGGGTTTGATGAGCTTTACATGAACTTTTGATGCGTCAAATGCTATGAGATATTGTTGTTAAGTGTTTTGTTGCAATGTGTGTTTGATTACCTTCAAAACGGCATATCACATGTGTGAATTGGATTCCCGAAACTTAAAATGCATTTGATGAACTTGAAACTTTGAAAATGGATTCTTAATGATCACTTGACGGAAAATCGGTTATTGAAATTGATGTTTTTGTTTGATGAAACGTGTTTAGTTGTTTTCCTTGTCAAATTACCTTTCCGACGATATATAGTATGCATTTTGAATGTTTTCGGTTCATAAAATAGGTTAATTTGAGTTTTGGTTCGTGACTTGGTCTTTTTCTGCAAACTGCATGTTTCCCAGGTATTGCGCGCCGCGCATATACCCGCGCGCCACGCAAAATTAGAAATCCTAGACGTTTGCCTTCGTGGTTAAGTTCTGACCAGGATTTACACTTGGGTGCGCGCCGCGCAACCCTTTGCGCGCCGCGCATATGCCCAGCTCATTTTAGTTTTTATTTTTCCTTTCACAAAATGTTTCCCGCTTAACCGTAACTCCGATTAACATGAAACTTGGCCATTCTGCTCATAAATGATTTCTCATCATGAGAAAATTGTCGGACACCCGATCCGACCCCGTTGACTTTGACTTTGACCAAGTTTGACTTTTAGTCAAACTTAACCAAACAATTATACGATCGTTCTAACATGCTTAGTTACTTGTATCGTGCATGAAACTTGACTAATTGATTCACATGCTACATAATCGAGTCGTAACGAGCCATAGGACTAATTGAACATCTTTGACCGTTTGTGTTTACCGTTATTGATACAACCTATATGATTAGGTCAAGACTAGCTTTGTCTTTGCACGCGTCTACTTGTTGAAGTACTTTATTAACTCTTGCACTCAAGGTGAGATCATAGTCCCACTTTTACTCTTTTTGAACTTATATTTGGGATGAGAAAACATAAACGATTCTTTTGAACTAAGTGAACACAAGAACGGGAAAACAAACATTCTACATACGAGTTTAGAACAAAAATCCTCAATTCGATTATCATTAGTTACACTTGCCGGGTGTAAGCGAGAACTTATGTTATATGGCCATATGGGTTGACAACCCTCATCTTTGACGGTTCGCTACCGTCTACGGATGAAATATATTTTCGAGAATCAGTGTTTGTTCTAGCACTATGGATGGGGTATACAATGGATGGAATGTTAAGCTTTGATAATTGGGTGCTCGTGAAACAAACTTTTGGAATGTATTACTATTATTTCTTTGATGCAAATCTTGTGGTTCACTTGTATTTACTTACTTAAACCTATGATTTCACCAACGTTTTCGTTGACAGATTTCTATGTTTTTCTCAGGTCCTTGAACGATACATGATACATGCTTCCGCTCATTATTTTGATACTTGCATTGGATGTTGAGTATATATATGCATACATGGAGCGTCTTTTGGATACTTTTAAATTGTGTCGCATAAGTTTCATTTGTACTTAAAACTTTGTATCGTAACTTGTGGTGGAACTATTCTTGTAAACTTGAACAACCTTTACATTTGAAATGAATGCAACATATCTTTTGGTCAAACGTTGTTTTAAAGACTTATGACCACGTAACGGGACCTAAGTAGACGGCACCGTCAATGATGATTTGGTCGGGTCGCTACATATTGGGACCAAAAGGGTCCTGCCTCTCCACACAAGGTGTACCTGGCCACTAGTCTTGGATACTGAATTGTGTACAAACCCATCTTAATCACTAAATTATCTAAATAAAGCTCCGTTTCAAATTCAATCGCTCAAGGAACGACCCTAGGTCATATTTGTCCTTGCTAACCCATAGAAAGGAATAATAGATTTAGGCCCAGCATATATAAATTAAACAATCAACTTCTTCTGTTGATATCCTGAATTGAAGTTTTGCAACGTGATGACACCACATAAATAAACCGTCTGATTCGAGCGTATCATAGGAGTAGTTAATTTTTGGCGCCGCTGCCGGGGAGCGGTAGTACGATTTGAAGCATGTTTAGATTAGTTAGTTTTTAAGAGACCCTTTTGACTGAGGCTAGCTTTATCAGAAGTTACTAGTTTACCGTAGTTAGGTTAGATAATATTAGCTTAATTTAGATTAATTAAAAAGTTTAAAATGGACTTCCATATTAGTGAACCTTTAGGATGGTTTAATCTACTTAGACCGCTAAGAATTCTTCTGACACATCCTTTCTTCTATCAGATATCATACTGTTGACATATGTTTATGTAATATATTAGTGGCGCGCGGTTTTATTATTATCATGTAATGTAATTACTGTTTTTACCATGGTAACTTTGTATGTTTTGTAACTTAGGAGGTTGTCATATATAAACAACCTCCTCACTCCTAATTGAACTAGTTATCCATTTTACACTAAGTCTTATTATCCTTTCTCTCATGTGTTCTTGATAACTAATACTTCCAACCCACTAATCTACTCACAAACCGTCAATCTAGGCTTCTCTAGGGACTAACAATTGGTATCAGAGCGGGACTCGCTATCTTGCTTGTAGATCCAAGGATTGAAGCTTCTAGACTCTTGTTTTTGGAGTGTTTGGTGCTCTTCGATTGAGGTATCACGATTTACTCTCATTTGGTCACGAATTTGTTTGTTGTTTGTTAAGAATTTCTATCTTTCTGCTTGAAATCCGTGCTATATGCTTAACAAGCTCCAAATTATGCATACTCTTTCTCAGATTAACTTGCTCTTAAATGGGTTATGCACGAAAATGTTTTGTTAAAGTATGTTTAATATGTTTCTGTCTAAAGAAAATGATAAGTATGTTAAAATGGTATGAAATTCATGATGTTTTCTGGAAATTTAGTGATTAACTCATGTGCTTTATCCACATTTCATGCTCATATGTTCATGTTTCTACTGCCATAACTGAAATATAATGATTTTGTCACTCTATTACATGATTTACTCGAAAAATTCTTGAAATCTTTCTTTTCATTTGTGCTAAGGTTAATTAAAGGCCCTAAAGTTTCATGATTCATTGCTGTTTTGTCCATAATCTCTGCTAAATCTGCTTAAAAATCACTAGAATTGCTTTAGTTTTTCCCAGTTCATGTGCTCGAAAACCCCTTCTGGGTTTAAATCTGCTCGAAAACCTCTCAGGGTAGTATCACTACAGTGAAACCCTAAGGTTTTTGCTCGAAAAACCTGTTCACATTACCACATGTTGAGTCAGTTTTAGCTCCAAACTTTGGACTTCTAGTCAATACCCACCGTAATCTCTATTACCTGATAGTTTTAGGTGTGAAAAGGACATGTCCTTGACATAATCCCTTGATTTGTGTCATAAAGGACAAAGGACTTGTCTTTTGTGCATAAGGTTGTACTTTTGTGTAAGTTTGTGTAAGTTTTTCACGTGCATTGATATTCTCTCTCTTAAAAGTCAAACAAGTTGAACTTAAACAAACTGAGTTAAGTGTTTTTCAGTCAAATTGCTCGAAAAAAATTGTGAAAAGTGTGATCTTTGCTCGAGAACAGTGTGTAATTTGAGTATTTGCTCGAAAAATTGTGTTCAAAATTAAAAGATTGTCTGAAAACAGTGATTTTTACTGCCCTGAAACCTTGCACGAAAACTTATGCTGCTCGAAAAATCTTAAGTTTTGATTCATAGTGCTTGAAAACTTAGTTTTCAGAGAACCTGGTTTTGCTCGAAAACCACCCTGATTTGTAGGCTTGGTTTTGTTTGAAACCCTAGTTATCTGCTCGAAAATTTAGGTGCTCTAGAACTAGCTAGGTGCTTGAATACCTTAACTGCTCGAATACTTTGCTTGCTCTAAAACTTTTCTAGTACTCTATTCTCTGTCCTGCTCGAAAACCTCCCTTTCTCTACTCCTTTTTGCTGCTCGAAAACATAGTCTGACTTGAAGTTTGGCTTTGCTCAAAAACCACTTGGCTTATACAAGTGGTTTTACACCAAAACCCTGACTTCACTCTGATTACACAAGTGATTCTCTACACTCAAACTCATCCACTTACCAATCTCTTGTTAAAATTCCTTTCTTTTGCACCACTCAGTTTACACTACTAATTAAGATGGCTACTGCAAACCGTGATGCTTTGGTCGTGGGCTCGGATACCCGTCCTCCCATGCTGTTCGAGGGACTGTTTAACGAATGGAAAGGAAGGTTTGACAACTTCATCGACGGAAAAGGAGAACAAACCAAATACCTCTGGGAATCATTTCTCAATGGACCTAAGATCTCACTTCACCCTGACACCAGCGAGGTTCTAAAACTCTATGAACTCCAGGGTGAAGAAGCCAAGAGAGCTCAAGCCGATATCAATTCCAGGTCCATTATCATGCAAGCACTTCCTCATGACATGTACAAGTCCGTCAGCTCTCTGAAATCAGGAAAAGAACTTCTAGATGAAATCACCCGTCAACAGGAAGGATACAGTCAATCTGATCAGACAAAACTCGACATAGCGCTCGCAATGTATGAGGACTACTTTCAGAAACCCGATGAACCTCTAAAGGACTGCTACAGACTTTTCTGCGAAGTCATTAATGAGCTAAAGAAGGTTGGAGTGAAAAAGGAAAATCAAGAGCTGAACATGAAATTTCTGAAGAAACTAAATGCCACCTGGACACCATATGGAAACAACTTTCGTGCCTCCAAAAACACCAAGAAGTACAACATCCATGAAGTTGTAGGGAAACTAATGAATCATCAACCTGATGTCCTAGCCGCTCAAAACCCTAAATTCAACCTCGCTAAAACCAGTGATCCAATGGCTTTATTTGTAAACAAAAGGTCCACCAAAACCCCTTCCAACCGCTCCAACTCACTCAAAGCAAAACAAACCATTTCTTCTGATGAGGACACATACTCTGATGTTGATGAAGAACATCGAGATCTCATCAAGGCTACCACAATGTTCAGCAAGCAACTGAATCTCAGGAGATCATCTGGAGGTTTTAGCAAAAACAAAAACAATCGAACCTCATCCAGCTCTTCATACTACAAAAAACCCGAAACCTCTACCACTCAATACCGGGCCACTGACAGCAAGGACCTCGATAATGTTTGTTTCAACTGTGGTAAAACAGGTCACTTTGCACGAGAATGCAAACTACTATAAGAAAAAGATGTTGCTCGTCCAAGATGCCGAAAAGGGGAAGGTCCTCAAAGCCTCATATGATGTTTGGCTAAACTGGTCAGACAGTGAACAGGAGCCTGAACGTGCTAATGTAGTGAAACTCACCAACATGAACCATGCTCCTGACAGTGTTTCTTCTGATGATGAGGAAGAGGTACAACTTTACACCGACATAATTCATGAATATTATAACTCTGTAAATAATAGTTCTGAATGTGTTTCTGATGTATTGCAAGCAACCTCTAAGAGACCCAATGACCCTTCTATCCAAATTAATGTGCCCATTAGAGATGAACCTGCTTCCCATAATCATGATAAAATGCTCCCTGAATTGCCTGATATGTATGTTGACAACTTTGCTAAAATGAGTAAGGACCTTAGATCACTTGCTAGTCAAGTTAGTGGACTACAAAATGAGAACCATAGGTTAAAAGCTGAATTGAAAATCAAAGTGTCAAACAATGCATACCTAACACTTCAGAAGGATCTAGCTGATAAAGTAACACAATTGAAGGAGCTAGAATCTAGTGTGAGACCGTTACGAATAGAAAGGACAGACTTTAGGTTAAGAAATGAAGTTCTTAGTGAGATAGTAGACAATGCTGGGAAAGAAATTAAGAAACTCATTGCTTCTAAGAAAACTCTCCTAGATACCTTAGAAGAAAAGATAAGAGAACCCCTCTTCGATCTTGCTAAGAAAACCTCTGAATGTTCTAAACTTACTGCACATAATCTAGAGCTTCAAACTCGTCTAGGACAATTTGAAGAAAAGCTCTACAGGACCGAACAGTCTAAGGTTGTTTTAGCAGGACACATCTCGAATCAAACCCTTTTCATGAATCGAGCAAAGGACTCCTTCCGTGAGAACAAAGGCCTAGGCTTTGAAAATCCTCTCACCTTGTCCAATATGGCCAAAGTTGAGCCCTATCTGTATGATAGTAGATACTTGATGATTGACCTACCTGCACGACTCACATTTGCATCCAACAGTAAGGTTGAGGAAGCATTGGCTAAAAGATAAACTAAAACGAAATGAGAAATTACTCTAATCTATGATAAAATCAACGCTCTTTATTTGAAAAAGAAAAACTCATTTTCATATGAAAGCTTACCTGATTTGTTTAATGAAAGTGAGAATTCGGAAGGTCAAAAATGTGTTGTCTATTTACCAACTCTGGTATTAGAAAAATACGTCATCAGTTTAGAAAAGGAACTTTTCGAAAATAAAATGAATTCTTTTGACAATGAACGAAAATTTTTGATGATCATAAAAGCTATGCAACACCAAATCTCACTCCATGTGACCACAAATGATCAACTTACTCATGATGTGCATGAACTTCAAAAACAGATTGCTAGTCAAGCGACTACTTTCTGTGAAATAGTTTCAAAGTCCAAAGCCCCTCAGGAACCGTCACCCTGTCACCTTATCGAACCCTCAAATGTTCTTGCTGATTCTCTCGGGAAAGAAATCGTTGACTTAAAACTTAAACTAAAAGGATATAAGAAACATGTTGCTCTTATTGAAAAGGACAACATCGATTTGCAAGTAAAAGTTTTAATGAATCGTGATTTTGAAAAAGTCGAAAAGAATTTTGGTCCAACATTGTCACAAAACTATTCTCAACAAAAGGAATCAAATTCAATGAAAGAGAAATTTGTACCATGGGTACCCACCTATTCTCAACGAGTTCTCTCCCCACATCACCAAGGCTTTTCTTACACTACTGTAGTGAACTCAAGGAAACCTGTCATTCCAGCTGTCACCATCCTAAAAAACCCTATTCATGGCTCTCGTTTAGAGATGATTGTCACTAAAAGGGGTGCTGATCCCAAACCACCACATTCTGCAGCCTTGATAGGAAGGCGAAACAACCCTGTTCGAAGAATAATCCAAGAACATAGTGTGTATGGCCACTCGGCAAGAAAAGCCTACAACCACCCTGCACCGCCTATTCTAGACAGGAGGGGTGGTCCAAGCAGCCATCACGTCCACCAAAATATCTACCACTCTAACTCCTTCCAAAGCAACAGTGGTAGATCATTGAAACACAACCCCGAATCCATCAAACATCCGCAACTACCAAATCTCAACCATGCTGCAAAGCGGATATCTGATGGATTAACCAAGACTCAAAAGCGAAATCTTCGCAAAAGAGCACAAAGGGCTAGACAGTCATTACTTAAAGACATGAATCATTTTCAAACTAGGTCTAAATTTGGTGTTTTAAATTTCACAGGACCTAAACCAAAACAAAGCATTTTTAAAGCATGGAAACCCAAGACTGAAACAGTCCAAGCATCCTCAAGTCTTGCTTCTCAGTCCGGGTCATTAATGTGTAATAGATGTAAAAGACGTCTGTATTTTGGTCATCAAAACCATGATTCGTGTGTTGTAATGAATGTTCAGACCTTGTTAATTGTTTCATCTAATGAACCTAATGCTCTAAATTCTCTGAATGTATCTGCTTACAAGGAACCCGAGGTAACTGGGGTCCCTAAAACTTGTGCTTAACTCTGTTTTGCAGGTTATCCCAGCATGTGTTTGGTATCTGGATTCTGGTTGTTCCAGACACATGACTGGTGATAAATCAATGTTGACAAACTATGTCAACAAGTTCCTAGGTATGGTTCGCTTTGGAAATGACGAAATTGCAACAATCGAGGGGTATAGAGATTATGTGTTCAACGGTGTGACCATCAAACGTGTGTCCTATGTTCGTGGACTTGGGTGCTGTCTCTTCAGTGTCAGCCAATTCTGTGATAGTGATCTCCGCGTGATCTTTGAAAGATCTATGTGCTGTGTTCAAACCATGGAGGGAGACTGATAGTGCTCCAAATGAACATATATTTAGGCACAATATCCTTCCAATATGTAAAGCTTTTAGTTGTAATTATTCTATTTTTATGTAATATTCGTTTAAATAAATAAGTGCGAAGACAAAAGAAGAAAATGACGATTTGAAGACGCAAATAACCAAAAAGCTCAAATGTACAAGATATAATTCAAATGGTTCAATTTATTGATGAGAAACGTCTCAAAATTACATGAGTACGAGCCGCAAAACGTAAAGTACAAGATATTAAATTATACGAAAGGACGTTCGAAAAACGGAACCGAGACCTGAGCCAACTATCAACGCGCGACCCAACGGAGCTAAAATTACAAGTCAACTATGCACAAGAATATAATATAATATTTAAATAATTATATAAATTATTTATATATTATATATTATATTAAATAACGTCGACAAACTAGCAAACAAAAAATATGTGAGCTGGATCTGACGGCCATGCGATCGCATGGGAAATAGGCATAAAACCCATGCGAGTGCATGAGTCCATGCAAGTGCATGAGATTTGCACTAAAATTTCATGCGATCGCATGAGTTACTGTAGCATGCCACATTCTATAAATTCGCCAGTTTTCTGCGAGTAAAAACACATCTTTTTCTATCTATCTCTCTTTCAATTTATATTTATATTTATATTTATATTTATATTTTAATATAATTTTAATTTAAGTTAATAATAATAAGGTTATTGTAAGAATGTTTTACGGGTTTTTAGTCGGAACTCTGTCCGTGTAAACGCTACGCGATTAATCACCACTGTAAGCTAAGTTCTTCCTTTTTAAATTAATGTCTCGTAACTAAGTTATTATTATGCTTATTTGAGCCAAAGTAATCATGATGTTAGACTAAATATTAAGACGGGGTTATTAGATTTTGTACCATAATTAAGGTTTGGACAAAAAAACCGACTCTTGTGGACATTGGACTATGACTATTAATAGATAAGGGGTATTGTCTAATTGAGCGACAACTCATTGGAACCTGTCGAACCTATCTTCAAATTAGTTAATCTAATAATTATTAAAATGATTATGTATGTCCTATTTAGTGACGTTTATACGACATCTTTTACGATCATTTAATTAATTATTCGGGTTGGGTAATTGATTATTCATTCTGATCAAGTGGGTAAATTAATATTCATATCTCATTAAAACAGGGGTTTATTACATACAAGGATAATTGGTGTAATTGTTAACAAAGTATTAAAACCTTGGATTACGCGCAGTCGATAACCTGGTGTAATTATTAACAAAGTATTAAAACCTTGTTACAGTTCGAATCCCTAATTAGTTGGAATATTTGACTTCGGATATAAGGATAATTTGACGAGCACACTCGCACTTTATATTTATGACTGATGGACTGTTATGGAAAAAAACCAGATGGACATATCGAATAATCCAGGACAAAGGTCAATGAACCCAGGGTAATAAATTAAAATCAACACGTCGAACATCATGGTTACGGAAGTTTAAATAAGCATAATACTTTTATTTCATATTTCATCGTACCTTTATTTACTGCCATTTTAATTACTGCAATTTACTTTATCGCAATTTAAATTCTGTTATTTATATTATCGTCATTTATCTTTACGCTTAAAATATAAAATCGACAAACCGGTCATTAAACGGTAAAAAGCCCCTTTTATAATAATATTACTATATATAATTATATATATTATATATAAATATAGTTTTTAAAATATAGCGTTAAACTTAGCCAGCTCCCTGTGGAACGAACCGGACTTACTAAAACTACACTACTCTACGATTAGGTACACTGCCTATAAGTGTTATAGCAAGGTTTACGTATATCCATTCTATAAATAAATAAATAACTTGTGTAAAATTGTATCGTATTTGTATCGTATTTCATAGTAAAATAATAACTATTTCGTATACACCTCTACGCACATCAAGTATTTTTGGCGCCACTGCCGGGGACTCGGCGAAACGCTATATTTTTACGCTATATTTTAGTAAAACTATATTTTTGTAAAAATATATTATTTCTTATTTCATATAAATATTTTGTATTTATAATAAGTGTTAAAAATAATAAAAAGAAAAAATATATATATATAAAAATATAAATATTTTTAAGATTTTGTTTAAAATATATTAAATTAAAAAGTATTTTTATTTTATTTTTTGTTTTTTTTAAATATAAGTTTGTTTTTATTATTTTGTAAAAATTAAAATCAGAAAAAAATATATATAATTAAAACGAACTGGGTCAAACACTGTAGCAGCCCAACTTATGGCCTGGATCCATAGTCCATGCGATCGCATGGCCTCATAACAGAAGACTCATGCGATCGCATGAGCCTGTCTGACAGGTCTGATCCCAGAGCTGGTACGGTTTAGGGTTTAAATTATTTATTATTATTATTATTAAACCCTAATTAGGGTTAATTATTATATTAATTAGTTTTAGTTTTATTTATTTTGTATTTTTAAGTTATAATTAGTTTTATTAATATATAAATTAATACTTTTATAAAATAATAATATAAAAATAAAAATATGTAATTTTATCAATTTTTGTCTCTTTTTATAAATTGTATATTTTTAATCGTTTAATTCGTAAATTGTATATTTTTCATTCGTAATTAGTTTTAAGACTAGTATTTTGCCGTAGTTATTTTTATTTCTAGTTTTTTAGTCTTTGCCGTAAAATCCCTTAAGTGCTTTTTCTTTAGACTAAGATTTAGGTGCTTTAGAATTTTGTGACGCCGTTTTAAGATTTTAGTACTTTTTAAGTTATTGCCGTTTTGGATATAGAATTCCTTTTAAGCTTTAATACCTTTAGGCGCAACTTTTTAGATTTAGTTTTTAGACTTTTAAGTTTCGATGTTTTTCTTTCTTATTTTTATTTTTCGACCTTTTATTTTTCGACGTTTTCCGACGCGCTCTTTTTCTTTTTTATTTTTCGCCGCTCTAGTTTATAGGACATAGAAATTTTTTCTATTTCTTCTCTAAAATTTCAAAACTAAAAATTATTTTAAGTGGTTAAATTGATTGACATCCAAATTTTCTGCTTCGTAGTAATAGTTGGATTTGTTAGTGGCTGAGTTGTGAGCTTCCGATTTAAAGGGTTCTGGCTCCCTGCTGCATCTTTTGGCTATTCGAAACGTGGGCAAAAGCAGAAAAGTCTGTTAATTTGATAACTTAAATAATTTTTATCTTTTATAACTAATAGGATATTCAGTGAATGCACCGAGCAAAACGTTCACCACCTTTTGTACGTTCACCACCTGTAACTCGATCAAGACATCTAGCAAATATTGTCGCCGTTGATTTTTCTTTAGAATCGTCATCCAGTCGACCAAGTACTCCAATTCAAATTTTCGATAATCCATTTTTTGAACCCGACCTCACAATTGAGAACCCGGAGGATATTCAGGGACAATTCAGAGATCCTGAACCACTAATCTTTCCTCCGGAACCACCAATCATTCAAACAGAGATTGTTGAGGAACCAACCATTAAATCAGAATCCTATAGTGATTCAGATTCAACAAATTCAATCATGGAAAATCTGAAACCTCTAAGTATGGAAGACCGAATGAGAGCTAAATGCACTGGCCAAGGTCACGCAATTACTCAACCTGACATAAATGCACCAGATTATGAAATAAAAGGACAAATCCTACACATGGTAACAAATCAATGCCAATTTAGTGGTGCACTGAAGGAAGATCCAAACAAACATCTTCGTACATTTAATAGGATCTGCACTCTATTTAAAATCCTAGAAGTAGAGGATGAACAGATATATCTCATGTTATTTCCCTGGACTTTAAAGGAAGAAGCCAAAGATTGGTTGGAATCGTTACCTGAAGGGGCGATTGATACATGGGACGTTTTAGTTGAAAAATTTCTTAAACAATTCTTTCCGGCATCTAAAGCCGTGAGACTTCAAGGAGAAATTGTTACGTTCACGCAAAAGCCAAATGAAACTCTATATGAGGCGTGGACAAGATTTGAAAAATTGTTAAGAGGATGTCCGCAACATGGTTTAGATACTTATCGAATAGTACAAATATTCTACCAAGGATGCGACGTTGCTACACGAAAAGACATCGACATAACAGCTAGTGATTCCATTATGAAAAAAACCGCAACCGAAGCTCACAAAATCATTGATAACACAGCATCCCACTCACATGAGTGGTATCAAGAAAAAGATATTTTTCGATCATCTAAAGCGGCTAGAGCCGATTCTAGCCATGACTTTGATTCCGTTTCCGTAAAAAAAGATGCTTTCGAGAGACGAATGGAAAAGATGAATAAAGATATTCACGCAATACGAATTAGTTGTGAACAATGTGGTGGACCACACTTAACGAAAGATTGTAATGTTGAACAAATGATGGAACAACGTGAGAATTTTTCCTACATGAACCAAAGGCCGGGAAATAATTATCAAAATAATTATCAACCGCCAAGGCCAAACTTCAATCGAAATCAAAACATTCTTTACAATCCAAATGGACCTAACAATAACTCGTACAACCAACAAGGTCCGAATAACCAACCAACTCAAAACAACACTTTCAATCAACAAAGACCTGGTTTGTATAAACCACCACAACAAACTGAAGATAAAAAAACCAAATCTGGAAGAAATGATGGCAAAGCTAATGGAATCTCAAACACAATTTATAATATCTCAAACCCAAACAAATGAGAGGTTTGATTAATCATTAAGAACTCAACAAGCTTCCATTTTAAATCTAGAAAAACACGTAGGTACTCTTACTAGCATGATGAGTGAAAGAGAACAAGGAAAGCTACCGAGTGATACTGAAGTAAACCCTCGGAATGAGAATGTTAATATGGTATCAACGAATTCTGAAAAACCAGCATCAGAAGATGGGAAGGTTTTAGATGTGAGTAACAATGAAGAAGTTACAACACCACCACCACCCGAGTATGTAAAGCCAGTGGTGGCACCATACAGACCACCCATCCCGTTTCCAAGAAAAGGAGTTGAGTATGAGCAAGTAATAGGTAATAAAGTTTGTGATACCTCTGGAAAGAAGAAGAAGAATAAGAAAGTACAAGAAACAAAAACCGTAAAGATAAACCCGGTGAAGACAGTTCCACCAAAACCTCCACCCAGGGTGGGTGATCCGGGTGAATTTATTGTTCCTTGTCTACTTAGTGATTGTGTCATGTATGATGCACTAGCAGATTTAGGTGCAAGTGTGAGTGTTATGCCTCTTTCATTATATAAGAGATTAGGAGTAGGTGAGTTAAGTCCAACAGAGATGAGTGTTCGACTCTTTGATCAAACCATTAGGCACCCAGTTAGAATTGCTGACAACCTACCCGTTCAAGTGGGTAATTTAACCTTTTTTAGTCGAATTTATTGTCATTGACATAGAAGAGGACTCAAACATTCCTCTAATTTTAGGTCGACCATTCTTAGCGTCCACCGGGGCGTTATTTGATGTAAGAGAGGGTAGAATGACACTTAGTGATGGTGAAAAATCGATCACCTTTGTGAGTCGAAAGTCCAAATCTCCACCAACCAAAACCGTTGAACCGATAAAAACGATTGGTAAGAACCATATTGTTTTACCAACTCCAACGGTAGTGCTTAACAATAATAAAACGCCTAAGTGTGGGGAAGATGAAGTAACACCTAATGATGACCTGATAACAAAGAACCCCGTTGTTGATGCAAAATTAAATGACCCCGTTATTAAGAGTTCAATGAAGAAACTTATTAAATGGATTCGCGATGCTAGAACCAAGGGAAACTTTAAGTTATGTAACCGGTTAGTATCCAATCAATCGCCTAAAGAAAAGGCAAAACTACTTGAATTTGTGGAAATTACACAGGAATCCGACCAATGGCTTAAAGCAAAAGTCACAGATATGCAAGTTGATTATGGTCCAAACGAAATTAACGATGAAGTTAATCACAATTTCAAAACCACAACTACCTAAGTGTGGGGAGATTCAAATGTTCTAAAAAGAAAACGTTATTTAGAGTTAGTTGTTCTGTTCTCGTGTAGTTCCGAGAATGAAATCCGATTGGTCTTTTCCACTAGCAGACACTAAAGAACTAGTTTTCTTCCCCCCATTCTGAATTTTTGTTTTGTAGGTTTTATATTAAATTAATACGCATTTTTAAATTTAATTTTTGTGTGATTTTATAAAAAAAAAAACAAAAATTACTTTATTTCATTAATTTTAAAAAATGATTTCTAAAATTCATCGTAAGTTGAAGACTAGGTCATGGAACCGAAATTGCTTTACCCGAGGGCGGGGCGAAAAATTTTGTTATAATTATTTTTAATTTTATTGATCTAAAGTATACTAAAAAAAAAAAACCAAAAATCTTTGCTTTTAAAACAATCACTTTAACGACAAATTTTAAATTTTGTCGAGGGACGGACTAGGTAAACGTACCGAAACTACCTAAAGTAAAAGGAAACAAAATTTTTAAAAAAAATTATTCATTTAAATTGTTTTAATAAATAAAGGTTTTATAAAAAAAATATAATAAAAATATTATGTATGTTTGTAGTTTATCTTATGAACAAAACAGGGTAAAACATCGCACTTTCAAAGACTGACATTAAGTTCAGCAAAAGATACTAATTTTGATGACAAGACGCAAAATATCAAATGTGATATAAAATAATATGTTTGCAAACTCGGTATTCTTAATCACTTTTCTACACTAATCACCCTCATGAATTTATAATTATAGTCTGATTTCATGCAAATGAGGGCATTGCATGATCTCAAGTGTGGGGAAGGGTTATAAATTCTCTTGGGTTTACAATTAGTTTAATTGCCAAATTTTGTGAAAATTTGAAAATTTTTCAATAAAATGAATTCAAAATCATGTTTATACATATTTATGAACGATAAAACTAGGTGTTAATGCCGAAATTATTGTTACCTCTGAGAGAACATAAATGGAGAAACAACCCAAAATGCTTGAATTCATTTAAAATGGAATAAAGGAGAATAAAAAGGCAAAGAAAAGAATAAATAAAAGCTAAGTGTGGGAAGAATTTACCAAGTTCTTTAAAACATATATCACATATTTTGTACAAGATTATTGCAGGTACTTTTGTTTTGGACGATAATAATCAGTTTTACCCGATTTATTGTAATACCTTTGAAAGAATAGATGGATCTACATGATGAATCAATTCCATCATTAAAAGAAAGTAAAGTCTTCCGAAAAAGACACGCGCTTCTTGATTTAGGTCAGGAAGTTGTCGTCCAGACCAGCTGTAGGTTGACGAAAAATCTAGAAAAATCATCTCTAAAATCAGCAGGAAATCCACGGACCTCAGCATCAAACAGGGTCGCCAAGTGGTCAGACTTATCCTAACCATGAGAGGATCTGTCTAGTAAAATGGGGAGGGCGCTGTGCAAATTAGCTTGATAAGACTAATGAATCAGACCCCCAGAAAGGATAATCTCCTTAAAAGATTAAAAATCAGCTTTTAAGCCTGATATTACTCAATCCTTGAGATTGACTTTAAAGATTGAGAATTACAAACTCATGAAATTCAATGATATCTAAACTCGAGCTTGAACGAGAAAATATTTTGATCAAAATTACAAACCGATTTGTTTTCTGAAAACCCATTTTCAATGCGTTCATTACCATTGAACATAAAATCATAGGAATTCACCTGAAGCAATTCGGGTGTCAACCGTAAGAACGGTGGTTGCATAGCATGGTCGAAGACAGGACCTTGTACCAGACCAAAAAATTATAGGGTGATCTTTACTATTGCTCATACAAAGGATAGTAATTGCATCCGACACGTTTTAGACCATGAACAAAAGCATGTCACGGGACATTGCCTTAACAGTTGCTTGTTCAACACTTTCCTTTACAACCGGACGGTAGTTTATCGAAAGGTAATATACGGAACAAGTATACTGGACGTGTTGCTTTCCTAATACAAGGTTAGCAAGTGGGTGACACAAAACCGCAAGTTTTGAACTAAAATTTTAAAATCTGAAACCCAGAAAACCCACAAAAACATTTTGTAAACACCGGTGAAGGGTTATTCTGGAAAACTTATCTAGGGTAAAAGCTAGAATGAATTTTCAAAAGATCAAATGTTTTCATAAAGATCTAATTTCCTTAAAGGATCTAAACTTTCATAGTTATGTGGGACTGTAAACCACATCGTTACTATCATTGTGTATACCGCTGTATCAAAATCACTGATGTATAAAGTGTGAGAATAAAAAAAAGTGATTCGAGTGAAGTGTGATTTTATTTTAAGTTCTGTATTGCTTGAGGACAAGCAACACTCAAGTGTGAGGATATTTGATAGTGCTCCAAATGAACATATATTTAGGTACAATATCCTTCCAATATGTAAAGCTTTTAGTTGTAATTATTCTATTTTTATGTAATATTCGTTTAAATAAATAAGTGCGAAGACAAAAGAAGAAAATGACGATTTGAAGACGCAAATAACCAAAAAGCTCAAATGTACAAGATATAATTCAAGTGGTTCAATTTATTGATGAGAAACGTCTCAAAATTACATGAGTACGAGCCGCAAAACGCAAAGTACAAGATATTAAATTATACGAAAGGACGTTCAAAAAATCGAAACCGGGACCTGAGCCAACTATCAACGCGCGAAGCAACGGAGCTAAAATTACAAGTCAACTATGCACAAGAATATAATATAATATTTAAATAATTATATAAATTATTTATATATTATATATTATATTAAATAACGTCGACAAACTAGCAAACAAAAAATATGTGAGCTGGATCTGACGGCCATGCGATCGCAAGGAAAATAGGCATAAAACTCATGCGAGTGCATGAGCCCATGCGAGTGCATGAGATTTGCACTAAAATCTTATGCGATCGCATGAGTTACTGTAGCATGCCACATTCTATAAATTCTCCATTTTTCTGCGAGTAAAAACACATCTTTTTCTATCTATCTATCTCTCTTTCAATTTATATTTATATTTATATTTATATTTTAATTATAATTTTAATTTAAGTTAATAATAATAAGGTTATTGTAAGAATGTTTTACGGGTTTTAAGTCGGAACTCTATCCGTGTAAACGCTACGCGATTAATCACCACTGTAAGCTATGTTCTTCCTTTTTAAATTAATGTCTCGTAACTAAGTTATTATTATGCTTATTTGAGCCAAAAATAATCATGATGTTAGACTAAATATTAAGACGGGGTTATTAGATTTTGTACCATAATTAAGGTTTGGATAAAAAAACCGACAGTTGTGGACATTGGACTATGACTATTAATATATAAGGGGTATTGTCTAATTGAGCGACAACTCATTGGAACCTGTCGAACCTATCTTCAAATTAGTTAATCTAATAATTATTAAAATGATTTTGTATGTCCTATTTAGTGAAGTTTATACGACATCTTTTACGATCATTTAATTAATTATTCGGGTTGTGTGAGGACCCTGAAATTTCCGACCAAATTTAAACCTAACCTTTATATGTTTCCGACACGATAAGCAGAATTTGTAATGTTGAATCTCAAAAAGTTTGGAACTACATTCAGGTAATCAATTACCCTTTGACCGTGTTCGATGATTCATGAACAATTATGTGTATATAGATATGTATATATAATATATAATATTAACTGAAAACATTAACAAAGTATTAGATATATGATACTTTACATGAATGTATTTGTTTTGATATATTTATCGACAGAATTAAGAGATAATATCAAATGATTGAATTATCAGATACATTATGATATGATTACGGGCCAACGTTATGAGGTCCACTGTGATTTAAGAAATCTATTCTTTTTGACAATATTCGGCAATGGTAAAGTGATCTATAAGTAAGAACGTGGAGTGTAAATAACTTAGATGTTGGATATCGACAAGTTAAGTAACTCAACATTTTTCATTAAGATGATTTCATACGTTTATTAAACCTTTGGACTTTATCCCATGCTTCACCAACAGACTATAATTTAAAAACTTGAAACCTATTATGAATATACATAATTATACTTTTCTAAAATATTTTATGATATAACGATTTAAATTAATATTAAATATATTTATACACGTATTATACGTACATAGTTTTATACTTTTACTATACTTTAACTTTACCTTTACTTTACTTTTACTTTACTTTTACTTTACTTTAACTTTAATAATTCACTTCAATAATTCACTTTAATAATTCATACTTTAATAATTCACTTTAATAATTCATACTTTAATAATTCACTTTAATAATTCATACTTTAATAATTCACTTTAATAATTTATACTTTAATAATTCACTTTAATAATTCATACTTTAATAATTCACTTTAATAATTTAAAATTCTATTATAAATAGAATTCAATAGGTTTCATTATTTCATAGAAACTTGAAAATATATTTCTCTAAACTCTCTCAATCGAATTACATATATATATTTACTTAGTATTATTTCAAGATATTATTAGTATACATAAAATACTACGACGGAGTTATATTCAGATGATTTCAAAATAAGTTTTCAAACGGGATAGAGCTAAGGAAATTATGGGTTATAGCTATGGAGGTTATGGGTATTGTTTGAGGGTATTGCTCGTGAGGTCAACCTAACGTTTATCATTTTCGTTGCGTCTATGTACTTTCCTGCAATATTGAATCACAATATTGATACGTGAGCATTCATATCTTATCTTTTATATATTAATAGTGTATCCCTGACTAGTGCTCGAGTATATATGAATATGCATGTTTGTATGCTTAGTTTCGTCGTTAAATAGTTTATGATAAATCACGAATTTGATACATATGCTACTGAGATAAGGTATATGATATGCATGTCGTTGAAAAGCTAAAGAAAAATTAATAACTTTTCATTTAGAAATCGTGTGGGTTCGATGAACGGATTAAAAGATATGGTCAACTGAATTATTATTAATTTTAATATTATTATTAAAATGATTATTATAATTGTTATCAGTTGATGTTATTACTAAAATTATCTTTATTACTAAAAATTAATATTTTTTATTGAAACTATCATTTTATCATTATTATTATTATCAATATTATTTTATCAAATAAATATGCGTACAAAGATATTTTTACCACACGTAATATAATTACATTAATAATACATACCACTATATTTTTATGATATTAAGTGAATTTTATAAATTTTATTACTTGAGATATATAAAAGTATATTTTTATCATATATGAATTTAAATATAAATTTTTATTTAATTAATAAATGACTTGTATTATTTAGTATAATAAGATCTGATATATATATATATATATATATATATATATATATATATATATATATATATATATATATATATATATATATATATATAAAACAACTATATATAAGTTATATAATAAACATGTATAGATTTTGGAAGTCATTTTGGGTCAAGTTGACTTTTGTTGACTTTTGCATGTCGGTCTCGATCATTAGGATTGTGATACACTACGACTTGACCTAAATTGTTAGACAGATATTGACCAACATATAAATATATATACTTAATATAGGTTCGTGAATCCGAGACAAACCCTGCACTTGTTCAGTGCCGTCATATACATAATTGCTACGAAATACAGTATTGTGAGTTTCATTTGCTCCCTTTTAATTGCTTTTGCAATATATATTTTTGGGCTGAGAATACATGCGCTGTTTTATAAATGTTTTACGAAATAGGCACAAGTACTAAAATAAATTCTACGTGGGTTTAAACCAGAAATATACCCTTAACTTGGTAACATTAAACTACTTGTCTATGTACGGTAGGCGCGAATCCTAAAGATAGATCTATTGGGCCTGACAAACCCCATCCTGACTATGGGATGCTTTAGTACTTCGAAGTAATATTAAACACACATGATCTGGTCTACTTTAGAGGGTAAAAAAATAAATGTTAAGGCTTGTTACCGGGTGCCTACAACTTATAGAATACTTTTATACACTTGCGAGTGTACGTATATTTATGGAAACTGAAATCTTGTGGTCTATTACTATTACAGAAATGGTTGATTATGATAAACTAATGAACTCACCAACCTTTTGGTTGACACTTTAAAGCATGTTTATTCTCAGGTATTAAAGAAATCTTCCGCTGTGCATTAGCTCATTTTAAGGATATTACTTGGAGTCATTCATGACATACTTTGAAAGACGTTGCATTCGAGTCGTTGATTTCATCAAGATTAATATTAAGTCAATTATAGTTGGATGTAATATGAAATGGTATGCATGCCGTCAATTTTAGATGTAAAGAAAGTTTGTCTTTTAAAAATGAATGCTATGTTTGTAAAACGTATCATATAGAGGTCAAATACCTCGCGATGTAATCAACTATTATGAATCGTTTATAATGTATATAAACGGGTCCTTTCAGTTGGTATCAGAGCGGTGGTCTTAGCGAACCAGGTCTTGCATTAGTGTGTCTAACTGATAGTTTTTAAGATGCATTAGTGAGTCTGGACTTCGACCGTGTCTGCATGTCAAAAAGTTTGCTTATCAATTCTAGTCAGAAATCATCTACTTATCATCCTTAGGAAATTACCTGCTTATCATCTTAAGTCTAGATGCGTTTTCCTGCATTTATTGCATAATAGTGTATAGACTGATTCTTATCTTAGCACATCTATTACTGTGAACTTTGACTGACATCTTTTCAAAGATTCTCCGTAATTTACGGAATTTTGGTATTATATATACATATGCAAATTATGTAATTGAAGAATACCAAATCTAAATTCTACAATCTATTTCATACCAAAAATTCTTTCCCTGATCCTACGAGATGGATCCCTCAACCAGTTCGAATTCCTCAGATTCCGACAGCTATTCCGATATGGATATCTACCTGAGCTTCGAAAGTAGCATCACCGGAATGGATCAACCAATTTCCCATCATCTATTTTGGATGAATTGGGGATGGGTCCGTAGTCAACTCAACCATTGGAGACAAGAAGAAGGTGATCCCTTCCATCCACCACATTGCCCTCTTGGCGATGAACCTGAAGCACTTATCGGCGAACCTATTCGAGACACCATTTTCTCACTCATTGCTAGAGTATCTCGTCATGATTATATACTATCCCATATTGCAAATCTTATTCATCGGCTCGTTCCAACCGCCAATCATCTCGGTGTACTAGCAGAAATTAACAAACTTCGCGCCCGAGTAGTGGCTTTGGAACACATGGTGCAAGGATTACAAACACCATCAGCAGCACCAGCAGCATAACTAATACCGCCAGTAACATCCACATCGCAAGCCTCAATACCACAAGCTTCAGCAGCATCACCAGCAGTTACCGGCAGTATCATCAGCATCAACAATATCGTCAGCACCACCATCACCGTCAGTACTGTCAGCATCATCAGCACTAGCAGCACCTATAACATCACAAGTTCCATCAGTTCAAGAATCGCCGTGGTCGTCATCATTGATCAACAACGAGTATTTTGTATCAACGAGTTATGAAGTATTAACTCATTCTTCTGAAGAAATTATATATATATATATATATATATATATATATATATATATATATATATATTTTACATATATGAATGCTGAAACTATAAAAATCTTTCGTACTAAGCTATTGAATATGAATTGAAAAAGGGTAGATACTACTAAGTTAAATTCATATTACTAATACGCTATGATGTACATCCTTCGTTAACAACCTAACCATCATAACTACAATATTTGATTCAATTAAATGAATTCGGTTTCATAATAAACCAAGTGTATCATTCAATAACATTTTTGATTTTACACTTTCATCTTCAATGTACTCGAAACTTACTGGAAAACAACATTCGTATCTTGTGAAGTTAGCAAGAGTTCTATGAGCATCAGCATAATTCACTAAGGAAATATCTATAAGAATAAATATTGAAGTATTGATTACATTAGAGAAATACTCCGCGAAGATTATGTAATCTCTAATGTTTTACAGATTATTCTTTACTAATCCAAGCCGAAAATCAAATGAGCTTAATATTAACTCATTAAATCTGTATTACATCTGAAGAAAATATACATACATATATTTTCATAAAGACTGTAATGAAAAATTCTTGTTCAAAATATTATTTGTGACATTTTTTTAACGGGTAGGTAATACCCGAGAGATATTTAAATGCACAATTAATATATTACATTCTTCGATTCTAATTCAGTAAATCATCAACTATACTCCCTATTTTCACAACAGTATACCGTCTTTTATAAGAAATCAAAACAACCATACTCATTCAAATTCAATCACCTATTCTGATTTTTGAAATCTCAGAATGCAACTCGAGATATAAGCAAAACCATCACTCTTAGATACTTACATTTTTTCAAAGCTATACTTTGACTTCAAAACTGTGATAGAACATCACTTTTAATTGTAACCCTCAAAAGGATACGAGAATCAATCGAGATTTATGACGAATTTATCCTTTGGATATTGACAATGACAAGCTGCATTTAAAACGCTTCGAAATTTTGGAAGACACTTCAAATAAGGAACAATCGAGATGATGATCCAATCACACATTACCCGAAGTCTTGTACCTGAAAAACTCTCGAACCCAAAGTCATAGTTTAACACGTACCCGTGTTGAATTCTTTAGCATTTATTAGCAAAAACAACCTTATGATTCTTTTCAAAGTAGCCAGTTTTGTCACAGCTCCAACAAGTCAACTTCGACTTTTCAGTAAAACTAATTTTGTTATAACTTCGATAGATACGCTGCCCTTTCACCATCGTTACTGTGGAACCTTTCATATCTCACCACATTAGCAGTAAACTTATCAACAACTTCATTAACCTTCGACTTAAACCTCTCCGAAAAGTTACTATACTTATTCATTGAAACTCCATCTCTTACTCATCCGCATCTTGCAACAAGAATTGCCATACCAATTACTGAAAATCAGCAATCAGTATTTTGAAATTTCGCAGCGTTTCTACTTCAATAGTTATATATACATATAACGTCTATATCCTAAACTTACACACTTCGAATGTGAAGTTTCTGAAAAACATCTCAAACTGTGAATTAGTTCTCGAAATGCTAATGAAGCAGCAGAAACTGTAAACGACTTTAACAGTCAAAAGTTTGATGACAAAGAATAATGTGTTGGTAAAGCCCAGAAAAAGAGAAGAGTTGGTACTGGACAATGGATTGAGCAGACCGTGAAGGAGACCAAGGACAAATACAAGGACCAAAGTCTGCATTTAAAGAATCTTGATGATTCTGTTTCTGACTAAGTCATTAACGAATACCTTGCTCCTGACTCTAAACCTTTGCGGACCTTATTCTTCATCATCATCTTATCTTAAATATTATAAGATACCTTCGTATCTCTCATTATACATATTCTCCATATTTCTGGAGATATTTTCACAACTATTCTTATCTGAGATCATTTATCTCTCCATAATATCTGCAACATAAAAGAAACTGTGTTGGTTTCTAAATTCTGAAAAAAATTCAAATATGAATGTTTTGAAGTAGTGTTGGGAACTGAAGCATGAGTTAGTATAATATAATGACACTTGATCAACGTGATTATATTACAATAATTCATGCTGAGTTTCTAATGAAACGTGATGATTCACAGAACATACCGTCATCATGTGCCATTTACACGACTCTTACATTCTACCAAATCTCCAAACATATTAAGAACATATCTTCTTGATAGTTCTATCTTTCCGGATATTCTGGTAATTTGCCAAATCAAGATCGTACCATTACGATTTCCTTCTTAAAACATTAAATATGTTCATCCAAAACTTCATACCTACTAATTCTGGACCATTATTCGCTTGACTTAAAGCCGGGAAGAGACAACAAAAGTATGAAACTCCGAAATGTAAGGGAGAATATAAAGTCCAATAACAACACATAAATTACAAACCGTGTATATCAATGTTTATCGCAATATAAAGACAAGGGAGAATTAAAAACACTATAACCCCAAGGGCGAAGTAGAAGAAAACAGATTCCTCCGGTGAAAGTTGGAAAAAGAGAATGATTGTTGCGATAGTAAGGATAAGGACAAGGATTAGAACTGGATTAAGCATTTTCGCAATCTTTTGAAATTGGAATTAAGTATAGAAGTGGTAAAAACTAATGGAATGGAAAAGGTAAATATATAAGGGAAATATCAGACGTAGTAATCGGGACAGATCATCGCATTTAATTAAAGAGATCCTAAATTCCTTAAATCTCAAAGAAACAGATCTTATAGATTTCCAAGATTTTTTTTTTTGAATCCCTTGAATTCCGGAATTCAACCATGACTACGTCAAAAATTATGACGAAACTTATTTTCCTCATTCCACTATTTTATGATAGCTTCACTCATACGCTTCGAGTAATCGGATCATTTTATCCATATTACTCTATGGTAATAAAATCCTATCTATCAACACATATCCGTCATGAAAATATTTTTATGGTTAGCCATGACGACCTCGATCAAATTTCGGGACGAAATTTCTTTAACGGGTAGGTACTGTGAGGACCCGGAAATTTCCGACCAAATTTAAACCTAACCTTTATATGTTTCCGACACGATAAGCATAATTTGTAATGTTGAATCTCAAAAAGTTTGGAACTACATTCATGTAATCAATTACCCTTTGACCGTGTTCGACGATTCACGAACAATTATGTGTATATAGATATGTATATATAATATATAATATTAACTGAAAACATTAACAAAGTATTAGATATATGATACTTTACATGAACGTATTTGTTTCGATATATTTATCGACAGAATTAAGAGATAATATCAAATGATTGAATTATCAGATACATTATGATATGATTACGGGCCAATGTTATGAGGTCCACTGTGATTTAAGAAATCTATTCTTTTTGAAAATATTTGGTAATGTTAAAGTGATCTATAAGTAAGAACGTGGAGTGTAAATAACTTAGATGTTGGATATCGACAAGTTAAGTAACTCGACATTTTTCATTAAGATGATTTCATACGTTTATTAAACCTTTGGACTTTATCCCATGCTTCACCAACAGACTATAATTTAAAAACTTGAAACCTATTATGAATATATATAATTATACTTTTTTAAAATATTTTATGATATAACGATTTAAATTAATATTAAATATATTTATACACGTATTATACGTACATAGTTTTATACTTTTACTATACTTTAACTTTACCTTTACTTCACTTTTACTTTACTTTTACTTTACTTTAACTTTAATAATTCACTTTAATAATTCACTTTAATAATTCATACTCTAATAATTCACTTTAATAATTCATACTTTAATAATTCATACTTTAATAATTCACTTTAATAATTTATACTTTAATAATTCACTTTAATAATTCATACTTTAATAATTCACTTTAATAATTCAAAAATCTATTATAAATAGAATTCAATAGGTTTCATTATTTCATAGAAACTTGAAAATATATTTCTCTAAACTCTCTCAATCGAATTACATATATATATATTTACTTAGTATTATTTCAAGATATTATTAGTATACATAAAATACTACGACGGAGTTATATTCAGACGATTTCAAAATAAGTTTTCAAACGGGATAGAGCTAAGGAAATTATGGGTTATAGCTATGGAGGTTATGGGTATTGTTTGAGGGTATTGCTCGTGAGTTCAACCTAACGTTTATCATTTTCGTTGCGTCTATGTACTTTCCTGCAATATTGAATCACAATATTGATACGTGAGCATTCATATCTTATCTTTTATATATTAATAGTGTATCCCTGACTAGTGCTCGAGTATATATGAATATGCATGTTTGTATGCTTAGTTTCGTCGTTAAATAGTTTATGATAAATCACGAATTTGATACATATGCTACTGAGATAAGGTATATGATATGCATGTCGTTGAAAAGCTAAAGAAAAATTAATAACTTTTCATTTAGAAATCGTGTGGGTTCGATAAACGGATTAAAAGATATGGTCAACTGAATTATTATTAATTTTAATATTATTATTAAAATGATTATTATAATTGTTATCAGTTGATGTTATTACTAAAATTATCTTTATTACTAAAAATTAATATTTTTATTGAAACTATCATTTTATCGTTATTATTATTATCAATATTATTTTATCAAATAAATATGCGTACAAAGATATTTTTACCACACGTAATATAATTACATTAATAATACATACCACTATATTTTTATGATATTAAGTGAATTTTATAAATTTTATTACTTGAGATATATAAAAGTATATTTTTATCATATATGAATTTAAATATAAATTTTTATTTATTAATAAATGACTTGTATTATTTAGTATAATAAGATCTGATATATATATATATTTAAATATATAAAACAACTATATATAAGTTATATAATAAACATGTATAGATTTTGGAAGTCATTTTGGGTCAAGTTGACTTTTGTTGACTTTTGCATGTCGGTCTCGAGCATTAGGATTGTGATACACTACGACTTGACCTAAATTGTTAGACAGATATTGACCAACATATAAATATATATACTTAATATAGGTTCGTGAATCCGAGACAAACCCTGCACTTGTTCAGTGCCGTCATATACATAATTGCTATGAAATACAGTATTGTGAGTTTCATTTGCTCCCTTTTTAATTGCTTTTTCAATATATATTTTTGGGCTGAGAATACATGCGCTGTTTTATAAATGTTTTACGAAATAGGCACAAGTACTAAAACAAATTCTACGTGGGTTTAAACCAGAAATATACCCTTAGCTTGGTAACATTAAACTACTTGTCTATGTACGGTAGGCGCGAATCCTAAAGATAGATCTATTGGGCCTGACAAACCCCATCCTAACTATGGGATGCTTTAGTACTTCGAAGTTATATTAAACACACATGATCTGGTCTACTTTAGAGGGTAAAAAAATAAACGTTAAGGCTTGTTACCGGGTGCCTACAACTTATAGAATACTTTTATACACTTGCGAGTGTACAGATATTTATGGAAACTGAAATCTTGTGGTCTATTACTATTACAGAAATGGTTGATTATGATAAACTAATGAACTCACCAACCTTTTGGTTGACACTTTAAAGCATGTTTATTCTCAGGTATTAAAGAAATCTTCCGCTGTGCATTAGCTCATTTTAAGGATATTACTTGGAGTCATTCATGACATACTTTGAAAGACGTTGCATTCAAGTCGTTGAGTTCATCAAGATTAATATTAAGTCAATTATAGTTGGATGTAATATGAAATGGTATGCATGCCGTCAATTTTAGATGTAAAGAAAGTTTGTCTTTTAAAAATGAATGCAATGTTTGTAATATCATATAGAGGTCAAATACCTCGCGATGTAATCAACTATTGTGAATCGATTATAATGTATATGAACGGGTCCTTTCAGGTTGGGTAATTGATTATTCATTCTGATCAAGTGGGTAAATTAATATTCATATCTCATTAAAACAGGGGTGGATTACATACAAGGATAATTGGTGTAATTGTTAACAAAGTATTAAAACCTTGGATTACGCGCAGTCGATAACCTGGTGTAATTATTAACAAAGTATTAAAACCTTGTTACAGTTCGAATCCCTAATTAGTTGGAATATTTGACTTCGGATATAAGGATAATTTGACGAGGAGACTCACACTTTATATTTATGACTGATGGACTGTTATGGACAAAAACCAGATGGACATATCGAATAATCCAGGACAAAGGACAATTAACCCAGGGTAATAAATTAAAATCAACACGTCGAACATCATGATTACGGAAGTTTAAATAAGTATAATACTTTTATTTCTTATTTCATCGTACCTTTATTTATTGTCATTTTAATTACTGCAATTTACTTTATCGTAATTTAAATTCTTTCATTTATATTATCGTCATTTATCTTTACGCTTAAAATATAAAATTGACAAACCGGTCATTAAACGGTAAAAACCCCCTTTTATAATAATATTACTATATATAATTATATATATTTTATATAAATATAGTTTTTAAAATATAGCGTTAAACTTAGCCAGCTCCCTGTGGAACGAACCGGACTTACTAAAAACTACACTACTCTACGACTAGGTACACTGCCTGTAAGTGTTGTAGCAAGGTTTACGTATATCTATTCTATAAATAAATAAATAACTTGTGTAAAATTGTATCGTATTTGTATCGTATTTCGTAGTAAAATAATAACTATTTCGTATACACCTCTACGCACATCAGAGACAACCTACTCGAAGGAAAACGTGAATCCACTCTTTACTCTCTTGCCATGAAAAACATGTCTTCAAACTTACAACCACTTTGCCTGGTTTCCAAAGCTTCCTCTAAAACCTCATGGTTGTGGCATCACCGAATGTCACATCTTCACTCTCAGAACTTCAACAAACTTGTCTCCAACAACCTTGTTGACGATGTTCCACTCATCTCATTCGATACTTCACACGTTTGCCCTTCATGTGCTATGGGAAAGATTCATAAATCCTCCCACAAATCAAAAACCGAATTCAACACCTCCAGTCCACTTCATATGTTTCACATGGACCTTTTTGGACCCATGCGTATTTCCAGTCTTGGTGGAAGAAAGTACATCCTGGTGATAACTGATGACTATTCACGATACACATGGGTCAGATTTCTGAAAAGTAAGTCTGAAACTCCGAAAATAATCATTGATTTTCTGAAAAGAATCCAATTATCCACCAATATGCTTGTACGTATCCTCAGAACTGATAACGGCACGAAATTTCAAAACTCTGTTCTTAACTCTTATCTAGATCATGTCGGTATCACCCATCAAAACTCTGCCGCTCGTACTCCACAACAAAATGGAGTTGTTAAAAGACGTAATCGCACCCTTGTTGAAGCAGCAAGAACAATGCTTGTTTATTCCAAGCTACCCCCGTTCCTTTGGACTGAAGCTGTTAACACTGCGTGCTTCACCCAAAATCGGTCCATTATTAATCGTCGGTTCGACAAAACTCCATATGAACTTCTTTTCAAACGTCGACCCAACGTGAAGTACTTTCGCATATTTGGATGCGTGTGCTATGTTCTAAACGATGAGGACAACCTTGGAAAGTTTGATGTTCGCGGTGATGAAGCAATATTTATTGGCTACTCTCAAGATCGTGTGGCATATCGTGTTTATAATCGTCGAACTCGAATCATTAAAGAAAGCACCAATGTCAAGTTTGATGAGATGTTTGGAATGGTTCTTGGTCATAACGGCTCTCGCCCCGGACTCAATTCTGATCCTCACTTCCGACATGTTCCACTGGTCACCTCTGATGATCTAGATGTGTTGTTTGAACCCATCATCCCTCCAATGTCATCAAACCCCACAGTACCCTCTGAACCGGCTCTCCCCGAATCAATCACAATCAGTTCCTCTACTCCAGCGGTCGTGGGCGAATCACCATCCAATGAAAGTAATTCCTCCGAATTTCTTCTTCTAGATGACCTTGACACTGGAGTGTCTTCCTCAAACAACGCTCCCATTTTCAACTCTCATCCTCCAGCTGTTGAATCATCTCCTCTCAAATCCAGTGAAGAAACTCCTTCAAATGAAACAGATACTAGGTCTCTAGACGCTGCAACCCCTCCCATACTTTCCACCGAACAAAATGCAGATACCCTTGTTCCTCTGTGGGAAGAAAATGCCACCTACCCTACTGACAACACTGAACGTTCTGGATCCTCATCTTCCTAGCATACCGTCTCCTCTCTTAATGATGAATCTACTCCACCTCTTCCACATTCCATGAAATGGACTGCGGATAATCCAATTCATCAAATCATTGGTGATCCTGACGCTCCTGTCCACACTCGCAAGGCTTCCAACAATGAATGCCTCTTCGCTGCCTTTCTGAGCACGATCGAACCTAAAACTACCTTTGAGGCCCTCCAAGATCCTGACTGGTCTATAGCCATGCAAGAGGAAATTCATCAATTTGATCGGCTTGAAGTATGGGAACTTGTTCCTCGTCCATCTGGAAAAACCATTATTGATACCAAGTGGATCTTCAAAAATAAGAAGGATCCTCACGGCATCATCATTCGTAACAAAGCACGTCTTGTAGCAAAAGGATATAGACAACAAGAAGGAATTAACTACGACGAAACATTTGCACCCGTGGCTCGATTAGAAGCCATCCGTCTATTTCTTTCATATGCTGCTCACAAGCGATTCACAGTTTATCAAATGGACGTAAAAACTGCCTTTCTGAACGGCATTCTTCAAGAAGAGGTCTATGTCAGTCAACCTGAAGGTTTCGTAGACTCCAAATGCCCCAACCACATGTATCTCCTTTCCAAGGCTCTTTATGGTCTAAAACAGGCGCCCAGGGCGTGGTATGAAACCCTGACCGCATTTCTTCTCAAGAACGGCTTCTCACGTGGAACCATTGACACGACTCTATTCATCAGAAAACAGAAAGAACACATCTTGTTAATTCAAGTCTATGTTGATGACATCATCTTTGGTTCTACTTCCCCCGCTCTCTGCTATGAGTTTTCTGAACTCATGAAAAACAAGATTGAAATGAGCATGCTCGAAGAACTCCATTTCTTTCTAGGATTAGAAGTTAAACAACTTCCAAAGGGGATTTTCATCGGTCAATCAAAATAAATTTCTGATATGTTCAAAAAGTTTAACTTTCCTGAGATGAAAATCAGCCCCACTCCAATGTCAATCAACATATCATTACATGCTGATCTGGATGGTCAATCTTTCGATCAAACTCTCTATAGGAGCCTCATTGGCTCATTGATGTATCTCACTGCTAGTAGACCCGACATCATGTTTGCTGTATGTCTGTGTGTCCATTTTCAGGCCAACCCTAGGTATTCTCACTACAAGGCTGTAATGAGAATCTTTAGCTATCTCAAAGGCATGCCCAATCTTAGACTCTGGTATCCCTTCGGGACTGGCTTCAACCTTACAGCATTCACGGATGCTGATCATGGTGGTGACCAAGTAAACTGGAAAAGAACCTCTGGTGGTCTCCAATTCCTAGGTCACAAGTTAGTCAGCTGGTCCTCTCGCAAGCAAAACTGTATCTCTCTTTCCACTGCTGAATCTGAGTACATTGCAGCTGCAAGCTGTTGCTCCCAAGTACTGTGGATGCAGTCCCAACTACTTGACTATGGATTCAAATTCCACAAAATCCCGATCTACTGCGACTCTCAGAGTGCCATTGCTATCTCTAGCAATCCTGTTCACCACTCTCGAACCAAACACATTGACATTCGCTATCACTTTATTAAAGATCATGTTGAGAAAGGGAATGTTGAATTGTATTTTGTATCCACCAAAAGTCAACTTGCTGACTTACTGACCAAGGCACTAGATGAACCCACATTTAAAAATCTGGTTTGTAAAATTGGCATGGTTGATTTCTTTTCCATTTAGGAACCTGGCAAGTGCCTAGGGGGAGTGATGCACTTACCTAGGGGGAGTATTGAGTTTTTCAAAATCTGATGCATCACATTTTGAGGGGGAGATGAGAACAATGGCTCTCACATAAATTATAGTGCGAGACCCGGTATCTTAATTTGATTTTCAAAATCTAAACTGACTTTTACACAAATAACAATATAAACTCGCTCTTCATCTAACTCTCTTGAAACCGGCAACTGTCTAGGGGGAGTTAACATCAAAATGTCAGCAATGATGGAGGATGTGTCCTGGTGACTGCCTCAGGAGGATGTGTCTATATGACTGCCTCAAAATCTCAGTCAACAAATGATGGAGGATGTGTCCCTTTGACTTCCTCAAGAGGATGTGTCTAAATGACTGCCTCAATACCACAGTCAACAAATGACAAAGGATGTGTCCCTGTGACTGCCTTAAGAGGATGTGTCTATATGACTGCCTCATGGTTCCTGGTCTAAACAACTGCTAAAACCTGAGAAAATTAAATTTTGAAAAATAATTAAAGCTTAAACTTTAACTTGATTATTTCACAGAATTTCTTAAAATTCTTAAAGGTTATCTTGATATACTAAAATCCCATTAAAATCTAAATCTGCCTAAAGTTTTCGAGCAAAAATGATGAAGGTTTTCGAGCAATTATGCCCAAAGTGTAAATTCTCGAGCAATGCATCTGGTCCTATTGTTTCTCGAGCAACACTGACTGAAAATTGAATTTTTTAGTCATCAAATGTCTATATTAGGATGAAAAGATCACTTTCTAAACCATCACTTTCAAATCTCACTTTAAAATTATTTTTACCAAGACCCACTTGCACTCTAAGAACACCATCGTCATCATCACTGTTCACCTTCATCATCCTTCAACCAAATCGGTATTTTTCTCTATTTTCATGTGTGTATGATTAAATTTGTTGTTTCTTAGAAACTTTAAAGTCACTGTAATCACCTAAATACATGAAACATGCCATGATTTGTATGATTACATTCTTAATCTCTGTTTTTTGTGCAATGGGGTTTCGAACCCTAAGATCTTGCTTTGTTCAATTACACCTATAACTAAAATCTGATAGGATAAATTGACTTAGGGTTCATGTATGTGATGAATAGAACATGATTGCTTCCCTTAATTCATTGTTAGATGCTTGTGTCACTTCAAATTCGAAAAGGGGGCCAATTTTAGGGTTCGTGACTTACTTTGATCATATTAAAGGTTTGGCCTTAATTCATGCTTTTGATCGAGTTAGTTTTATCATAGATTTCACTCATTAAAACTAAATTTGGCATACTTTGTTGATTTTTCTGCTTAGTAATGAATATGTTCTCAAACAGACAGAGTGCTCGAAAATCTCATGTTTTCGAGCGCTCGAAAACAGTGATCGTAATAGTGACTGACTGAAATCCTTTAAGTCTTTGTCTGAAAAATGTGCCTGAAAAAGCTGTTGTCTGAAAACCTTATGTTCTCGAAAAATAACTATATGAAAACTCCTCTTGTGCTCGAAAAATGTTGCCTGAAAACCATTGTTGCCTGAAAAATATTCAATGACTGAAAACTTGCTGCTCGAAATCTTTGTCTGAAAAGTGTGCCTGAAAACCTGTCTGAAAAGTGTGTCTGAAAATTGTGTAGTGCCTAAATACTCCCTGCTTGAAAAGCTCTGTCTGAAAACCTGTCTGAAAATGAGTACTAATACATGCTCAAAAACCCCTTGTTGCCTGAAAACCTTCCATTGCTCGAAAAGTGCTTCTGCCCAAAATTTTCTAAGTGTTGAAAATGTTTTAAGCCTGTCTTTGTCAAATTTTAATTGAATAATCAAATGTTTTTGACACAACCTTTTTCAAACACACCATATGAACTGTGTTTTAACTAACCATGCTCATGATACAACAACAATGTCGAACAATGCCTTTTTCGATGAAGATGTCTCCACCCCATGTGACTACTGGATCAGCATATTACTAAACCACCCAATGCGCAATGTATTCACTGAGTACGAGCATGCTACTGAGCGGCAACTTCTCTTGATGCGAGATACCATGACTTACCATCCATCCGTTGATGACACCCCTGACTCCTTTTCTTTCCTAGTCACTAAAAACCCTGATCGAAGAGTCTCATTCACTCTAACTGACATGAGAAGATTCTTAGGCATCCCTGCAAGAGCTGAATATGATGCATTCCCCTCCGAGAATGAGATGTTAGCAGCTGTACAACAACTTGGATATGATGGAGAGGTCACAAAGATAAGAGATTTCAAAAAACAACGTATGGCACCACGATGGGTAGTGATGTATACATTTGTTAACCGATGTTTCAACCCGATGTAGACTGGAACTGACCACATCACCATTTTCTTGTTAAAGATCTTCTATGGGATCGTGTTCCTGCCAACTGCTGACTTTGGCCAAGTTATCTGGGATCGCATGATAGAAATACACTCAGCACCGCTCCCATCGTACATTCAATTTCAGAGATTCTACGCAAACATTCTCTCAGGCGTCGTTGATGACAGCGCCAGAATGCAAGAACCTATCCCTATAGATCAAATTGAACCATTTGTGGAGCAGGAATATATCAAATATATTCAAAAGAGAATAGGGTCCAAGAATGTTCAAGCTCAACTCATACCTGCTCATTTACTAAATCTCGGACCGCGAGACGATCCAACAATAATGAGCTATTTAAGAGAGATAGGAGCTCCTATGGATCCCCCCCCACCTGTGGAACCTGCCCAAGGAGCTGATAGGACACCTGGTGAGGGGTCTAGTAAGCGAGGGTCCAAGAAAAGAAAACTTGAGGGGAAAAGAATTGAGGGTGAAAATAGGCCTAAAAGAAAATCAAAACCAAAGCAGGTAACCTCTGAACAATTCCATAAGGTTCTTCACGATATTGATCAGAGTGATAAGGATGGAAATGAGGGTGGGGTTGAAAAATAAGAGAGGATGTGCGAACCGGGAGTGAGATGGGGCAAAAAGAAAACGTTAGCCCCCCCAAAACATTAGGAAGCCACTCAGATGCACTAACATCTATTTCATATGAGTTAGAATCGGCTTCTCTAGATGAGATTCGCCAAAAACAATTTGAAAATGTGTCTAGTGCTCGTAAGGATTTGGTGCAGTCCTATACCGAACGTTCAGTGTCTATAGCTCAGACTGCAACAACAAGCGTAGAGCTTAGCAAATCTCCGAAAATTTCTTCTCTAAGATCGCTTGGAAGTCCTGTTTCAGCAGGCCTCACTGCTCAGCTCTCTAGCTCAACAGTGGTGACAACTGAGTTTCTTCAAGAATCTCAGGATGTTTTCACTAACATTTCTTTGCAGGGCTCCATCACATCCTCACCATTTATCTCCATGGCTCTCTCACCACCACGATTAACATCACCACCACCTGATCTCAATGCTTCCCCACCACCGTCATCACCTCCAATCATGACATCATCTCCTATCACCCAGACTGTCACTCATCAACCAAATCTCACGTACATTCAACGGGAAAACGAATTCCAAGCTTATCTTCTCTCAGTTAATCTTTCTGAGGGTGACTACATCAGGAAAGCTATCGTTGGTCTTCTCAACTCTCTTCAGCTCATCCCGAATTATCCACCAGTACTTGAACCAATCCCGTATCATGCTAATCAACCATCTTCCTCCAGGCGACATGATGACCCCAATTCCGACGGCCAACATGAGGGGGAGAATATCAGAGGAAGATCCACTGTGCATATCACTCAATCTATCAGTCAAACACAAACTCCACCTAGCTCTTCCAGGAAAGGGAAAGAAATTGTTGATGACTCTGACATACCTGAAGGTATGGTCGAAGGGGTTGACTACACAGTAGAAGAAGATGTTGTTGCCCCCGAAGGTCATGATGTGATCACAATCAACTCTGATGATGAAGATGATTTCGATGAAGTTATGTTTGTTGATGTCAAAGAAGAAGTTAAAGCCGAAATCGAAATGTCCGAAGCAGTGGTTACCTCAGCTGAAACCTCCCTTGCAATGGTGGTGTACATAAATCCTGATGTCGAACCCATCACCTCTCAGTCTGAAACAATCATATCATCCGCACCACAGCCTATCATCCCAAAATCTGAAGAAGAAGAAGAGGAAGAATTCATCACTAACTTGAAACCCCAACCTACTACGGTTATTGAAGGAGCATTCACTAAAGAAAATTACATAAACTTAGAAGCTCCGGACGAGGAAGAGTTGAATGAATTTGATCGATTTGTCACTCAGGAATACACCGGTGAACCTGCACCAAGATTTCCCAAACCAACCGCTCCACCACCTCCTGATCAATCCACGTCATCCGATCCTCAACATGGAGAATTCAACAAACACAGATCACTTCCGATCAAACTTGGTGAACCTCAATCTGAAGAAGTATAACTGGGCTGTTGGCTAGAGGAACAAGCTTATAGGATCTTCGTAAGTGAAGATAAACTCAAAAACTTACCAGTAGCTGAAAGGTTCAAACCAATCAGGTGTTATGATTTTCTCAATGACAAAGAAAAGTTGATAATGTACCGTTACCAAAGGAGGGTTTATAAGAAATGGGATGAGTTTGAAATGAAAGACCAGAAAGAGAATCTGATCATCGTCATAAACAATGTGTTCTGCAGATCATTATCTAAAAGAGTGTATACTCCATTTTTCAGAGTAATTCGTTCAAACGACCATGAATACACGTTCTCGGAGTATGATCTGATTGAACTCAATCCAGTTGATGTATTGTTTCTGTACAATTAGTTGAGAAACAAAATAAGAAAGACTTGGGTTATCGAAACGGCAATCGAAAGGGTGAGAAGGTTCATGAAAGATAGAATTAAACTGGCTTCTCAATATGATCTGCAGCTAGGTGTCGAATCTATTCGTAAGAAGATTCTGCTCTCCGCACCAAATCAAGCCATCGGTGATCTGGATTTGTCTTCTTTTAGGATTTGCTATTGCTTAGATGCCCCTGAAGAAGGTTTCATATTTCGCAACAAGATCAAAAAGCCAATTTTCATCCGCAAATCCGAGCTGCCAAAATACACTGACGGGACTCTCAAGCGTGCGCTAAAGTTTTTCAACATATGCAAGCGAACAGAAAACATTGGGAACTACCAAAAGCAGATGACAAACGAGATGGCAAATCACATCAATGAACTTCTTGAATTCAGGTTGTACATGAGGCAGTTTGACACTTCACTGGGAATCAACAGAAAGAAAAACTACATCACAGGCTCACAATATGTTCCAAGGTTCGAATAGAAAATCACTAGCCTCAAACAATTCATCATTCCCAAACACTATGAAAGGAATTACACTCCAGGAAGTGACGTGATCAAGGCGATGAAAGCTAAGGAAGAAGCAAAGAAAAAGGCCTCAGAAAGTGCCAGCCAAAGCTGATGATTAGGTGATGATAATTTTTTGAAAACCGCACGCCAAGGGGGAGATTGTTGACATATGTTTATGTAATAGATTAGTGGCGCGCAGTTTTATTCTTATCATGTAATGTAATTACTGTTTTTACCATGGTAACTTTGTATGTTTTGTAACTTAGGAGGTTGTCATATATAAACAACCTCCTCACTCCTAATTGAACTAGTTATCCATTTTACACTAAGTCTTATTATCCTTTCTCTCATGTTTTCTTGATAACTAATACTTCCAACCCACTAATCTACTCACAAACCGTCAATCTAGGCTTCTCTAGGGACTAACACATACATTGTACCCATCCGACGAGATGCACACTTATCTACCGATAGTTCGACGATGGCCACACGCATCACTCTCACTGACATCACCAAACCCTCGTTAGAAGGACGAGGAGGACTGATACTCTATCCAAAGGTTAACAGAGCATCTTTTGTGCTTAAGCATAGCATCATTCAACTCATTCAGAACCATTGCCAGTTCCACAGCTTACCAATTGACGATCCCAACTCTCACTTAGATAGATTCCTCTCCCTATCCAACTCATATAAGTATAACGGGGTTAAACAAAATATAGTTCATCTGTATATGTTCTCCTATTCCTTAACTTTTCTTGTAAAAACGTGGTTCGAGGGTTTAGAACCCAACTCTATCACCTCATGGGAGGAAATGGTAACAACTTTTCTAATAAAGTACTTTCCCCCATCAAAACAAATTAGACTTAGGAATGATGTCGTAAAATTTCAACAAGCACACGATGAATCACTCTACACTGCATGGGAAAGATTCAAACATTTGCTTCGAAGATGCCCGAACCACCGTCTTGAGAGCTCTGTTAAAATTTTAACCATCTACAAAGGACTGAACCAGAACAACCAGTCTACTCTTGAAGCTGTTTCACAAGGTAACTTCATGAAATTCACTGCTGACGAGGCATGGATATTGATCGAGGAGATGACTATGCACGATCAAGATTGAAACACAGAAGAGCACATTTCATCAGCAACACCGCTTTCCGCCTCAGATCCTATCGAAAATCAAACCATCAAATTTATCTCGGACCAAATAGAAAACCTCACCAAAGAAGTTAGAGAGCTAAAGAAACTCCCGCAACATGTGTCTCAAGTGCAATAATGCCAAAATTGTACTGACCCACATTCAGCCAAGGTATACGAGGCTGAATGTGAGGACTCTGTTGTCTACTCCGATAAGATCCTAGCTCATTCACACAACCCACCTACCAAACCCGCCACCCTACCAGAGACAAGTCCAGACGATGTCCTACTGCGAATCATCAACATGATCACAGCAAGACAAGACGCAGTTGACTTAGTCATGACTAATCACTTGAGTAGTCTTGAAAATCAAATAAACCAGCTAAATCAACGTCTTGACTCTCTAGGTTGTCCTAAAAATGGCTTAAAGGTGGCACATAGCCAACCTTCAGTTTCTTCTAAGGAGAAGAAACTAACTAATACCCGTTCGGTAGTAGTCATTGAGTCATCACATAAACATACTGGGAAAGCACTCATTCCATTCCCGGGCCATCTCAAGCAAAGACATAACAAGATGAAATCTTTCAAGCTTGACGGTAAATTTTTGGACACTGTGTCTAAAAATCCTCATAGTAAAAAGTATTTTAGGAAACTCCTATCAACCAAGGATAATGTACCCGAAGTACCCAATGTCCCGCTGAACGCGGATTGTTCAGCCATTTTCTTAAATACTCTTCCTGAAAAACTAGGGGATACCAGACGATTTACCCTTCCTTGTTCTATCTACCAATCTGGTACTATCTATTCTCTCGCTGATCTTGGTACCAACATCAATCTCATGCCCTACTCACTGTTCCAGAGGCTCGAAATTGGAAACCTTAAACCTACCAATATGAGCATCCAGCTAGTTGACCAATCCACTAGATATCCTAAGGGAATAGCTAAGAACGTCATGGTTAAGATCGAAAATGTAACACCCCGTTTTCCCATGCGCGTCTAAAGGTACGTACTTAATCAATAGTACGCTTATAACTTATTCGTTATGTGATTAAATGAACTAAAGTGTTAGTTAGGTGTAAGTGCATATATGTATATGTGTGTGTATATATATGGGTATATTCGAATGCGTGCGTGTACGCGTATATGAATGTGACGTGATGGCGTTGAGTCGTGTGAGACTTAAGATTGAAGTTTAGACGTGCATAGGAAGGGTGAATGAGGTGTGCTAGTTGTTGAACCCTTGATTCATGTTAAATTGTCGAAGTGACCAGACCTAGGCTAATGCCGCGCCGCGACAAACGGGTCCACGCCGCGGCCATTGAAGTAAACCAGGATCAGAAAGAGGGTTAAGAGTGATCATTTTTCCTTCGATTCGTCGCGCCGCAACGAATGGTGCCGCGCCGCGGCATCCCTGCAGATCAGACTCCGAATTCTGCTCAAATTAAATAGGGTTTAGGGGCAATTTGGTCTTTTTGTGTGTAAATCTGTTTGGAGCTTTTAATATCAGCCACTTGTTCTCCATTTCTTATTTCTTTTCCATTTTCTTTCACATTTTCCTCTCAAATCCTAAAACCCACTTAGATTAAACTCAAGATTTGAAGGTGAAGATTTGTGAATCAATCCTAGAAGCAAGAATTAAAGTTGCTCTCCTTGTTATTAGCTACAAAAGGATAGTTTTGGTAAGTCTCAACTCTAAGTTTGAGTTTCATTTAGTTTAAGCTAGGGTTTGGTTCATATGGAACTTGTGTGACCCATTTGAGGGTTAAATGGGTGGATTTTGGGTTGGATTGTTAAAAGGAAACCCTAAATAGCTATTATCTAGGGTTTGGTCTTGTGATTTAAGGTTGTAAGTGCTAAGTGATGTTGTTAGTCACTAATGCACTTTTAAAAGGATGAAAGAATTTTTAATGTGTAAGTTGGACTTGGTTTGTGAGTCAAAGAGTCAAAAGAGCACTAGTTGACCTAATCGGGTGAAATGGTTATGAAATACACCAAGTTTATGTTAGTTGATGTTAATAGACCCTAATCACTAGCTTTTAGTGATTTATGACAAGGAATGGTCATTAATGGGTGGTTTTGGGTAGTTGAGTCATTTAATGCAATCGGGTCATTAAATGCTCAAGGGTTAGAAGTTGGCATTTAATTCAACTAGATTGTATGTTAATAAAATGCATAATATAATAGGTACGTTACATTGAAGGTTTGCAAGCTCGGTTAGCTTCCATAAGAGTCTTGAGGTGAGTGGAATGATTATGCATATATGTATATAATGTATTTACTTGTACGAGATTCGATGTGGTTAAGTTTGGGCTGTCGATACCACATCGGGTCAATATATGATATGGGTTTAAGTTCGGGCGTTCGATGCCATGTCATATATGTGTGTGGGTTTAAAGTTCGGGCGTTCGATACCACATTACATGTGACGGGTGGGTTTAAAGTTCGGGCGATCGATACCACTCCGGGGTTAGTGTTATAATTTGTTGTGCACTAACGGTTGTTGGGAACACCAATGGGAAATTCGAAGTACCATTCCTTGTACTATTGGTTAACCATGGCTATGTGTTTGTTGTGTGGTGTTTTCACATTATTCGAGTTATATATGTTATCGTTGTGCTAGCTTGTGGTCTTGGAGATTTAGCGTTATGCCTTGCGTTGGTATGTCTTTTAAATTGCTAGCATGTATGAGGTAATTGTGTATGTGATTGCATGTAAGTAGGTTATATATGTATGTGTATAATCATTGCATTCACTAAGCGTTAGCTTACCCTCTCGTTGTTTATCTTTTTAGATGCAGGCGCTGTTAAGGGCAAGGGGGTTATCGGACATTAGGTGTCCCGTGATGATGCTTTGTTGGAGTTTTGATGTTGGCCCAACGTTTTGGGTAGTTTAGTCCCAAACCATGCTCGAAGTTTCGTTTGGATTGTAAACTATCATTTGTAGTGGGTCAAACTTGTACTAAACTTTATTCGTGGCCCTCGTACCTTTTGTAAACAATTAATTGTTGTGCGTTTTAAATGAAACTCGTGAAATGGGTTACAAATTTATTTGGCGTGTAATTTTGTTGTATAAAAAAAAATTTATCGTATGGATTACGGGTTGGGTTGTTTCAAGTGGTATCAGAGCATGGTCTAAGGGATTTAGGTGACTTGAAATAGGCGCCTAGACTTAGACTTTTGTGTTGTGGAATTATATGCGGGACTTGTAGGACTACGGGTCAGTGCGGGGTTTGATTAGTTCTTTGATGCATAAGTGGACAACTATGCTATGTTATGATGTTACTAATCATGTGTTGTTGTTTTGAACATCGAGCAAGATGGTTGTGACACGTTTGAGCATGGCACGGCATGCGAGCGTAATAGTGAGTCGCGACCACTATTACGGTTACAAGTCAAGTCAAGCAAGGATGTGCGACAAGTATCGAGCTAGATGTGGTGTGTGTGCGGTCATATGCAAAGGTATATATGTGTATTAAATTTTTGGTGATGTCTAATCCATTTTTAATCTTTAGAATGAAGACGAGAAACGGAACGAATACGAATGACAATGGTGGTCCCTCTCATGTGGAGGAAGATGAGATGACTACCAAGATTGAGACCGCTTTAGAAAAATATGTTTCGGTTTTCTCACGAAGGGTTAAACAAATATTCGAAGAGTCGGTTTCGGAACAAATTGTCGATATGATTCAAGAACGGATGTCTAATGCCGTTAAAGAAGAAGTTGAAAGGAGGTTTCCTAGACCTCAAAATGTGGGCGAGTTGGAGTTTAGCTATAAGAACTTCTTGGCGACTAAGCCTCCTCACTTTCACGGGGATCCCGACCCCATGAAGAGTGCGGCTTGGATTTCCGATGTTGAAGGTTGTTTTCGCACGACCGAGTGTCCTCCAGAAAAGAAAACAAGGCTTGTTACTAGTTTGTTAAGGGGCCATGCTAAAGATTGGCTCGATGGCAAGATTGATATGGTGGGTGATGCGGCTTTTGTGGGGTTATCTTGGGCGGATTTCAAGAAGGAGTTTTTCCTTGAATATCGTACGCAAGCGGATCTTTCCAAATTGCGCAATGAGTTAAGGAACATGCGTCAAGGGTCTTTGGACCTAAACACTCTTAAAACCAACTTTCTCACTAAGGCGCGTTTTTTCCCCGAGTATGTGGGGAATGATCAATTGTTAATGGAAGACTTTCATGCGACCATTAGAGATGATTTGAAAGGTAAAATTAGTATTGGTCATGTTGAGACCTTTGCTAAGCTTTTGGCGGTGGCGAAGGGGTTTGAAGTGCAAGCTCCGAGTCCAGTTATTTATGCGCCAAGTAAACGAAAGTTTGAAGCTTCTAATTTTTCGAATAAGAAGAGTAAGGGATCATCCGAAAGTGTCGGTAGCATGAAGAAGGGTGCTTCTAGTGGTCACATGGTCACTTGTTTCAATTGTGGGCAAAAAGGTCACTACTCTCGTGATTGCCCAAAACCGCGTACTAATGTGATCACATGTTTCAATTGTCAACAAGAAGGGCACCGAAAGTCGGATTGCCCCGAACTCCGAAATGATCAAGTTAAGAGAATGGAGAAGGCAAGCGGGGTCGGCTAAGGGACGTAATTATTTGATGACCAATGACGAAGCCAAGCAATCCAATGAAGTCGTTTCAGGTACTTTCATGGTTAACTCTAATCCGGCAAGGATTCTATTTGATAGCGGTGCAAATTTATCGTTTGTGTCTCCAAAATTTGTGCCTAAACTTAATAAACCGTTAGCTAAGTTAAGTCGTCCGGTAGAAGTCAAAATAGCGGATGGCAAGGCGGTGCTAGTGGTTGATGTGTGTAAGAATTGTAATGTTGTGTTTGGTTCCGAGAACTTTAATATTGATCTCATTCCGATGACGTTGGGTGATTTTGATATCGTGGTTGGTATGGATTGGCTCGATAATAATAGAGCCGATATTACGTGCCATGAAAAATCTATTCGTGTGAAGACCCCAAGTGGGGGAGAGTTAATTATTCATGGTGATAAACGTAGAAGACTTGTACCGGGATGCACTTTTGCACGGGCACGTCGTTTCCTTGTTAGTGGTGGCATGGCTTTTCTTGCCCATGTTGTTGATACTCGTGATGAGCCACCACCCATTCGTGAAATTCCGGTGGTAAGTGAGTTTGAAGATGTTTTTCCGGATGAGTTACCGGGTGTTCCGGCGGAAAGACAAGTCAAATTTCGCATTGAGTTGGTTCCGGGAGCTACTCCCATTGCTAAAACTCCTTATCGTTTAGCACCAACGGAAATGCAAGAATTGTTGAATCAAATTCAAGAGTTACTTGAGAAGGGTTTCATTCGACCGAGTGCTTTGCCATGGGGTGCTTCGGTTTTATTCGTGAAAAAGAAGGATGGAAGTATGCGGATGTGTATCGACTATCGGGAGTTGAACAAGGTGACGATCAAGAATCATTATCCATTGCCTAGGATTGACGATTTGTTTGACCAACTCCAAGGTGCGACGTATTTCTCAAAAATTGACCTACGGTCCGGCTATCACCAAATGCGGGTCCGTGAGGAAGATATTGAGAAAACGGCCTTTCGAACGCATTACGAGCATTTTGAATTTGTGGTTATGCCTTTTGGTCTTACGAATGCACCGGTGGCATTCATGGATCTTATAAACCGAGTGTGCCAACCTATGTTGGACAAGTCGGTAATTGTGTTCATTGACGATATTCTTGTCTATTCTAAGAGCATGACGGAACATGAACACCACTTGCGCGAAGTATTAAGACGTTGAGAAAAGAGAAGTTGTATGCTAAATTCTCAAAATGTGAATTTTAGCTAAGGGAGGTTCAATTCCTTGGCCATATTGTGAACAAGGATGGTATTCAAGTGGATCCGGGGAAGATAGAGACGGTGAAGGATTGGGGACGACCGACTACGCCTACGGAAATTCGAAGTTTTCTCGGATTGGCCGGTTACTATCGTCGGTTTATCCAAGACTTTTCCAAGATTGCTTCGCCATTAACTAAGTTGACAAGGAAGAATACGAGATTCAATTGGGAGAACGAGCAAGAAATCGCTTTTCAATTGTTGAAAGAGAAATTGTGTAAAGCTCCGGTCTTAGTATTGCCAGAAGGTGTGGATGATATGACGGTCTATTGTGATGCTTCTTTGAATGGGCTCGGGTGTGTTCTAATGCAACGAGGTAAAGTCATCGCCTACGCCTCTTGCCAATTAAAGGAACATGAAAAGAGATACCCGACTCATGATCTTGAGTTAGCGGCGGTGGTCCATGCTTTGAAAATTTGGCGCCATTACTTGTTTGGTGTCAAGTGTATGATTTATTCAGATCACAAGAGTTTGAAACATCTTTTTGATCAACGGGATTTGAATTATCGTCAACGTAGATGGATGGATGTGGTGAAGGATTATGATTATGAGATACTTTATCCTCCGGGCAAAGTGAATGTTGTCGCGGATGCGTTAAGCCGAAAGAGTCACCACCCGGCATTACGATTGGGATTGTTACGTATGATTATTACTAACGATTTTCTTGAGAAACTTGGTGTGATTCAAATAGAGGCTTTCGTTCACAACAAGCATGCGGAACGAATTATGGGGCACTCGGAATTCATTACGATGGGTTCGCGTGGTTTATTGTCTTTTCAAGAAAGAGTGTGGGTGCCTAAGATGGGTGATTTCCGAAAGGTGCTTCTTGATGAGGCGCACAAGTCTAAGTATTCCATACATCCGGGTGCGACAAAGATGTACCATGATTTGAAGAAAGATTATTGGTGGCCGGGCATGAAACGCGACGTTGTTAAGTATGTTGAGCAATGTGTCACGTGTTTGCAAGTTAAATCCGAACACCAAAAGCTGTATGGTAAGTTGCAACCGCTAGAAATTCCGATGTGGAAGTGGGAGCATATTACCATAGATTTTATTACCAAGTTGCCAAAAACGGCAAGAACCCAATTTGATACTATTTGGGTGATTGTTGATAGATTGACAAAAAGTGCATTGTTTCTCCCTATTAAAGAAGCGATTACATCGGAGGCACTTGTGAAGATGTTCATTAAGGAGGTGATATCAAGACACGGTGTTCCCGCGTCTATCGTTTCGGATCGGGACACGCGTTTTATTTCTCGATTTTGGAAGAAGCTTCATGAAGATATGGGTACGAGGGTAAATATGAGTACGACGTACCATCCTCAAACGGACGGTTAAACCGAACGTACGAACCAAACATTGGAGGATATGTTACGTGCGTGTATCATTGACTTCGGTGGTAGTTGGGATGAACATTTACCTTTGGTGGAATTCTCGTACAATAATAGTTTTCACTCTAGTATTGGAATGCCACCGTATGAGATGTTGTATGGTAGAAGGTGTTGAACCCCAATTTGTTGGGGCAAAGTGGGTCAAAGGGAAGTCGGGAGCTCCGACTTGGTATTGGAGACAAATGATAAAATCGATATGATTCGGGAACATTTGAAAAAGGCGCAAGATAGGCAAAAGTCTTACGCTGATAAGCGTAGAAGTTTGATCGAATTCCAAGAAGGTGATATGGTGATGCTCAAGGTTTCGCCATGGAAGGGTATCATTCGGTTTCGAAAATGGGGAAAGTTAGCTCCTCGGTTTATTAGGCCGTTTAAGGTTTTAGCTCGTGTTGGTGAAGTCGCGTATCGTTTGGAATTACCTGAAGAACTTGCGGGGATCCATAACACATTTCATGTTTCGCACCTCCATAAGTGTCTTGCGGATGATTCTTCATTGATGCCTTTAGACGAAATTGAGCTAAACAACAAGTTAGAATACGTTGAAGAGCCGATTGCTATACTCGATGAGAAGGTAAAAATGTTGTGTAACAAAGAGGTGAGGACCTTTAAGGTCCAATGGCGTCGTAGTAAAGGTTTCGAGTTTACTTGGGAGCCCAAAAAATTCGTGTTGGTTTACCTTCCCTCGTGTCATGCGGCTTGGATCGCGAGGATGCGCTCCGATTTAAGTGGGGGAGAGTTGTAACACCCCATTTTCCCGTGCGCGTCTAAAGGTACGTACTTAATCAATAGTACGCTTATAACTTATTCGTTATGTGATTAAATGAACTAAAGTGTTAGTTAGGTGTAAGTGCATATATGTATATGTGTGTGTATATATATATGGGTATATTCGAATGCGTGCATGTACGCGTATATGAATGTGACGTGATGGCGTTGAGTCGTGTGAGACTTAAGATTGAAGTTTAGACGTGCATAGGAAGGGTGAATGAGGTGTGCTAGTTGTTGAACCCTTGATTCATGTTAAATTGTCGAAGTGACCAGACCTAGGCTAACGCCGCGCCGCGACAAACGGGTCCGCGCCGCGGCCATTGAAGCAAACCAGGATCAGAAAGAGGGTTAAGAGTGATCATTTTTCCTTTGATTCGTCGCGCCGCGACGAATGGTGCCGCGGCGCGGCTTCCCTGCAGATCAGACTCCGAATTCTGCTCAAATTAAATAGGGTTTAGGGGCAATTTAGTCTTTTTGCGTGTAGATCTGTTTGGAGCTTTTAATATCAGCCACTTGTTCTCCATTTCTTATTTCTTTTCCATTTTCTTTCACATTTTCCTCTCAAATCCTAAAACCCACTTAGATTAAACTCAAGATTTGAAGGTGAAGTTTTGTGAATCAATCCTAGAAGCAAGAATTAAAGTTGCTCTCCTTGTTATTAGCTACAAGAGGATAGTTTTCGTAAGTCTCAACTCTAAGTTTGAGTTTCATTTAGTTTAAGCTAGGGTTTGGTTCATATGGAACTTGTGTGACCCATTTGAGGGTTAAATGGGTGGATTTTGGGTTGGATTGTTAAAAGGAAACCCTAAATAGCTATTATCTAAGGTTTGGTCTTGTGATTTGAGGTTGTAAGTGCTAAGTGATGTTGTTAGTCACTAATGCACTTTTAAAAGGATGAAAGAATTTTTAATGTGTAAGTTGGACTTGGTTTGTGAGTCAAAGAGTCAAAAGAGCACTAGTTGACCTAATCGGGTGAAATGGTTATGAAATACACCAAGTTTGTGTTAGTTGATGTTAATAGACCCTAATCACTAGCTTTTAGTGATTTATGACAAGGAATGGTCATTAATGGGCGGTTTTGGGTAGTTGAGTCATTTAATACAATCGGGTCATTAAATGCTCAAGGGTTAGAAGTTGGCATTTAATTCAACTAGATTGTATGTTAATAAAATACATAATGTAATAGGTACATTACATTGAAGGTTTGCAAGCTCGGTTAGCTTCCACAAGAGTCTTGAGGTGAGTGGAATGATTATGCATATGTGTATATAATGTATTTACTTGTACGAGATTCGATGTGGGTTTAAGTTTGGGCGGTCGATACCACATCGGGTCAATATATGATATGGGTTTAAGTTTGGGCGTTCGATGCCATGTCATATATGTGTGTGGGCATGTAGTATGGGTTTAAAGTTCGGGCGTTCGATACCACATTACACGTGACGGGTGGGTTTAAAGTTCGGGCGATCGATACCACTCCGGGGTTAGTGTTATAATTTGTTGTGCACTAACGGTTGTTGGGAACACCAATGGGAAATTCGAAGTACCATTCCTTGTACTATTGGTTAACCATGGCTATGTGTTTGTTGTGTGGTGTTTTCACATTATTCGAGTTATATATGTTATCGTTGTGCTAGCTTGTGGTCTTGGAGATTTAGCGTTATGCCTTGCATTGGTATGTCTTTTAAATTGCTAGCGTGTATGAGGTAATTGTGTATGTGATTGCATGTAAGTAGGTTATATATGTATGTGTATAATCATTGCATTCACTAAGCGTTAGCTTACCCTCTCGTTGTTTATCTTTTTAGATGCAGGCGCAGTTAAGGGAAAGGAGGTTATCGGACATTAGGTGTCCCGTGATGATGCTTTGTTGGAGTTTTGATGTTGGCCCAACGTTTTGGGTAGTTTAGTCCCAAACCATGCTCGAAGTGTCATTTAGATTGTAAACTATCATTTGTAGTGGGTCAAACTTGTACTAAACTTTATTCGTGGCCCTCGTGCCTTTTGTAAATAATTAATTGTTGTACGTTTTAAATGGAACTCGTGAAATGGGTTACATATTTATTTGGCGTGTAATTGTGTTGTATAAAAAAAAATTTATCGTATGGATTACGGGTTGGGTTGTTTCAGAAAAATTCTTTTTTTCGAACGACTTTGTGATTATGGTTTTTAAAGAAGACGTTAAAACCCCTATCATCTTAGGAAGGCCTTTTATGAATACAGTCAAAGCGATCGTTGACGTTTATTCATGGACTATCACCTTGAGAGCCTGTGGAGAAGAGGTCACTTTCACGATTGACGAATGTGTATGTCCTTCTGATGGGAACGGTGAGATAAATACCATCTCCACTAGAAAAGTCACTTTCTATTCCGAGAATGAAGAGTGGAAGATAGAAGTAGAAGATAAGAAGAATAACTACTCCACACTTACCCAATCTTCACTCCTACCTTATTTTGATCTTTTAATGACCGGAGCGCATTTCGTTCTAGAAGAACTCTCTGAACCAATTATACTTGAAACTCCCGACCAGAGTGACGAAGAGGTAGATGAAGAAATTGAAATGGAAAGCTCGGATGAGAAGAAATAGATGGAGGATTCTAGCATCGAAGTAGTTGTTAATGTTGCTACCACATTGGAGACGTCAATGGACTTCGTACCACCTCCATCCTTAGAGTACAACGTTACAACCAACCTGAAGTCACAAAGAAGAATAACATACACAATAACATAATACATAATAACATACACATCGTGGAGTGATAAGGATCCATTTGACCATCCCATTCCAATAAATGAGGTAAAAGAAGTTGATAGTTTTGTTATACCTCAAGTTAAACAAAGCATTCACTTCAACCCACCTTCTCCTCTCATTGGACATACCTTATTCTATGTATGCTTCAATCTCATCAGTATGTTCCAATATTACTTTTTGTATCTACTGATGCATGCAAGGGAGCCTGATATGGCTGAAACGGACGATTTTATTTATACGGTGTCATTAGGTCGCAACACATCAGAATCAGTCGTCAAAAGGGGGTAATGGTTTTAAATTTATATTTAGTGGGGCCTAAATCATACTACTCCTTATTATGAGTAAAGGAAGTATGACATAGGGTCATATTTTAAGATATCAGTAGAATCGAACCTATATTTAAAGCTTAAGATAATTCTAAGGTGGAGGAGTAGTGTTTACCTAATTTTGGTTTTTTCTAGTTTATAAGTCAGACAAAGTAAATGCAATAAAATTTGTAATTCAAATAAGGTTAAAACAAGTGCATGCTATGATTTCGTCAGTTACTTTGCCGGGATTATGGAATGCTGGCTCATGAATAGGCAGTGGCCTTGTATTCATTACACTAGTCCTAAACGCCCCTGTCATAAGACATGTCACTAGCTAATGCGATAGGTTTGAAGATTTTGAATAGACAGCAATGTCCCTTACCCGCGACGCCCGTGCAGTCTGACTACAGGAATACACATTCAGGCGGCTCGTTCAATTGAGCGACTCGGTTGGGTGACGTATTAAAATTCTACAAAGGTCTAAAATTTCTTAAGCATAATGGAATACAGGGTTTACTGTAACTAAGAGACGTGATGTGTGTCGATTCTTTCGTTAATGATTGGGTTTAAAAGATAGTTAGGCCCTTAAAAAGAGTTCAACCATAAAGAACATCATGGCCAAGTCAAGTTTGACTTCCATGAACACGTTCGGTTATCTTAATAGTCCAATCCTTTATGTGTTTAAACAAACAGTTCCTTAATTAACCAAGAATTCCTCAAGTTAAGGTGAAGTGTACTAATCAGCACTGCTTGGGTTCTATGGCCTTACTTAGCAGAGGTACATCTTACAACAACCGTTATGCTTCAGCGTGCACGTACGAAGTTTATACGCTTGGTGACTACACTAGCATGGTCTAGGACCGACAATCTACTAGGAGTCTAGTTATATGTTTTACTATGAAAGAGTCCTCAGTCGGAATCCAAGGCTCGGTGGACTTACTACAACCGGTGTACCTCGGTCAAAATTACGTTGTATCCGATAGACTTCTCTTACCAAGGGGTGACACAGATAGTGTACTCTAAATCGAGGTTCGCGACTTCCCAATAACAGAGTCAATAACTACGTTCTATTAGTTGGAAAATCGATTGAGTTTAAAGCATAATCGGAAAGCATCTCGACAACATACACAAGCCATAATATTATTCTGGCATTATAACTGACTACGTTATAACATACACTAAAGATAACTACTCGCTAATCATGGCAATAATATCACAAAGCATAATAATGGAAAACATTATATAAAGACAAAGGATAGAAGTACCAGTAGATTAAACGAGTTCTGAATACAAAAGTGACAACTTTAAACTCTAGACCGCTCCTAATACAATCTTCGGCGTTCTTCTTCGGGAACTAGATTTCCCACACGGAGTCGAAAACCTTGAAAGTATGACTAATATTGTAGAAAGAGAGAGAAAGAAGTGAATTTAAGTGTGTGTAAAAATGGATGACAAAGACCCTTTAAATAGACTTGAAATTTGCCTGCAAACGAATGACAGGCCATTTGGCAAGCCGTTTACAGTGCCCGTTTGCCAGCCTTGCCCGTTTGTTGTGCCCGTTTGCATGACCTGTGTGGCAGGTCGTTTGCCATAGTGGTAGGCCATTTGGTAAGCCGTTTGGCCTGCCCTGGTTTGCTGAATTCACTGGATCGTAACTTGATTTCTTGTCTTTCACCGTTTTCGCTCTAGAATCTTCGTTTTAGCTCTCATTTTCTTGATTCTTTTTGCACCGTCTTCGTAATCACTTGTTCTTCAATTTTAACAGATGAAGTGGGTATTTTGGTGATAAAGTTTGAAACTTTTTTGTTTTTAGGCCTTAATACCGAGGTAAAAACGTGACTTTTTAGCCGATATCAAATATCCCACACTTAGACTTTGCTTGTCCTTAAGCAAACTTCTCGTTTTTACTTAAAGCCTAAGCGGTTTGCTTTTTATTATAAGAGCGAAAGAGAAGGTGAGTCATCTATGTTAGGGTTGAAACTATCTCTGTAAGCATACGAGTAGGTTACATGACTTAGGCTAGCTTTCACGGGTCACTCAAATCACTCAAGTGTTTAAAGTTCCCTATAGATCTAAGAAATGAATTCAATCATAGCCAGTTATGTTGCACTCATCGTCATAGGTGTAACGACCCGGATTTTTCCGATCATTTTATACATATGAGATTAATATTTACATAAATTAAACATTACCAACATGATAAGCAATCCAAATTGTTGAGTCTTGTGTTTTTGAAAAGAGTTTTACACCACGTTTGACCGTCCAATTTGATCGATGATATCACGAACTATATAACATACGATAATTATACGATTGTGTACATATACATATTTATACATATTTAACATGATCTAAGGATGGTTTAATATCTCATTGTGTACTAAAAACAATGAGTTATAAGTATACTTTGAGACTACTAACTTAAGTTTTCAAAACAGTAACTATACGTAACGTTCTTTGACATATATACCTATAACCTATAATGCTTATACAAGTATTGTATAAATACATATTTAATTACTTTTAAAGGGCTTAAATACATAAAACAATACAAGTATATTCACAAAAGATAGTTATATTTGAATTCTCGTTCCGTTTCCTCAAGATTTCTACACGTATACCTAGGGTATATGTAACCGTATTGTACGCAGCTTCTAGATGTATTTACTATTGGTATATACACCTTTAATCATTCATTCTTAGCAGCCATCTTAGAGTCAAAAACATGTGGAACCATTATTTATCAACTTGTATGACTAATGAGCTAAAAAACAAACTTAAGGATTATTTTTTCTATATAACAAGTAAATTCGTTTTCATGATTTCACCCCATTTTTCCATTCCATTTTTGAAAGGACCCGTTCATATACATTATAAATGATTCACAATAGTTGATTACATTGCGAGGTATTTGACCTCTATATGATACGTTTTACAAACATTGCATTCGTTTTTAAAAGACAAACTTTCTTTACATCAAAAATTGACGGCATGCATACCATTTCATATTACATCCAACTATAATTGACTTAATATTAATCTTGATGAACACAACGACTCGAATGCAACGTCTTTCAAAGTATGTCTTGAATGACTCCAAGTAATATCCTTAAAATGAGCTAATGCACAGCGGAAGAATTCTTTAATACCTGAGAATAAACATGCTTTAAAGTGTCAACCAAAAGGTTGGTGAGTTCATTAGTTTATCATAATCCATCATTTCCGGAATAGTAATAGACCGTAAGATTTCAGTTTCTATAAATATCCGTAAACTCGCAAGTGTATAAAAGTATTCTATAAGTTGTAGGCACCCGGTAACAAGCTTTAACGTTCATGTTTTACCCTCTGAAGTACACCAGATCAGGTGTGTTTAAAATAACCTCGAAGTACTAAAGCATCCCATAGTCAGGATGGGGTTTGTCAGACCCAATAGATCTATCTTTAGAATTCGCGCCTACCGTACATAGATAAGTAGTTTAATGTTACCAAGCTAAGGGTATATTTCTGGTTTAAACCCACATAGAATTAGTTTTAGTACTTGTGCCTATTTCGTAAAACATTTATAAATCAGCGCATGTATTCTCAGCCCAAAAATATATATAAAAAGGGAGCAAATGAAACTCACAATACTGTATTTCGTAGCAATTATGTATATGACGGCACTGAACAAGTGCAGTGTTTGTCTCGGATTCACGAACCTATATTAAGTATATATATTTATATATTGGTCAATATCTGTCTAACAATTTAGGTCAAGTTGTAGTGTATCACAATCCTAATGCTCGAGACCGACATGCAAACGTCAACAAAAGTCAACTTGACCCAAAATGACTTCCAAAATCTATACATGTTTATTATATAACTTATATATAGTAGTTTTATATATTTAAATATATTTATCAGATCTTATTATACTAAATAATACAAGTCATTTATTAATAAATAAAAATTTATATTAAAATTCATATATGATAAAAATATACTTTTATATATCTCAAATAATAAAATTTATAAAATTCACTTAATATCATAAAAATATAGTGGTATGTATTATTAATGTAATTACATTACGTGTGGTAAAAATATCTTTGTACGCATATTTATTTGATAAAATAATATTGATAATAATAATAATGATAAAAATAATAAAATGATAGTTTCAATAAAAATATTAATTTTTAGTAATAAAGATAATTTTAGTAATAACATCAACTGATAACAGTTATAATAATCATTTTAATAATAATATTAAAATTAATGATAATTCAGTTGACCATATCTTTTAATCCGTTCATCGAAATCACACAATTTCTAAATGAAAAGTTATTAATTTTTTCTTCAGATTTTCAACGACATGCATATCATATAACTTATCTCAGTAGCATATGTATCAAATTCGTGATTTATCATAAACTATTTAACGACGAAACTAAGCATACAAATATGCATAATCATATATACTCGAGCACTAGTCAGGGATACACTATTAATATATAAAAGATAAGATATGAATGCTCACGTATCAATATTGTGATTCAATATTGCAGGAAAGTACGTAGACGTAACGAAAATGATAAACGTTAGGTTGACCTCACGAGCAATACTCTCGATCAATACCCATAACCTTCATAGCTGTAACCCATAATTTCCTTAGCTCTATCCCATTTGAAAACTTATTTTGAAATCGTCTGAATATAACTCCGTCGTAGTATTTTATGTATACTAATAATATCTTGAAATAATACTAAGTAAATATATATATATATATGTAATTCGATTGAGAGAGTTTAGATAAATATATTTTCAAGTTTCTATGAAATAATGAAACCTATTGAATTCTATTTATAATAGATTTTTGAATTATTAAAGTGAATTATTAAAGTGAATTATTAAAGTATGAATTATTAAAGTGAATTATTAAAGTATGAATTATTAAAGTGAATTATTAAAGTATGAATTATTAAAGTGAATTATTAAAGTATGAATTATTAAAGTAAAAGTAAAGTAAAGGTAAAGTTAAAGTATAGTAAAAGTATAAAACTATGTACGTATAATACGCGTATAAAAATATATATAATATTAATTTAAATCGTTTTATATATATATATATATTTAATAAAATAAAATATAAATATCGTTATCTTTATCATACTGGTTAAGTAATGAGTTGTCAAAAAAAAAAATTAGATTTCTTAAATCACAGTGGACCTCATAACATAGGCCCATAATCATATCATAATGTATCTGATAATTCAATCATTTGATATTATCTCTTAATTCTGTCGATAAATATATCGAAACAAATATGTTTATGTAAAGTATCATATATCTAATACTTTGTTAATGTTTTCAGTTAATATTATATATTATATATACATATCTATATACACATAATTGTTCGTGAATCGTCGAACACGGTCAAAGGGTAATTGATTACATGAATGTAGTTCCAAACTTTTTGAGATTCAACATTACAAATTCTGCTTATCGTGTCAGAAACATATAAAGGTTAAGTTTAAATTTGGTCGGAAATTTCCGGGTCGTCACAATTTTCTCATACTTACACTCCAAATTCTCTCTCAAAATACTGCTAACATCATACTTGATCATCTCCAAGCATTTTCACCATCTTTTAGCTTCATAATCAAGGTAAAACTATGTTTAAACTTTGATTCAATTCATGTAAGTTAATTATCTTAAATCAAGATATAAACTTACTTACAACCTTTGTTTATTTTCATGATTTCACTTCTTAATCTTCCAAGTCATCAAGAACAAGTTCATATCTTGTTTATTCAGTAACTTTCTTCATCATATTTGAGGTATAACCTTTGTTCATCATCTTGTTCAATTATAACTATCTTACTAAGAATATACAAATTATAACAACAAGAACATAGTTTGAATGATTTCAAACTTGCTCGCAAACTAAATAGATCCTTCTAACTTGAATTTTAAAACACTTCAAGACCTGTAATATATCATAATGATATGCTAACTTAACAAGATACAACTTGATTTTACAAAGAACACCTTAAAACGGAATCTACATAGTTGGAGTACAACCGGGAGCTGTTTTGGGTTGGATAATTAAAAACCATCTTAAACTTCGAATTGGAAGTTTATATTCTGGAAAAATGATATTTCTTATGAATATGTTAATATATAAAAATCTCATGGTGTAACTCAAAGTGTAAGTATTTTTGTAAAAATGATCATCTAGGTGTTGTTTTTACAACGGAAATGATCACTTTCATAAGATTCACCAAAGTTTGACCTATAACCTGTGATTTCGAATGCAAACTAAGGTATTTACAGTTCATATTCATAAATAATAACTCGATCCAAGGAAGTGGCAAGTTGAACCAACAAAAACGGAGTTGTATTGAAGAAACTACGGCTAAAACAAAATTGGGTATCCGAAGCTAGTTTAGCTACGAAATTAATTGGAGTAAAACTAAATTAATCATATCTTTGCTAATTAATATGATATTTTATATATATTTACTTATGATTTGATTTTATATATTTCAGGACCACCCGTAAACAACACGAGAGGATTAATTATAAGACCTCATGATTGTACGCAACACGTCATTTGACAACACGGTACTTTATGTACGCAACACGTCATTTGACAACACGGTACCATGGGTCGAGATTAATTCCGATCAATACGAATACGATGGGGTCTTTATTTATTTTATTGAACAACTAATTGTGGACTACTAACATCGGACTGCTAACAACAGACTATTAGATATTAAAAGTATTATAAGTATACATGTAACGATTATTTGAAAAGAAAATTTGTTGATATATTATATATGGTTAGGTTCGTGATATCTATCAGAGACCAGGTCGTGTTATATATCTTTAAGGCAAAAGTGAGTATATAGTTCCACTTTTAAACTCTAAATATTTCGGGATGAGAATACATGCATTTTATGATTCACGTTATAGACACAAGTGATTAAAAATATTATTCTACGTTGAGTTGTACCACTGGCATACTTCCCTGTAACTTGGTAACTACTATTTACATGCGGTATTGTAAACGCGAATCCTGTTGATAGATCTATCGGGCCTGACAACCCCAACCGGACTGGACAACCAGTATTCAACGGTTGCACAGTACTTCGTTTCGGTAACTATACTTGGTACGGTGTAGTGAGATTTCATAATAAAGGGAATATGCGACGTTGATTAAATGTTAAGTATGGTTATCAAGTGCTCAACCACTTAGAATATTTTTATTTAAAACGTTTATGTATATGAAATCTTGTGGTCTATATTTATAATACTGCTAGCATTAAACCTATATCTCACCAACTTTATGTTGACGTTTTAAGCATGTTTATTCTCAGGTGATAAATAAAAGCTTCCGCTGCATTATGTCGAATTTAAGCAAGATTTGGAGTATGCATATTTGTGTCAAAAATAAAACTGCATATCGGAAGATTTGTAATGTGAAATATGTTGGAAATCGTGTTGTTATTATCAAATGTAAGATTATCGCTAAACGGTAATCATTATTATGTTGTTTTTTTCCTTTGGTTATAATAAAGGTTATGGTTTGTATCATAAAAACGTATGCATATTTTGAAAAATGTCACATATAGAGGTCAATACTTCGCAATGACACTAATAAGTACGTGACGTTTATAATCGATATGAACGGGACGTCTCAGGTGGTATCAGAGCGTTGGTCTTAGAGAACCAGAAAATTTGCATTAGTGTGTCTTATCGAGTTTGTTAGGATGCATTAGTGAGTCTGGACTTTGACCGTGTCCGAATTCGAAAAATATTGCTTATCCTTGTTGGTTAAAAATTAATATGTAAATATTATGTGGTACTAACGTGCTAGTTGTTATGTGATAGATCTCTGGCTTAGAACTTGTTATCACATTCAGCAACTCCGAACCAGAATCCTCAGATAGTGTTCCAGTCATTAACCTATCCGATGATGAAAACGAAACCTTTGGGGAAGACTCACAATTTTCGAATGAATCAATTGAAGAGGAACCGGAAAGTGATCCTGAGGAGGAAGAAATACAGGAAATTATGAAAGACAAGTTCGAACGAGGAAAGAAACGAAAGGCTACTGAATTGGAAAATCCAAATCCTGAGTTTAGTGAGGATGTTGTGGCACCAACTCCACCAGACACTTCCACCCCTATTCCCGATATTCCTATTAGTTCTATCCCGACATCCAGTTCTTCGGCCCCTCAGCCAAAACGCAGGGAGACAGCCAGGATAAGCTTTAAGCGATTTCTTTGAACACGAACATTTTGGGTTAAATGATGCGCTGTTGTTTTAAATCATGGGATCATATAACGTTTTGTATAATATTACTAGTGTGGTTTGCTTAATGTTTGATGTAAGATAAGCATATGTAAAATAGTGAAGTGTGAAATGCAATAATTTTCCATGATTGAGTATTATTTGGGTGGTAGTAATTGATTTTCGTACTAAGCTATTAAGTATGAACTTTAACGGGTAGGTACTACCCTAGATATAATTATAAAATGCTAATAAGAAGAAAAGGCTTTTATAATAATAACTGGTTCATATTATTAATAAGCTACGATGTACTGTAAATACACACTACATCTATAATATTCCATGTGAATAATTATTTTTTTTCATTCTTATTGAAGATTATGGCGCGATTGAACCGAATGATGGAACAAGAAATCGAGGAACTCATCAATCAGCGAGTGAACGACAGAATGTTATGGGTCGAGGCTGCAAGAGGTGCTGCAGTTAACCCAAATCCTCGTGTGGGATGCACCTACAAAACTTTTCAAGGTTGCAAGCCCTCATCATTTAGTGGAACAGAAGGACCGGTCGGTTTAACCCGGTGGATCGAAAAGATTGAGTCTGTGTTTAAAATCAGTGGTTGTATTGAGAAGGACATGACCAAGTATGCATCGTACATCTTACAAGATAGTGCACTCACGTGGTGGAAAAACTATGTGAAGGCCGTAGGAGGAGATGTAGCTTATGATACTCCATGGGAAGAATTCAAAACAATGCTAATCAACGAGTATTGTCCAAGGAACGAGGTTAGGAAGTTGGAAGCTGAATTACGAAACCTGAAAGTTGTTGGTACTGAACTCATCAACTACAATCAGCGATTCATGGAATTAGCTTTGCTATGTCCCGAATTGGTACCAACCGAAGAACGGAAGATAGAACTGTACAAAGATGGTTTGCCTAAAAATGTTAAGGCAAATGTTACAGCATCGAAACCCAAGACTATTCATGAAGCCATCACCATGGCAAACGAGTTGATGGACCAGATTATTCTGGATAAGAACACCGATGTCAAGACATCAGAAAACAAAAGAAAGTGGGATGGTATTACCATGGATTTTATCACAAAGTTACCCAAGACTGCATGGGGTTATGACACCATTTGGGTAATAGTTGATCATCTCACCAAATCTGCACATTTCTTGCCTATTAAGGAAACGGATAGAATGGAGAAACTATTACGATTATACATAAAGGAAATTGTTTCAAGGCATGGAATACCTATTTCCATTATATCCGATCGTGATAGTAGATTTACATCAAAGTTCTGGCAATCACTACAGGAGGCCCTGGGAACTCGTTAGGATATGAGCACCGCATATCATCTGCAAACTGACGGCCAGAGCGAAAGAACAATTCAGACTCTTGAAGACATGCTCAGGGCATGTGTGATCGATTTTGGAAACGGATGGGATAAATATCTACCATTAGCAGAATTCTCGTATAATAATAGTTATCATGCGAGCATTAAAGCTGCACCATTCAAAGCACTGTATGGAAGGAAGTGTAGATCCCCTATCTGTTGGAATGAATTAGGAGATCGACGTTTAACTGGTCTCGAGATCATACACGAAACTACTGAGAAGATAGTACAAATTAAGGAGAGATTGAAAACAGCCCGTAGTCGCCAAAAGAGCTACGCCGATGTCCGAAGGAAACCATTAGAGTTTCAGATCAGTGACATGGTTATGCGAAAGGTGTCACCTTGGAAAGGTGTAATACGTTTCGGCAAAAGGGGTAAACTGAACCCAAGGTATGTAGGCCCGTTCAAGATCATCGAACGCATTGGACCAGTAGCTTATCGACTTGAGTTACCACAACAACTCGCCGGAGTACATAATACATTTCATGTCTCAAACCTTAAGAAGTGTCTTGCAAAGGAAGACCTCACCATTCCTCTTGAAGAAATCCAAGTCGACGAGAAACTACAATTCATAGAAGAACCAGTCGAAATCATGGACCATGAAGTTAAACAGCTCAAGCAGAGCAACATACCAATCGTTAAGGTTCGTTGGAATGCTCGAAGGGGTCCCGAGTTTACCTGGGAACGAGAGGATCAGAAGAAACAAAAGTACCCACATTTGTTTCCCGAGAACGCAAAATAGGTACAACTTTAAAATTTCGGGACGAAATTTATTTAACGGATAGGTACTGTAACGACCCGGATTTTTCCGATCGTTTTATATATATGAGATTAATATTTACATAAATTAAATATTACCAACATGATAAGCAATCCAAATTGTTGAGTCTTGTGTTTTTGAAAAGAGTTTTACACCACGTTTGACCGTCCAATTTGATCGATGATATCACGAACTATATAACATACGATAATTATACGATTGTGTACATATACCTATTTATATATATTTAACATGATCTAAGGGTGGTTTAATATCTCATTGTGTACTAATAACAATGAGTTATAAGTATACTTTGAGACTACTAACTTAAGTTTTAAAAACAGTAACTATACGTAACGTTCTTTGACATATATACCTATAACCTATAATGCTTATACAAGTATTGTATAAATATGTATTTAATTACTTTTAAAGGGCTTAAATACATAAAACAATACAAGTATATTCACAAAAGATAGTTATATTTGAATTCTCGTTCCGTTTCCTCAAGATTTCTACACGTATACCTAGGCTATATGTAACCGTATTGTACGCAGCTTCTAGATGTATTTACTATTGGTATATACACCTTTAATCATTCATTCTTAGAAGCCATCTTAGAGTCAAAAACATGTGGAACCATTATTTATCAACTTGTATGACTAATGAGCTAAAAAACAAACTTAAGGATTATTTTTTTTCTATATAACAAGTAAATTCGTTTTTATGATTTCACCCCATTTTTCCATTCCATTTTCTCATACTTACACTCCAAATTCTCTCTCAAAATACTCCTAACATCATACTTGATCATCTCCAAGCATTTTCACCACCTTTTAGCTTCATAATCAAGGTAAAACTATGTTTAAACTTTGATTCAATTCATGTAAGTTAATTATCTTAAATCAAGATATAAACTTACTTACAACCTTTGTTTATTTTCATGATTTCACTTCTTAATCTTCCAAGTCATCAAGAACAAGTTCATATCTTGTTTATTCAGTAACTTTCTTCATCATATTTGAGGTATAACCTTTGTTCATCATCTTGTTCAATTATAACTATCTTACTAAGAATATACAAATTATAACAACAAGAACATAGTTTGAATGATTTCAAACTTGTTTGCAAACTAAATAGATCCTTCTAACTTGACTTTTAAAACACTTCAAGACCTGTAATATATTATAATGATATGCTAATTTAACAAGATACAACTTGATTTTACAAAGAACACCTTAAAACGAAATCTACATAGTTGGAGTGCAACCGGGAGCTGTTTTGGGTTGGATAATTAAAAACCATCTTAAACTTTGGATTGGAAGTTTATATTCTGGAAAAATGATATTTCTTATGAATATGTTAATATATAAAAATCTCATGGTGTAACTCAAAGTGTAAGTATTTTTGTAAAAATGATCATCTAGGTGTTGTTTTTACAACGGAAATGATCACTTTCATAAGATTCACCAAAGTTTGACCTATAACCTGTGATTTTGAATGAAAACTAAGGTATTTACAGTTCATATTCATAAATAATGACTCGATCCAAGGAAGTGGCAAGTTGAACCAACAAAAACGGAGTTGTATTGAAGAAACTACGGTTAAAACAAAATTGGGTATCCGAAGCTAGTTTAGCTACGAAATTAATTGGAGTAAAACTAAATTAATCATATCTTTGCTAATTAATATGATATTTTATATATATTTACTTATGATTTGATTTTATATATTTCAGGACCACCCGTAAACAACACGAGAGGATTAATTATAAGACCTCATGATTGTACGCAACACGTCATTTGACAATACGGTACTTTATGTACGCAACATGTCATTTGACAACACGGTACCATGGGTCGAGATTAATTCCGATCAATACAAATACGATGGGGTCTTTATTTATTTTATTGAACAACTAATTGTGGACTACTAACATCGGACTGCTAACTACGGACTATTAGATATTAAAAGTATTATAAGTATACATGTAACGATTATTTAAAAAGAAAATATGTTGATATATTATATATGGTTAGGTTCGTGATATCTATCGGAGACCAGGTCGTGTTATATATCTTCAAGGAAAAAGTGAGTATATAGTCCCACTTTTAAACTCTAAATATTTCGGGATGAGAATACATGCATTTTATGATTCACGTTATAGACACAAGTGATTAAAAATATATATTCTACGTTGAGTTGTACCACTAGCATACTTCCCTGTAACTTGGTAACTACTATTTACATACGGTATTGTAAACGCGAATCCTGTTGAAAGATCTATCGGGCCTGACAACCCCAACCGGACTGGACGACCAGTATTCAACGGTTGCACAGTACTTCATTTCGGTAAATATACTTGGTACGGTGTAGTGAGATTTCATAATAAAGGGAATATGCGACGTTGATTAAATGTTAAGTATGGTTATCAAGTGCTCAACCACTTAGAATATTTTTATATAAAACGTTTATGTATATGAAATCTTGTGGTCTATATTTATAATACTGCTAGCATTAAACCTATATCTCACCAACTTTATGTTGACGTTTTAAGCATGTTTATTCTCAGGTGATAAATAAAAGCTTCCGCTGCATTATGCCGAATTTAAGCAAGATTTGGAGTATGCATATTTGTGTCAAAAATAAAATTGCATATCGGAAGATTTGTAATGTGAAATATGTTGGAAATCGTGTTGTTATTATCAAATGTAAAGTTTGTAAGACTAAGATTATCGCTAAACGATAATCATTATTATGTTGTTTAAGCCTTTGGTTATAATAAAGGTTATGGTTTGTATCATAAAAACGTATGCAGATTTTGAAAAATGTCACATATAGAGGTCAATACTTCGCAATGACACCAATAAGTACGTGACGTTTATAATCGATATGAACGGGATGTAGTGACCCGAACATTTCTATGTTTTTATATATTAAATGAAATTGATATTTACATGATTAAATGTTTCCAACAAGTTAAGCAATCAAACTTGTTAAGACTTGATTAATTGAAATAGGTTTCATATAGACAATTGACCACCCAAGTTGACCGGCAATTCACGAATGTTAAAACTTGTAAAAACTATATGATGACATATATATGGATATATATATAGTTAACATGATATTATGATAAGTAAACATATCATTAAGTATATTAATAATGAACTACATATGTAAAAACAAGACTACTAACTTAATGATTTTGAAACGAGACATATATGTAACGATTATCGTTGTAACGACATTTAATGTATATATATCATATTAATATATATTAATACATCATGATATCATGATAATGTAATAATTTAACATCTCATTTGATTTAATAAACAATGGGTTAACAACATTTAACAAGATCGTTAACCTAAAGGTTTCAAAACAACACTTACATGTAACGACTAACGATGACTTAACGACTCAGTTAAAATGTATATACATGTAGTGTTTTAATATGTATTCATACACTTTTGAAAGACTTCAATAAACTTATCAAAATACTTCTAATTAACAAAAATGCTTACAATTACATCCTCGTTCAGTTTCATCAACAATTCTACTCGTATGCACCCGTATTCGTACTCGTACAATACACAGCTTTTAGATGTATGTACTATTGGTATATACACTCCAATGATCAGCTTTTAGCAGCCCATGTGAGTTACCTAACACATGAGGGAACCATCATTTGGCAACTAGCATAAAATATCTCATAAAATTACAAAAATATGAGTAATCATTCATGACTTATTTACGTGTAAACAAAATTACACATCCTTTATATCTAATCCATATACAAACGACCAAAAACACCTACAAACACTTTCATTCTTCAATTTTATTCATCTAATTAATCTCTCTCAAGTTCTATCTTCAAGTTCTAAGTGTTCTTCGTAAATTCTACAAGTTCTAGTTTCATAAAATCAAGAATACTTCCAAGTTTGCTAGCTTACTTCCAATCTTGTAGAGTGATCATCCAACCTCAAGAAATCTTTATTATTTACAGTAAGATATCTTTCTAATACAAGGTAATACTCATATTCAAACTTTGATTCAATTTCTATAACTATAACAATCTTATTTCGAGTGGAAATCTTACTTGAACTTGTTTTCGTGTCATGATTCTGCTTCAAGAACTTTCAAGCCATCCAAGGATCCTTTGAAGCTAGATCCATTTTTCTCATTTCCAGTAGCTTTATCCAGAAAACTTGAGGTAGTAATGATGTCCATAACATCATTCGATTCATACATATAAAGCTATCTTATTCGAAGGTTTAAACTTGTAATCACTAGAACATAGTTTAGTTAATTCTAAACTTGTTCGCAAACAAAAGTTAATACTTCTAACTTGACTTTTAAAATCAAATAAACACATGTTCTATATCTATATGATATGCTAACTTAATGATTTAAAACCTGAAAACACGAAGAACACTGTAAACCGGACATACGCCGTCGTAGTAACACCGCGGGCTGTTTTGGGTTAGTTAATTAAAAACTATGATAAAATTTGATTTAAAAGTTGTTCTTCTGGGAAAATGATTTTTCTTATGAACATGAAACTATATCCAAAAATCATGGTTAAACTCAAAGTGGAAGTATGTTTTCTAAAATGGTCATCTAGAGGTCGTTTTTTCGACTGAAATGACTACCTTTACAAAAACGACTTGTAACTTATATTTCCGACTATAAACCTATACTTTTTCTGTTTAGATTCATAAAATAGAGTTCAATATGAAACCATAGCAATTTGATTCACTCAAAACGGATTTAAAATGAAGAAGTTATGGGTAAAACAAGATTGGATAATTTTTCTTGTTGTAGCAACGTGAAAATTGGTAACAAATCTATATTAATCATATCCTAGCTAACTTATATTGTATTATACATGTATTCTAATATATTATATAATCTTGGGATACCATAGACACGTATGCAAATGTTTTGACATATTATATCGACCCATGTGTATATATTATTTGGAACAACCATAGACACTCTATATGCAGTAATGTGAGAGTTAGCTATACAGGGTTGAGGTTGATTCCAAAAATATATATACTTTGAGTTGTGATCTAGCCTGAGACGTGTATACACTGGGTCGTGGATTGATTCAAGATAATATATATCAATTTTTTTCTGTACATCTAACGTTGGACAACTAGTTGTAGGTTACTAACGAGCACAGCTGACTTAATAAACTTAAAACATCAAAATGTATTAAAAGTGTTGTAAATATATTTTGAATATACTTTGATATATATGTACATATTTGTTATAGGTTCGTGAATCGACCAGTGGCCAAGTCTTACTTCCCGACGAAGTAAAAATATGTGAAAGTGAGTTATAGTCCCACTTTTAAAATCTAATATTTTTGGGATGAGAATACATGCAGGTTTTATAAATGATTTACAAAATAGACACAAGTACGTGAAACTACATTCTATGGTTGAATTATCAAAATTGAATATGCCCCTTTTTATTAAGTCTGGTAATCTAAGAATTAGGGAACAGACACCCTAATTGACGCGAATTCTAAAGAAAGATCTATTGGGCGTAACAAACCCCATCCAAAGTACCAGATGCTTTAGTACTTCAAAATTTATATCATATCCGAAGGGTGTCCCGGAATGATGGGGATATTCTTATATATGCATCTTGTTAATGTCGGTTACCAGGTGTTCACCATATGAATGATTTTTATCTCTATGTATGGGATGTATGTTGAAATATGAAATCTTGTGGTCTATTGTTACGATTTGATATATATAGGTTAAACCTATAACTCACCAACATTTTTGTTGACGTTTAAAGCATGTTTATTCTCAGGTGAATATTAAGAGCTTCCGCTGTTGCATACTAAAATAAGGACAGGATTTGGAGTCCATGTTTGTATGATATTATGTAAAAACTGCATTCAAGAAACATATGTCGATGTAATATATTTCTATTGTAAACCATTATGTAATGGTCGTGTGTAAACAGTATATTTTAGATTATCATTATTTGATAATCTACGTAATGCTTTTGAAACCTTTATTGATAAAATAAAGGTTATGGTTGTTTTAAAAATGAATGTAGTCTTTGAAAAACGTCTCATATAGAGGTCAAAACCTCGCAACGAAATCAATTAATATGGAACGTTTATAATCAATATGAACGGGAAATTTCACGGGACGTCCCAATAGGCTTGATAAAGACTCAAATCCTTGCTACTAATGTGAAAACGGTGGTAACCATAGCTTCTAGGTCATTTGTCAATGATAGAAAGGAATTTTAGAGTGGTGGTGAAGTTGTTTTAAGAGGGTGAGAAAAAGGTAATATACTCTTTTAAAGACTGTTTATTTGGAATTTAAGATAGATAGGAGTGCTGAGATTTTTGAGAAGCACTTTTTAACTATTCTCCCTTTTGGAGTGATAAGCATTTGTGGTCGAGTTCTTCTTTGGCGTTTCTCATTATAAGTTCTGCTCCTTTTTCAGAACTTTGAAAGATTCTTTTTTTTTTTGGTCATTTATTCTCGAGAAACTTTTTGCCGGTAAACTATTTCAAGAACTTTGCCATGATACTTGAGAGGTTTATAACATCGGGTTTTCGGAAGGAATCTCATTTTCTGGATTTTCGAGTGATAGTAAAGATGATGTGGATGAGTTGGTGTGGTAGAAGTGGTGAAGGTGTGAAAGGCTTATTTTTACAAATGGCTAGCTCTTCTGATTATAACCGAATCACAATTCGTTACCTGGAAATGCAGATCAGAGCAAGTTCTGATTCTGAGCACAGACATCGGCACTCTCAACGGAAAACAGCGAAGCATTAAAGATGAATGCTGGTCTTTTTTGGGTGCCTCACCATAATCAATTAGGTCAATAATGCCTAGTCATGCAATGCTCTATTAGAGATTTGGTTTGTCCCAACAAGATTTCTATCTTACTTAAGCCTTAATATTATTTAAAACGCTTCAGGTTTTCAAAAATACTTTTTCGGAAAGACTTTCTATTGTTAAATTTTTTGAAATTTGGCTTAAGAACTTGGAATTTTCATAATGGGTTATTTTAATATAGCATAAAAAGTTTATACCAACATCCCATACTTAGACGAACATTGTCCTCAATGTTCCCAGTGTATCCCACACTTGGGTGTTTTAGTTAAAGATTTGGGAATATTTGTCTAGTGTTTATTTGGGTTGAAATCCCACACTTAGTGATAAGCTAGGATGTGGCATAATTTAAAATTTGAGCTAATGACGGGAAGAAAGGAGTACCCCCAGCAGATGTGATTTCTTGTGAAGAAACTGGCTGGCTTGCAATCTTGGAAGTTACGTCCTTTATTTATCGGCTCATTTGTCATCCTTTATTCTTCTGCTCTACTTTATTACATGGGTTGCCTCCCGAGAAGCGCTTTTGTTTAAGGTCGTTGGCTCGACCGTAATGATGCCTAAAAAGCAGACATTCCACTCTGGTAGTTGTGATCTTGGTCTTCTCGAGGGAATGTGAGTCTTGGTGGATAAATCCTGAGAAAGTGTCGAACCAAAAGTGGTAGCAGATCCGGTACTTCTCTTGAAGATCTTCTGAAAGAGAGATAATGTGCGGTTTTGGCTCGTGACAGATCTTGAAGTCCGATAAGAATATGATCCACTGCTCTGCTGATTAACCCATGAATTCCAATCATTAAGGCGGTGCTGGTGGTGATTACTTCTCTGATAGGATGTTCATGTCGGAGATCTTCAAATAGTGTCAGAAATTGTATCTTCAGTATCTCAAAATCTTCTGAACGGTGGTCTCCATAGTAGGAGTCTGTAGCCTTGCACAAATTAGTCAAGAGGCGAAGCTGAAAAGAAGTGAAGAGCAGTCATGACTCAAGCATTAATGTCACCGTCTTTAAGTATATCTCCCGACATCCAGCTTTAAATATGAAACTAGGATCCGTGGATTCTTGTAAGATACGTGCTATCTGCTTCGTAACATAGGTGGCAATGTTGACTCGGTCTGGTTCAAGATGAGAAAACAGATTGTTGCGTCTTACTTCTTCTGTGCCTGCATCTCGTAACTCTTTGATAATCAATCAGCGTGGTGATCAATTGTTACGTAAATCACTAGCCTCTCTGGTGTGCTTTCAAAATTATCTCTTTCTAAGAGAGCAAAAAAGCTGTGAATATCCTTGATCATTTGCAAAACAGAGTGTTAAGTCAGGCGTCCGGTGGAAAGATCCATATGCTTCTGAATGAGAGTCAGTAGTGCTCGTAGGTTTGTTGAGAAAGGAAGTGCAGATTCGGCTAAGGCGTTGTAAATCTTAGAGTAAATGATCTTCTAATCTCGACAGAATCTTGTCTCAAGAATAGTACGAACCACTAAATTGTGCTCTCGTTGCCTTACTTCGCGGTAGATATGATCGTGAAGGGTATTAATAAAGTCTTGAATGCGCACTTTTAGGATTTCAACATTATTATCTTCTCTCTGTAGATAGAGGTTGTATTCGTCTCTGATAGCCATGATTCATTCTGTTAAGCGTAACGTGAAATCAATGGTTGATTTACGGATGGCTTCGAGAATATCTTCAAATTCATCAGTGCCATTGATGAAGGTTATCATGTGTGAGTAGATATGACCGGAATCCGATCTGAAGAAGAGTTCGGATCCTCCTGATCTGGTTCGGTTGGAGAATATGAGTTATCCAGAATGTCTTCATATTGCTCTTCCTCGTTATCATCGGTATAATAGTCTTCTGGTGATTCGTCTGATGAACGGGATTCTTTAGTATTCTTCACTTCGACACTTTTAGGGTCAATTTCTATATCATTAACCTCAACCTTATCAGTTTTCTTCTTGAAACGAATGATTAAACTGTGATCTTCTGTCTCAAGCCTCATTAATTCTTCGTGACGTTCCAGGCTTGGAGAGGGTATCATTGTAGTTTCTGTTACGTCTCCCATTTCTTCTTCCTCCTCAGGTTCTTCCTCTTCCTCTATTTCTTCACTGGGATCCTCTTCTTCCATTTCTGGGTCATCAGCATACTGTGATTTGACACCTGTCTCGATATCATTGTCTGGTGGAGGGGACTCATCATCGGAAGTGACCCGTCTTGTGGAAATAGTAAACATCTCTGCCTGTCCAGAAAGATCGGTAGGTCGGTCAATTTTGAAGGTAACGCTCTCCTCATGTGATCGTAAGATCAAGGTTTGATTGTACACATCAATGACAGTCCTAGCCGTATTCATGAAAGGTCTTCCTAACACTATTGGTGTGTGTAGGTCTACCTTAATGTCCATCACTACAAAATTCGTAGGATACAAGAATTTGTCGACTTTTACCAAGACGTTCTCAACTATGCCCATAGGAAATCGAATTGTGTGATCGGCAAGTTGGATTGTCATTTTAGTTGGTGACAAGTCTCCTAACTCTAATCTCTTGTAGAGAGAGTAAGGGATTACGTTGATACTTGCTCCTAAATCTGCTAGTGCATGAATGGTTCCAGATTGGTAGATTGAACATGGAAAAATGAATCGGCCCGTATCTAATAGTTTTTGCGGTAGAGAGTTTCTGAGTAATGCCCGCATTCTTTACTCAGTGGAATTTTGTTAGAATCTAGTATCCTTTCCTTTGTAGAGAGAAGCCTTCAGATGTATCTCTTCTGGTTGGGAACTTTGGACATGGTGTCCAGGAATCTTCCATCAAGTTTGAAGGAATCAAGCTTGGATGGTTCCTCCTGTAGCCTTCAAGGGTAAGGTACACGAACCGGAGTTGCAGTGGACAGCTTCTGAGTATATGTCGATTTGTTCTTGAGCCTAGCTGACCTTCTCCGTGGTTCCTCCTCTGGGATTACGGAATCTATTTTCTTAGCTTCCTCTATGTGGGGATTTTGGATAGTATTACTAGGTAATCTCTCTTGTGGTCGGGTTTTAAGACGTTGTGATAACTGTCCGAGCAGCGTTTCTAGACTTTTAAACAGAGCCAATTGGTTTTTCATTAGTATCTCTGTCTAGTCTTGTCTGGATGCAGTTCTCTAATTTAGTTGTTGTTGTCTTTAAATGAACTGGGTCAACTGATCATCAGCTCCGAGAATGGGGTTGGTTACTTTCGTAATTTGGGTGGTTGGGGAATTTTCCTCGACTGGTGGACCAGTGAATGGAAGTGGTTGATCGTAGGACAATTGAGATTGTTGGGGTGGATAAGGTAGGTAATGATAGCGAAAAGGCTGGTTGTTTCATTGAAATTGGTTAACCCTAGGTTGTTGATTGAACGTAATAGACTGAATCGTCAGGGTTCTCGTACTCAACTTGATATTCTTCAGTAGGTTGCGGGTTGGTACAATTAACACAGGCCTGGACCTAGTTAACTTGCTGCGGCTGCGTCTTTAATTCTCCGAGTTGTTTGGCAAGAGATTCCATCTTATCCGTGAGAGATTTGATGGCCTCCGTTTGATTATTAAGTGCGGAGAGTGATGCAGATGATGAAGTTGTTTCACCACTGTTCTAGTCATGATGATGCATTGTCAAGTTCTTGAGCAAGTCCCATGCTTCATCTGCGGTTTGGTTCATCAGATTTCCTTGAGCTGCGGCATCGATCTTTGTCCTATGATTTACCGTAAGACCATTGTAGAAGGTACAGATTTGAGCTGACCGTTCTAACTGGTGATTAGGGCATTTATTCAGCAGGGTTTTGAATCGCTCCCATGCAGTGTAAAGAGATTCATCATATAGTGATCCGAACTTTTCCATGTTTATATATATATATTATATGAAATTGTTATTTACATGATTAAGTGTTTCCAACATGTTAAGCAATCAAACTTGTTAAGACTTGATTAATTGAAATAGGTTTCATATAGACAATTGACCACCCAAGTTGACCGGTGATTCACGAACGTTAAAACTTGTAAAAACTATATGATGACATATATATGGTTATATATATAGTTAAATGATATTATGATAAGTAAACATATCATTAAGTATATTAATAATGAACTACATATGTAAAAACAAGACTACTAACTTAATGAGTTTGAAACGAGACATATATGTAACGATTATCGTTGTAACGACATTTAATGTATATATATCATATTAAGAGATATTCGTACATCATAATATCATGATAATATAATAATTTAAAATCTCATTTGATATTATAAACATTGGGTTAATAACATTTAACAAGATCGTTAACCTAAAGGTTTCAAAACAACACTTACATGTAACGACTAACGATGACTTAACGACTCAGTTAAAATGTATATACATGTAGTGTTTTAATATGTATTCATACACTTTTGAAAGACTTCAAGACACTTATCAAAATACTTCTACTTAACAAAAATGCTTACCATTACATCCTCGTTCAGTTTCATCAACAATTCTACTCGTATGCACCCGTATTCGTACTCGTACAATACACAGCTTTTAGACGTATGTACTATTGGTATATACACTCCAATGATCAGCTCTTAGCAGCTCATGTGAGTCACCTAACACATGTGGGAACCATCATTTGGCAACTAGCATGAAATATCTCATAAAATTACAAAAATATGAGTAATCATTCATGACTTATTTACATGAAAACAAAATTACATATCCTTTATATCTAATCCATACACCAACGACCAAAAACACCTACAAACACTTTAATTCTTCAATTTTATTCATCTAATTGATCTCTCTCAAGTTTTATCTTCAAGTTCTAAGTGTTCTTCATAAATTCTACAAGTTCTAGTTTCATAAAATCAAGAATACTTCCAAGTTTGCTAGCTTACTTCCAATCTTGTAGAGTGATCATCCAACCTCAAGAAATCTTTCTTATTTACAATAAGATATCTTTCTAATACAAGGTAATACTCATATTCAAACTTTGATTCAATTTCTATAACTATAACAATCTTATTTCGAGTAAAAATCTTACTTGAACTGTTTTCGTGTCATGATTCTGCTTCAAGAACTTTCAAGTCATCCAAGGATCCTTTGAAGCTAGATCCATTTTTCTCATTTCCATTAGCTTTATCCAGAAAACTTGAGGTAGTAATGATGTTCATAACATCATTCGATTCATACATATAAAGCTATCTTATTCGAAGGTTTAAACTTGTAATCACTAGAACATAGTTTAGTTATTTCTAAACTTGTTCGCAAACAAAAGTTAATCCTTCTAACTTGACTTTTAAAATCAACTAAACACATGTTATATATCTATATGATATGCTAACTTAATGATTTAAAGCCTGGAAACACGAAAAACACCGTAAAACCGGATTTACGCCGTCGTAGTAACACCGCGGGCTGTTTTGGGTTAGTTAGTTAAAAACTATGATAAACTTTGATTTAAAAGTTGTTCTTCTGAGAAAATGATTTTTCTTATGAACATGAAACTATATCCAAAAATCATGGTTAAACTCAAAGTCGAAGTATGTTTTTCAAAATGGTCATCAAGACGTCGTTCTTTTGACTGAAATGACTACCTCTTACAAAAACGACTTGTAACTTATATTTCCGACTATAAACCTATACTTTTTCTGTTTATATTCATAAAATAGAGTTCAATATGAAACCATAGTAATTTGATTCACTCAAAACGGATTTAAAACGAAGAAGTTATGGGTAAAACAAGATTGGATAATTTTTCTTGTTGTAGCTACGTGAAAATTGGTAACAAATCTATAGTAATCATATCCTAGCTAACTTATATTGTATTATACATGTATTCTAATATATTATGTAATCTTGGGATACCATAGACACGTATGCAATTGTTTTGACATATCATATCGACCCATGTGTATATATTATTTGGAACAACCATAGACACTCTATATGCAGTGATGTGGGAGTTAGCTATACAGGGTTGAGGTTGATTCCAAAAATATATATACTTTGAGTTGTGATCTAGCCTGAGACGTGTATACACTGGGTCGTGGATTGATTTAAGATAATATATATCAATTTTTTTTCTGTACATCTAACTTTGGACAACTAGTTGTAGGTTACTAACGAGGACAGCTGACTTAATGAACTTAAAACATCAAAATGTATTAAAAGTGTTGTAAATATATGTTGAATATACTTTGATATATATGTACATATTTGTTATAGGTTCGTGAATCGACCAGTGGCCAAGTCTTACTTCCCGACAAAGTAAAAATCTGTGAAAGTGAGTTATAGTCCCACTTTTAAAATCTAATATTTTTGGGATGAGAATACATGCAGGTTTTATAAATGATTTACAAAATAGACACAAGTACGTGAAACTACATTCTATGGTTGAATTATCGAAATCGAATATGCCCCTTTTTATTAAGTCTGGTAATCTAAGAATTAGGGAACAGACACCCTAATTGACGCGAATCCTAAAGATAGATCTATTGGGCCTAACAAACCCCATCCAAAGTACCGGATGCTTTAGTACTTCGAAATTTATATCATATCCGAAGGGTGTCCTGGAATGATGGGGATATTCTTATATATGCATCTTGTTAATGTCGGTTACCAGGTGTTCACCATATGAATGATTTTTATCTCTATGTATGGGATGTATATTGAAATATGAAATCTTGTGGTCTATTGTTACGATTTGATATATATAGGTTAAACCTATAACTCACCAACATTTTTTGTTGACGTTTTAAGCATGTTTATTCTCAGGTGATTATTAAGAGCTTCCGCTGTCGCATACTTAAATAAGGACAAGATTTGGAGTCCATGCCTGTATGATATTGTGTAAAAACTGCATTCAAGAAACTTATTTCGTTGTAACATATTTGTATTGTAAACCATTATGTAATAGTCATGTGTAAACAGGATATTTTAGATTATCATTATTTGATAATCTACGTAAAGCTTTTTAAACCTTTATTGATGAAATAAAGGTTATGGTTTGTTTTAAAATGAATGCAGTCTTTGAAAAACGTCTCATATAGAGGTCAAAACCTTGCAACGAAATCAATTAATATGGAACGTTTTTAATCAATAAGAACGGGACATTTCAGTTGGTATCCGAGCATTGGTCTTAGAGAACTAGAATTTTACATTAGTGTGTCTTATCGAGTTTGTTAGGATGCATTAGTGAGTCTGGACTTCGACCGTGTTTACTTGAAAAATGATTGCTTAACAAATTTTGTTGGAAACTATATATTTTTTACATGTGAATATTATGTGATATATTAATCTCTTAACGCGTTTGATATTATGTGATAGATGTCTACCTCTAGAACAAGTCCCATTGACTCACCTAATAATAATGAAGAGTCAAATGTAAATTGGAATGATTCGTGGACTGATTCACAAGTTCCCGAAGAGGAACCGGAAGAAGAGTCAGAACCGGAAGAAGAATCGGAACCGGAAGAAGAAATAGAACCAGTGGGGGAAATAATAAAACGGTTAAGTAGAAGAAAATCCTCAACCAACCGACCAAAGTTAATTATGGTCAATGGTGTTTCCGCCAAGGAAGCAAAGTATTGGGAGTATTACTAATTCTCCGATGAATCGGATCCCGACAAGGATTCCGATGATGTTATAGAAATTACCCCAACACAATTTAATAAGGCAAAAGAGAACAATAAGGGAAAGGGCATAAAAATAGAGAAATTTGATTCCAAACCCGATGAACTTTATATGTATCGTCAACACTCGTATTTCTTAAGTTGTGACAATAACCCGGGAACCTCTAAACCACCAGGTTTTTCTAAACCAATGTGGAAAACGACGGCTCGTATTAGGGGAACATCATATATCCCTAGAAACTTGGCAAAACGAACCAAAACCGAAGAAGAAGAAACGAGCGAGTCGGAATAAGATAGTTGTATTCGTGTGGTGTAATATATGTAATATAGTGTGCTTATGCTTTATGATATATGTAAAAATTGCTTGTATTAATAAGTATTTTTTTATGAATCTAACTCTTGTCTATTTTACAGTATAAAAACACAAAATGGATAGACAACCCAATATTTTAAGAGACCTACCCGGAGACATGATTGATGAAATCTTGTCTAGAGTCGGTCAGAATTCCTCGGCACAACTATTTAAGGCGAGATCAGTTTGTAAGACATTCGAAGAACGTTCCAAGAATGCCTTGGTTTATAAAAGGCTTTCGTTCGAAAGATGGGGGATATCACATTGTGAAATCCATAAGTTAAGATGTGTTTACTTTGACGCATATATTGCGGGGAACCCAAATGCTATTTTACGCAACGGGTTAAGAAATTATTTTGACTCAATATATCCGAATATAGGACTTCGTGATTTAGAAAAAGCGGCTAACATGCAACATAAAGAAGCATGTTATGCTTACGGGTTAGTAATGTTCGCTTCTCACCAAAGTGAGAACAAGAACATCAGGCTACAACTATTAAACAAAACGTTCCCACAAGTGACGGAGTCGGTAATTGGGGTAAGAAATGAGGTTTTTAGGTTATTACGAGACTGTTGGTCATTACGTAACCTTCATCCTTTTGATGACGTTACAACACATTGTCTTACTATCGGTCACAACAGTTATGTTCCACAAAACCAAGGATGGGAAGTGGTATTAGTAAAACCAGAATGCATGACTTGTTTCTGGACGTATGAATTACGTGTCTTTATTGCCTTTGCTGAACGCCTTATTTATTAACTAGAATTATCTTCGCAACTACTTTGTATCAAAGTTTTATGTGCTATATTTCATGCTATATGTAAAATAGCGGTATTGTAAGTTTGCAAGTTATTGTATAAAGGCTTGAATATGATATAATTTTTTTTTTTTGTTTTTTGTTTTTTTTTTTTTTTTTGTGATTAGCTTTTCATATAGAATTGTAGTAGTTGAAATGGTATGTTAGCTACTAAGTATGAACTTAACAGGTAGGTACTACCCGAATTAAAGAGTATAAAACGCTAATATGAAGAAAGAGCTTTTATAAATAAGTTCATATTACGCTACGAAATACTATTGACTACTCTTGATATTCTATATGATTAACTCGTTTCATTTGACTATTTTGAAGGAAATGGCACCGACTACTCGACACACCTTGAATATGAGCGAAGAGGAATTTCGTGCCTTTCTTGCTTCAAACATAGCCGCAGTACAGTCTGCGCTACATACCAATAATAACCTTGGATCTAGCAGTACAGGAAATCGTGTAGGATGCACCTACAAAGAATTCACTGCCTGCAAACCTTTGGAATTTGATGGAACCGAAGGACCGATCAAATTGAAACGGTGGACCGAGAAGGTCGAATCGGTGTTTGCCATAAGTAAGTGTACTGAAGAGGACAAAGTGAAGTACGCTACGCATACCTTCACAGGTTCTGCGTTAACATGGTGGAATACCTATCTAGAGCAAGTGGGACAAGATGATGCTTACGCACTACCGTGGTCAGCATTCAAGCACTTGATGAACGATAAGTACTGTCCCAGAACCGAGGTCAATAAGCTCAAGATAGAACTTAGAGGGTTACGAACCCAAGGATTTGATATTACCATGTACGAAAGACAATTTATAGAATTATGCCTATTGTGTCCGGGAGCGTTCGAAGATGAGGAAGAGAAGATCGACGCGTTTATGAAAGGATTACCGGAAAGAATCCAAGAAGATATAAGTTCACACGAGCCCGCCTCCATACAACAGGCATGTAGAATGGCTCACAAACTAGTGAACCAGATTGAAGAAAGAATTAAAGAACAGACTGCCGAAGAGGCCAATGTGAAGCAAGTCAAAAGAAAGTGGGAGGAAAACGGTGATAAGAATCACCAATACAACAACAACAGCAATTACAACAATAATCGCAACAACTATCCCAACAATCGCAACATCAATCTCAACTACAACAAACGGCCCAACAACAACAATAACAACAACAACAACAACAACAACAACAACAACAGCAACTACAACAATCATCCCAACAACAATAATAACCGCAACAACAACAACAATCAGAAGCAGCTATGCCAAAGGTGTGAAAAGTATCACTCGGGGTTCTGCACCAAATTTTGCAACAAGTGTAAAAGAAATGGTCATAGCGCGGCGAAGTGTGAGGTCTACGGACCAGGGGTTAACAGAACGAAAGCAACAAATGGTGTCGGAACGAGTAATGGCGGAGCAAGTAGTGTCGGAGCAAGTTATGCCAATGTAGTTTGTTATAAATGTGGAAAACCGGGCCACATTATTAGAAATTGCCCGAACCAGGAGAACACGAATGGACAAGGCCGCGGAAGAGTTTTCAATATTAATGCGGCAGAGGCACAGAAGACCCGGAGCTTGTTACGGGTACGTTTCTTATTGACAATAAATCTGCTTACGTTTTATTTGATTCGGGTGCGGATAAAAGCTATATGAGTAGAGATTTTTGTGCAAAATTAAGTTGTCCATTGACGCCTTTGGATAGTAAATTTTTACTCGAATTAGCAAATGGTAAATTAATTTCAGCAGATAATATATGTCGGAATCGAGAAATTAAACTGGTTAGCGAAACATTTAAGATTGACTTGATACCAGTAGAGTTAGGGAGTTTTGATGTGATAATCGGTATGGACTGGTTGAAAGAAGTAAAAGCAGAGATCGTTTGTTACAAAAATGCAATTCGCATTATACGAGAAAAAGGAAAACCCTTAATGGTGTACGGAGAAAAGGGCAACACGAAGCTACATCTTATTAGTAATTTGAAGGCACAAAAACTAATAAGAAAAGGTTGCTATGCTGTTCTAGCACACGTCGAGAAAGTACAAACTGAAGAAAAGAGCATCAATGATGTTCCCGTCGCAAAAGAATTTCCCGATGTATTTCCGAAAGAATTACCGGGATTACCCCCACATCGATCCGTTGAATTTCAAATAGATCTTGTACCAGGAGCTGCACCAATAGCTCGTGCTCCTTACAGACTCGCACCCAGCGAGATGAAAGAACTGCAAAGCCAATTACAAGAACTTTTAGAGCGTGGTTTCATTCGACCAAGCACATCACCGTGGGGAGCTCCTGTTTTGTTTGTCAAGAAGAAAGATGGTACATTCAGGTTGTGTATAGACTACCGAGAGTTGAACAAACTTACCATCAAGAACCGCTACCCACTACCGAGAATCGACGACTTATTTGATCAACTACAAGGCTCGTCTGTTTATTCAAAGATTGACTTACGTTCCGGGTATCATCAAATGCGAGTGAAAGAAGATGATATTCCAAAGACTGCTTTCAGAACACGTTATGGTCATTACGAGTTTATGGTCATGTCGTTTGGTTTAACTAATGCACCAGCTGTGTTCATGGACCTTATCAACCGAGTGTGTGGACCATACCTTGACAAGTTTGTCATTATTTTCATTGATGACATACTTATTTACTCAAAGATTAACCAAGAACACGGTGAACATTTGAGAAAGGTGTTAGAAGTATTGAGGAAGGAACAATTGTAAGCTAAGTTTTCAAAGTGTGCATTTTGGTTGGATGAAGTTCAATTCCTCGGTCACATAGTGAACAAAGAAGGTATTAAGGTGGATCCGGCAAAGATAGAAACTGTTGAAAAGTGGGAAACCCCGAAAACTCCGAAACACATACGCCATTTTTTAGGACTAGCTGGTTACTACAGAAGGTTCATCCAAGACTTTTCCAGAATAGCAAAACCCTTGACTGCATTAACGCATAAAGGGAAGAAATTTGAATGAAAGGATGAACAAGAGAAAGCATTTCAGTTATTGAAGAAAAAGCTAACTACGGCACCTATATTGTCATTGCCTGAAGAGAATGATGATTTTGTGATTTATTGTGACGCATCAAAGCAAGGTCTCGGTTGTGTATTAATGCAACGAACGAAGGTGATTGCTTATGCGTCTAGATAATTGAAGATTCACGAACAAAATTATACGACGCATGATTTGGAATTAGGCGCGGTTGTTTTTGCATTAAAGACTTGGAGGCACTACTTATATGGGGTCAAAAGTATTATATATACCGACCACAAAAGTCTTCAACACATATTTAATCAGAAACAACTGAATATGAGGCAGCGTAGGTGGATTGAATTGTTGAATGATTACGACTTTGAGATTCGTTACCACCCGGGGAAGGAAAATGTGGTAGCCGACGCCTTGAGCAGGAAGGACAGAGAACCCATTCGAGTAAAATCTATGAATATAATGATTCACAATAACCTTACTACTCAAATAAAGGAGGCGCAACAAGGAGTTTTAAAAGAGGGAAATTTAAAGGATGAAATACCCAAAGGATCGGAGAAGCATCTTAATATTCGGGAAGACGGAACCCGGTATAGGACTGAAAGGATTTGGGTACCAAAATTTGGAGATATGAGAGAAATGGTACTTAGAGAAGCTCATAAAACCAGATACTCAATACATCCTGGAACGGGAAAGATGTACAAGGATCTCAAGAAACATTTTTGGTGGCTGGGTATGAAAGCCGATGTTGCTAAATACGTAGGAGAATGTTTGACGTGTTCTAAGGTCAAAGCTGAGCATCAGAAACTATCAGGTCTACTTCAACAACCCGAAATCCCGGAATGAAAATGGGAAAACATTACCATGGATTTCATCACTAAATTGCCAAGGACTACAAGTGGTTTTGATACTATTTGGGTAATAGTTGATCGTCTTACCAAATCAGCACACTTCCTACCAATAAGAGAAGATGACAAGATGGAGAAGTTAGCACGACTGTATTTGAAGGAAGTCGTCTCCAGACATGGAATACCAATCTCTATTATCTCTGATAGGGATGGCAGATTTATTTCAAGATTCTGGCAGACATTACAGCAAGCATTAGGAACTCGTCTAGACATGAGTACTGCCTATCATCCACAAACTAATGGGCAGAGCGAAAGGACGATACAAACACTTGAAGACATGCTACGAGCATGTGTTATTGATTTCGGAAACAGTTGGGATCGACATCTACCGTTAGTAGAATTTTTCTACAACAACAGCTACCATTCAAGCATTGAGATGGCGCCGTTTGAAGCACTTTATGGTAGAAAGTGCAGGTCTCCGATTTGTTGGAGTGAAGTGGGGGATAGACAGATTACGGGTCCGGAGATAATACAAGAAACTACCGAGAAGATCATCCAAATTCAACAACGGTTGAAAACTGCCCAAAGTCGACAAAAGAGCTACGCTGACATTAAAAGAAAAGATATATAATTTGAAATTGGAGAGATGGTCATGCTTAAAGTTGCACCTTGGAAAGACGTTGTTCGATTTGGTAAACGAGGGAAATTAAATCTAAGGTATATCGGACCATTCAAGATTATTGATTGTGTCGGACCAGTAGCTTACCGACTTGAGTTACCTCAACAACTCGCGGCTGTACATAACACCTTCTACGTCTCGAATTTGAAGAAATGTTTTGCTAAAGAAGATATCACTATTCCGTTAGATGAAATCCAAATCAACGAAAAACTTCAATTCATCGAAGAACCCGTCGAAATAATGGATCGTGAGGTTAAAAGACTTAAGCAAAACAAGATACCAATTGTTAAGGTTCGATGGAACGCTCGTAGAGGACCCGAGTTCACCTGGGAATGAGAAGATCAGATGAAGAAGAAATACCCGCATTTATTTCCAAAAGATACGTCAACACCTCCAACTGCTTAAAATTTCGGGACGAAATTTATTTAACGAGTAGGTACTGTAGTAACCCGAACTTTTCCATGTTTATATATATATATATATATATATATATATATATATATATATATATATATGTATATATATATATATATATATATATATATATATATATATATTAAATGAAATTGTTATTTACATGATTAAGTGTTTCCAACATGTTAAGCAATCAAACTTGTTAAGACTTGATTAATTGAAATAGGTTTCATATAGACAATTGACCACCCAAGTTAACCGGTGATTCACGAACGTTAAAACTTGTAAAAACTATATGATGACATATATATGGTTATATATATAGTTAACATGATATTATGATAAGTAAACATATCAATAAGTATATTAATAATGAACTACATATGTAAAAACAAGACTACTAACTTAATGAGTTTGAAACGAGACATATATGTAACGATTATCGTTGTAACGACATTTAATGTATATATATCATATTAAGAGATATTCGTACATCATAATATCATGATAATATAATAATTTAAAATCTCATTTGATATTATAAACATTGGGTTAATAACATTTAACAAGATCGTTAACCTAAAGGTTTCAAAACAACACTTACATGTAACGACTAACGATGACTTAACGACTCAGTTAAAATGTATATACATGTAGTGTTTTAATATGTATTCATACACTTTTGAAAAACTTCAAGACACTTATCAAAATACTTCTACTTAACAAAAATGCTTACAATTACATCCTCGTTCAGTTTCATCAACAATTCTACTCGTATGCACCCGTATTCGTACTCGTACAATACACAGCTTTTAGATGTATGTACTATTGGTATATACACTCCAATGATCAGCTCTTAGCAGCCCATGTGAGTTACCTAACACATGTGGGAACCATAATTTGGCAACTAGCATGAAATATCTCATAAAATTACAAAAATATGAGTAATCATTCATGACATATTTACATGAAAACAAAATTACATATCCTTTATATCTAATCCATACACCAACAACCAAAAACACCTACAAACACTTTCATTCTTCAATTTTATTCATTTAATTGATCTCTCTCAAGTTCTATCTTCAAGTTCTAAGTGTTCTTCATAAATTCTACAAGTTCTAGTTTCATAAAATCAAGAATACTTCCAAGTTTGCTAGCTTACTTCCAATCTTGTAGAGTGATCATCCAACCTCAAGAAATCTTTCTTATTTACAGTAAGATATCTTTCTAATACAAGGTAATACTCATATTCAAACTTTGATTCAATTTCTATAACTATAACAATCTTATTTCGAGTGAAAATCTTACTTGAACTGTTTTCGTGTCATGATTCTGCTTCAAGAACTTTCAAGCCATCCAAGGATCCTTTGAAGCTAGATCCTTTTTTCTCATTTCCAGTAGCCTTATTCAGAAAACTTGATGTAGTAATAATGTTCATAACATCATTCGATTCATACATATAAAGCTATCTTATTCAAAGGTTTAAACTTGTAATCACTAGAACATAGTTCAGTTAATTCTAAACTTGTTCGCAAACAAAAGTTAATCCTTATAACTTGACTTTTAAAATCAACTAAACACATGTTCTATATCTATATGATATGCTAACTTAATGATTTAAAACCTGGAAACACGAAAAACACCGTAAAACCGGATTTACGCCGTCGTAGTAACACCGCGGGCTGTTTTGGGTTAGTTAGTTAAAAACTATGATAAAATTTGATTTAAAAGTTGTTCTTCTGGGAAAATGATTTTTCTTATGAACATGAAACTATATCCAAAAATCATGGTTAAACTCAAAGTGGAAGTATGTTTTTCAAAATGGTCATCAAGACGTCGTTCTTTCGACTGAAATGACTACCTCTTACAAAAACGACTTATAACTTATATTTCCGACTATAAACCTATACTTTTTCTGTTTAGATTCATAAAATAGAGTTCAATAAGAAACCATAGCAATTTGATTCACTCAAAACGGATTTAAAACGAAGAAGTTATGGGTAAAACAAGATTGGATAATTTTTCTTGTTGTAGCTACGTGAAAATTGGTAACAAATCTATAGTAATCATATCCTAGCTAACTTATATTGTATTATACATGTATTCTAATATATTATGTAATCTTGGGATACCATAGACACGTATTCAATTGTTTTGACATATCATATCGACCCATGTGTATATATTATTTGGAACAACCATAGACACTCTATATGCAGTAATGTGGGAGTTAGCTATACAGGGTTGAGGTTGATTCCAAAAATATATATACTTTGAATTGTGATCTAGCCTGAGACGTGTATACACTGGGTCGTGGATTGATTTAAGATAATATATATCAATTTTTTTTCTGTACATCTAACTTTGGACAACTAGTTGTAGGTTACTAACGAGGGCAGCTGACTTAATGAACTTAAAACATCAAAATGTATTAAAAGTGTTGTAAATATATGTTGAATATACTTTGATATATACGTACATATTTGTTATAGGTTCGTGAATCGACCAGTGGCCAAGTCTTACTTCCCGACAAAGTAAAAATCTGTGAAAGTGAGTTATAGTCCCACTTTTAAAATATAATATTTTTGGGATGAGAATACATGCAGGTTTTATAAATGATTTACAAAATAGACACAAGTACGTGAAACTACATTCTATGGTTGAATTATCGAAATCGAATATGCCCCTTTTTATTAAGTCTGGTAATCTAAGAATTAGGGAACAGACACCCTAATTGACGCGAATCCTAAAGATAGATCTATTGGGCCTAACAAACCCCATCCAAAGTACCGGATGCTTTAGTACTTCGAAATTTATATCATATCCGAAGGGTGTCCTGGAATGATGGGGATATTCTTATATATGCATCTTGTTAATGTCGGTTACCAGGTGTTCACCATATGAATGATTTTTATCTCTATGTATGGGATGTATATTGAAATATGAAATCTTGTGGTCTATTGTTACGATTTGATATATATAGGTTAAACCTATAACTCACCAACATTTTTTGTTGACGTTTTAAGCATGTTTATTATCAGGTGATTATTAAGAGCTTCCGCTGTCGCATACTTAAATAAGGACAAGATTTGGAGTCCATGCCTGTATGATATTGTGTAAAAACTGCATTCAAGAAACTTATTTCGTTGTAACATATTTGTATTGTAAACCATTATGTAATAGTCGTGTGTAAACAGGATATTTTAGATTATCATTATTTGATAATCTACGTAAAGCTTTTTAAACCTTTATTGATGAAATAAAGGTTATGGTTTGTTTTAAAATGAATGCAGTCTTTGAAAAACGTCTCATATAGAGGTCAAAACCTCGCAACGAAATCAATTAATATGGAACGTTTTTAATCAATAAGAACGGGACATTTCACATCATAACTTTGTTTGAAGTTAATGATGTCATTCTTGAGTTTGGTTTGTTTAGAAGGAGGGAAATATTTAGTTAGGAATTTAGTAGCCATCTCCGTCCATGACATGATGGAATCTTTTTTCAATCCGTCAAACCATGTGTGTGCATGATGAGTGAGAGAATAAGGGAACAGGTATAGTCGGACTATATCTTGTCCTATCCCTGGTTGTTTGTAGGAGTTCGAAAGAGATATGAATTTATCAAGGTGAGAGTTAGGATCGTCATTCGGTAACCCATGAAACTGACAGCTATTTTGGATGAGCTATATGATGTGATGTTTTAACTCGAACGAGTGTCCTTGGATCTCTGGGAATCTGATCGGTCCTCCTCAACCTTCAATCGAGGGTTTTGTATTTTCTGCTAAAGTAACGCGTAATGCCATTCGATTTCTGATTCGTGCTTCCTTGTGTGCTTTAGATATTATTGCTTCTGGATTAGGTACGAATAACAACGGCCCTGGTCTAGATTGGGTTTGGGTCATACACTGGGTATGCCTTTTTGTTTTTAAATTTTAAGAAGATAAGCTAAGTTCCTAATTTAGTCTAATGCCATCTAAGGTTATTCTCAAGTAATCTAAGGTAGCCTTAATCTAAAGTAGTCTAAGGTAATCTAATCTAATTATCCTAAGTTTAGATATGTTTTTGGTTCTTGCTACTGATTCCCTAGTATTTTAATAACAGAGCTTTGCACGAACTATTCAACAAACCAAGTGGCCAGGCCGACTACGGAGAGGCAAGATTCTTTTGGTTCTAAAATAATTGAAGACTGTTCGGAAAATCCAACTACCAAGTCCGTGTATAATTGTCTTTCGTAGACACCACTAAATGCTTGTGAATGAGTTTGATAAAAGCAGCATTATCTGATACCAAGTCCCCGGCAGCGGCGCCAAAAACTTGTTACTCTCCTGATATGGCCGAAACGGACGGTTTTATTTGTGCGGTGTCGTTAGGTTGCAACACATCAGAATCAGTCATCAAAAGGGGGTAATGGTTTTAAATTTATATTTAGCGGGGCCTAAATCGTACTACTCCTTACTATGAGTAAGGGAAGTATAAACTAGGGTCGTATTTTAAAATATCAGTAGAATCGAACCTATATTTAAAGCTTAAGATAATTCTAAGGTGGAGGAGTGGTGTTTACCTAATTTTGGGTTTTTCTAGTTTATAAGACAGATAAAGTAAACGCAATAAAATTTGTAATTCAGATAAGGTTAAAACAAGTGCATGGTACGGTTTCGTCAGTTACTTTGCCGGGATTATGAAATACTGGCTCATTAATAGGCAGTGGCCTTGTATTCATTAAACTAATCCTAAATGCTCCTGTCATAAGACACGTCACTGGCTAATGCGATAGGCTTGAAGATTCTGAATAGACAGCAACGTCCCTTATCCCCGACGCCCGTGCAGTCTGACTACAGGCATACACATTCAGACGGCTCATCCAATTGAGCGACTCATTTGGGTGACGTATTAACGTTCCACAGAGGTCTAAACTTTCTTAAGCATAATAGAATACAGGGTTTACCGTATCCGAGAGACGTGATGTGTGTCGATGCTTTAGTTAATGATTGGGTTTAAAAGATAGTTAGGCCCTTAAAAAGAGTTCAACCATAAAGAACACCATGGCCAAGTCAAGTTTGACTTCCATGAACACGTTCAATTATCCTAACGGTCCAATCCTTTATGTGTTTAAACAAACAGTTCCTTAATTAACCAAGAATCCCTCAAGCGGGATGCAATGCTTGAGACCGCGTTACGGTGAAGTGTACTAATCAACACTGACCGGGTTCCATGGCCTTACTTAGCAGAGGTACAGCTTACAACAACCGTTGTGCTTCAGCGTGCACGTATGAAGTTTATATGCTTGGTGACTACACTAGCATGGTCTAGGACCGACAATGTACTAGGAGTCTAGTTAGATGTTTCACTACGAAAGAGTCCTCAGTCAGAATCCAAGGCTCGGTGGACTTACTACAACCGGTATGCTCCAGTCAAACTTACGTTGTATCCGATAGACTTCTCTTACCAAGGGGTGACACAGATAGTGTACTCTGAATCGGGGTTCGCAACTTCTCAATAACAGAGCCAATAACTACGTTCTATTAGTTGGAAAAGTGATTGATTTTAAAGCATAATCGGAAAGCATCTCGACAACATACACAAGCCATAATATTATTCTGGCATTATAACTAACTACGTCATAACATACACTAAAGATAACTACTCGCTAATCATGGCAACAATATCACAAAGCATAATAATGGAAAACATTATATAAAGACAAAGGATAGAAGTACCAGTAGATTAAACGAGTTCCGAATACAAAAGTGACAACTTCAAACTCTAGACCGCTCCTAATACAATCTTCAGCGTTCTTCTCCGGGTACTAGATTTCCCGCACGGAGTCGAAGACCTTGAAAGTATGATTAATATTGTAGAAAGAGAGAGAAAGAAGTGAATTGAAGTGTGTGTAAAAATGGATGACAAAGACCCTTTAAATAGACTTGAAATTTACCTGCAAATGGCTGGCAGGCCGTTTGGCAAGCCGTTTGCAGTGCCTGTTTGCCAGCTTTGCCCGTTTGCTGTGCCCATTTAATTGATCCGTGTAGCAGGCCATTTACCATAGTGGCAGGCCGTTTGGCAAGCCATTTGGCCTGCCCTGGTTTGCTGAATTCACTGGATCGTAACTTGATTTCTCGTCTTTCACCATTTTCGCTCTAGAATCTTCGTTTTACTCCAATTCTCTTGATTCTTTTTGCACCGTCTTCGTAATCACTTGTTCTTCAATTTTAACCAACGAAGCGGGTATTTTGGCGATAAAGTTTGGAACTTTATTGTTTTTGGGCCTTAATACCGAGGTGAAAACGTGACTTTTTAGCCGATGTCAGAGCCGCCTAGATTTCCTGAGAAATAAGGCTAGAGTCAGACTCGCGACTCGAACAAAAACAAGCGCTTCTCGGGAGGCAACCCGTGTTTTTTTTTATAGCTTTAGTAGTAGTTAGATTAGGATAATTAGGTTAATTGAATAAGTGAAAAGTGAAACTTAAAATAAAATTTTCAACGTTTCTTAAGATGAATTCACTTGTCCTACTTATCTTGGGCTTAAATGAATTAATTGCTACATTATTTCAAAAGTCTTAAAATTAAAGGCAATCCACACTTTAAGTGTGGGATTAAAATTTTTAGTCATACACTGATTTGTTGAATTTTAAAAAACTTAATTTTGAAACCCCCAAGTTTTCAAAATAACTTTTTCATCAAAACGCAAATCAGTGAGTCTGTTGCCTAAAGCTTAATCACCTATCTAGGTTTAATCTTTTCTATTTTTACAAGTAATAGACAGATATTGATGCCTGTGGTGGAGACTCAAACCCAATATACTCATCATAAGCTTAATTTTGAAACCCCCTGTCTTCGCTTATTTATTTCGCTTCGTTAAATGCTTAAACTATACCCTATCATAAGCTTATCACTAAGTGTGGGATTCCAACCCAATATTGAGCTTAGATACATTTTCCGACATGTTCAAACTCGAAGTGTGGGATTTTAGCTCCCTAAAATCTAAGAATGAACATTAGGGACAATGTTCCTCTAAGTGTGGGATAGTGGTGTAGTACACCGTAATTAGCTATGGGATGCTCAAAAAATGTTCTTAACTTAAAATTTTACTAAACTTTTCGAGTATACCTACTATTTAGATTCTTTGTCCTCAACGTGAATTTTTCAAAAATTTTGGCTAAATGATACTTTCTGAAAAAGTACTTTCGAAAATCAAGCTTGTTTGTTCTAAAATTAAGACAAATGAGGACAGAAATGTTCTTAAGGATGATCCAATTCTCTAAAAGAGCATTTCATGACTAGGCATTATCAACCCAATATAATTGTTGTAAGGCACCCCAAAAATGGCCCAATAAGCATTCATTTTTAATGCTTCACTATCTTTTCCGTTTGAGAGTGCCGATGTTAGCATTTAGAGTTAGAACTTGACCTTGACATACATTTCGAGGCCAATGGTTAGTAAGTGCCATACGTGGTGTAGGTGCGATACTCTTTCCGAAATCATTCTGAATCGAGAAGACAAAAACCATCCATTTCCATTTCCACTCCACGCATTTAAACCGACCAACTCACGCCAAAGAGTTGATGAGTCAGAAAACACCCACCCCTAAAGTCACTATCAAATACGTTACCCTTTCCACCCTCTTTCCTTTCTCATTTCCAAAAGCTAGAAATTCAAAGAGATAGATCGATCAAGTTTATTGCAAACACTTGTCAAAAAATTCTGAAATTTCAGACTATTTTTGATAGGTCAAATAGACTTATTTCTGGTGAAATACCTTTCTCTCTAGGCACATGAAGAAATAGATAAAGTTATGAAGATGGGATATGCAAAAAAAAAAAGAGAGAGAGAGAGAGAGAGAGAGAGAAAAGTCTTCGAATAAAATCATAGATCACCCATAAAATGAAGATTGTGACCCAGGAGGATTGCAGAAAAGAAGCAAAGTCTTCAGCACCCTCTAAAGGAACTCTTCAACAAAAATAGAGTACCATCTTTCCTAGAAAAGGTATACCCTCATAAAACTGAAATCTATCGAATCTCTCTATATTTCAATGATTCAAAAGTCACCCTTTTTGCCATATCAAAAGCTTCACGTTTCTCTGCAAACCAGCCTTTAATCTCGCTCTTCCTCTTGAAAGAATGATTAGGGAGAAGATCAGTTCCATCCTTATTTAAACGGTGGAGATTTGATTCTTGGTCAAGCCTATGACAATACTTGCAGCATGAATGGCTATAAGAGAATTCATTTCATAGATTGATAGGGGAACCCCAAATACTTGAGTGATTTGAGTGACCCATGTAAGGAAGCCAAAGTCACGTAACCTCCCCTCATGCTTGCAGAGATAGTTCCTACCCCTTTTAGAAGACGGTTTGTCTGATTTTGCTCTTAAAATAAATAACAAGCCACTTGAATAATAGAACAGAAACCTCAGAAGCACCCTTGAACTCAAAATAAAAGAAAGGTTTGCTTGAGGACAAGCAAAGTCTAAGTATGGGATATTTGATATCTGTTAAATAGTCACATTTTTACCTCCAATATTAGCCCCATTTTTGATAAAGTAATTGACTTTATCATCTAAATAAGTATTTATTTGCTTCATTTGGTAGATTATGTCATTACAAAGGCTATGTTTCAAGAATCACTAAAAACGGATGAAAAACGGGGAAAAACGAGCAAAACCGGCTAAGACGTTTAACTCGCGTTTAAATAACTTACTTTATAATTTTTAGAAAAGTTTATTTACTTAATCTCATGTTGTAGGATATTTAATTACGAATACATGGGCGCAAGAATCGTCAGAAACGGAGCTAAAACGAAGATTCTAGAGCGAAAACGGTGAAAGACAAGTTACGATCCAGCAAACGGCTTGCCAAACGGCCTGCCATAAGGGAAAACGGCCTTGAAAAAAGGCTTGCCAAACGGGCTGCCAGGGGTTTTTTAGCCATTTATTTACAACTTTGCCATCAAGTATTTCCTATAAATGGGGGCTTCATCCCACCAATTCAACACACACCTTCTTCACTTCTCTCTCTAAATATCTCTCTATTGTCGCTCTCTAGTGATCAGTAGGAGATTAGTTCTCTCTGTACTTTCTCTCTCTAGATTCTAGAGAGAGAAAAGTACAGAGCTTAGGAAAATAATTATCTCTCTATTGTCGCTCTCTAGTGATCAATAGGAGATTCGTATGTAGTTACTAGTAGAAGCTATCAAGTATTGTAACGCTATGGATATTATGAAAAAATACAAGTGTTATTCTGCCGACATTATTCGGTAATATCCATCATTTCTTTTATTAATTTATTATGATATTCTTACTTGATGTTTGTGATTTATTAATATTAGAAATGCTTGTTGCCATGATTTGTGAGTAATTGCTTGATTATTTGTCATGATTTAATAATGTTAGTTAGGGATGATTATCGTTTCGTACTCGCTTTCTGTCTATGATATTAAATCTCGTTATTATCGTCCTTCCATCAATAAATGTGATTAAAACCTTTTATAAAGTCGAGAATTATTAGGTAATTAATTATCTGTGTTTAGATATTGGTCAAGGTATGAACCCATTGGAAATACTATAAAGTACGTGAGGAATTACTGTAGGACCAGATCAAGACATTGGTCAAGAGTATAAGACTCGAGGAAATACTGTTGCAACGGTAGAGTACAATGTTGATGTACTATAGGACCACTTGAGCATGGTCAAGGTTAGAAGCTATGGAACCACTATAAGTCTAGTACATGGTGGATAACTAAGGGATTTATTGGGTAGATTTAAGTAAGGGCTGGTTTAAATCATATATAGGAATTTAACGCACTATAATACAAACTAAGCTTATAAATCATTAAGGATAACTGAGAACTATCGGAGGTTCTAATTTGTCTACAAACCCTTAGATTTTACCAAACCATTGACAGAAAGAAATTCGAAACACAATCATAAACACTCACTTGGGTGATACACTAAGGTGTTAAGAAAGGTTGGATATTCTATATATATGGCTATGCTACTTTATTCGTGCTCCCAAGGTATGTATTGCATCCAAGATGGGCTGCTTATATCCTTAAACCGGATAAAGCGTCGGGAGTTGAGCATAGTCCATCCAATCAGAATCACGATAGCCTAGTACCTCGTGACATGCTAATCGAGAAATCAATTAGTAGGGAATCTAGTGTTTACACCAAGGTATATCTATTCAATGAGTGTCTCACAATCATCCTGACACTACGTTATCTTAAATCATAGTAAGCCATGTCTTCTCTGTCCTTAGTTGTTGCATGCTAGTTAGCTTATTTTAATTATATTGCTTTAATATTTTAAATACAATTATAAATCAAATCAACCCAACTATAGCCTTTACACAATTTGATATTCCGGATAAAGTGGTGTCTAGAATAAACCGGTTGGACTTGGTTGTTGAATTTTCCGAACAGTCGCCAATTTATTGGGACCAAAAGGGTCCTACCTCTCCACACAAGGTGTACCTGGCCACTAGTCTTGGATACTGAATTGTGTACAAACCCATCTTAATCACTAAATTATCTAAATAAAGCTTCGTTTCAAATTCAATCGCTCAAGAAACGACCCTAGGTCATATTTTCCCTTGCTAACCCATAGGAAGGAATAATAGATTTAGGCCCAGCATATATAAATTAAACGATCAATTTCTTTTGTTGATATCCTGAATTGACGTTTTGCGACCTAACGACACCACATAAATAAACCGTCCGATTCGAGCGTATCACCTACTATTGAATCTCCAGCATAGTCATCCACACGCAACATATGCGTCATTCAGTACTATAATCAACGGACAGTAGCACATGTACCCAACCTGACAGATCAAGGTTGACCTCTTTAAGTTTAACCTAACGGATCAAGGTTATACCAACTAGTGCACATTAAGTCATAAAAGCAACGCAGCATCTCAACAATACTACTAAAGCATGTCAATCTAAAAGCAGTATAATCAAAGTAGCACAACTTGATACTCTATACTATATCCGGAGTTAGTCCCACTTACCAATTACCAGCACGAGAAGGTACTCAGATTCTTATGTTACTGAGCTTACTCCTTGTCTTTATCACCTGAGAATGATATAGCCAAGTCAATAATCATAAATTCAGCAAAGACTTAACCACATATAATAGTCAAGACAAGTCAATACAACCATACCACAAAATCATCTAAAAAATCTATTCAGTCAACCGCACGAGCGGAAATCACTCGCATAAGTTAGTCACCTCACTCGTACGGGTGACATCTGACTCGTGTGTATGATTTAAACATAAACAACCAAAACATCATATAGGGACTCGTACGACCTAGCCAGTAAGTCGTACGATTGACCAACTCACTCGTACAGGTGGAATGTCAGTCATACGGGTCACCAATTGAAACATCAATTCTCAAGTAAACTCCCACCCACACAAATGACAACCATCAAACACGGTTGGCCACCTCAATCGCATGAGTGAGGTTCAGCCGTACGTAATTGTCAACAAAGGATGAGCTCACTCGCACGAGTGAGCCTCGACCATGAAGTCACTCGCACGAGTGACAGCTCACTCGTGTGAGTGCTGAAGAACACATGTAGCAACAGTTCATACGGGTTTCAACCCCAGAAATCATGGTTTTGAGTTGTTTAGGCCAAATTGTAGGTTCACAAAGATGTACATACATACATATATCGATTATCTACCAACAAACAAGCTTAACAAACATTTATAAGCATGATTTAGCATCAAGAATGCATATTTAACATTTTTTAACAGCAGTTTGGGATCACCCAGGAGAAACATAACACCCACGCGATCATCTCTCGCAGTTGCATAACCAATCCCCAACTGCTGCCCTAGAGTAAACCCAGACCAATCCGAGGGCATAGCCGGTAAAACTCCCTCCCCGGCCCCGCAACGTGATGTGCGAAAGACGACCTTGGATGGAATTCAAGATCAGGGGATATCATTGTGTGAAATATTGTCGCTCCAGGGAATCAAACTCCCAACCTCTATCAAAGAGGTATAGGCCATTACCTACTGCACCAACAACACAATGATGCATATTGAACATTTTAGAACCAAACCCTAGTTCAACAAGAATTAAATCATGGAATCAGTAATCACATACCTCGAAATAGTTATAGTAATCACAAGTAATCTTATTGCATCTCATAATTTGATCCAATTTCCTCAAACGATTCAAGTTAAGTTTTCTAAGAGAAGGAAAAGTAGGTACGCGTGTGTGTTGACTAAATTTGGGAAAATGCTTAGAAGTTTCCAGTACGCACCTTAAATGGGTGTTTAAATTTTATAACCCATGTCACACGGGTATTTATAAGTTATTTGATATTTAATGTACCTCGTTATGCGGCCCTAAAGGAGTCCAAAACTAGCAAACATAAATGTTATGTGATCCTTGTCACAAAACGAATACAACTAAGTTAACAAATAATTATAAATATATAATTATTAAACTAACATTTAATAACACATAAGGTTAAAATAGCCATATTCAGTTAGACCCAATCTTAGGGTGTTACAAACATAACCTCATTCTACTTTCGTACTTTTATTATCTGTTACGCCATTGACTGAAGGTATTTCTCATGAAGCTTTAAGCAGTTGTTACTCATATGATTTTGTTAATAGTACTATTTTTATCTGTTTATTTATCTGCATTTTGCTAAGTTTTTTTATTGACTATTAGTTGGTATATGTTTTGTTACTATGTGCGTCCATTCATTTATATATCAGTCTCTTTCATAAAGAAGTTGTCTCAAACTTTTATAAAGAGGTGAGTGACGAAACATTGTACAAGAGTTCCAAAGATTCTTTATAGTAGTGTATATTACACATATTCTTTATATATTAGTACTGTTTTCTTAACTGTTATGGTGTATATTGCTAACTAATTGTGCTGGCTGTTATGGTATATAGCATTAACTAGAAAAAGGCTCGGCCGCGCGTTGCTACGGCTAAATCTTTGTCGTAAGTACGATGTTTATTTGCTTACAATTGTAATATATTTTGCTCAATTGATGATAATGGTTACACGTTTATCAAATTACGTTATATTTGTATTTGTTAAGATTCTTTAATGATTTCATTTCATTGAAATATATTAAAATATAACATTCAAAGAGTACCCGTTAACCGGCTTAATCCAACAGATATAGATATGAATCGATGAATAAATTATATATGAACCGATGAATAAAATGGATATTGATTGATGAATTATATTTGATTGGATATAAAAATAGTATAAATGGATATGTGAAACAACCCAACCCGTATTTAAACCGGCCCATAAAATTTTTCCTTATAATACATTAATATCGTTAACACTTAGGTCCCAATTATGTTTCTAAAATCATCTTTAATACAATATTAAGTTTAATAAACTTTAAAACATTTAATACAAAAGTTAAATTTTCAAACGAGCATGGTGATTGGGAATACGCTACCCAATCCTAATAACTCCAAAAGCACACTTCTAAAGAAAACTACGCGAGTCCACTTGTCCCCATGCTTACCCGAGCCACCGCCTCCATGCAAATCTATAATAATGTAAACAACGAGAGGGTAAGCTAACGCTTAGTGAGTGAGAATATACTACATACATATATATGCATAAAATGGACACGCAACACAAGTAAATCAAATAACGCATACCGGAGCATCCAAGCATAAAGGCAAGATAAGCTAAGCATACCGTACGATCACTAAGCATCAAGCTAAAAATAACAACAAATATAAGTTCACCAACGACGATGTGAACAACGCCAATAAGCTACACCCGGAGGGTTAGCTACAACACACACATACGACAATATATATAACAATATATAAACGTTCAAGGTTAACCCATTAACCCAATACCAAAACCGACTACCAATTACTAACATGAAGATTGGCCGAACTACACGAGCCTTAGTAAATCCGCATACACACGAGACTACTATCTTCAATAACACAACAACATCGAGGTTGGCCGAACTATACGAGCCTTTGTGAATCCGTAACCACACGAGATTACTACCTCAATAAGATGACCTAACTACACGAGTCATCGTGAATCCGAACTACACGAGACTCACTTTCTCAATAAGATGACCGAAACTACACGCGTCATCGTGAATCCGCATCCACACGTGACTCACTTCTCAATATCAAAACCCTTCGCCATTGGGGTTAATTGATCCACATCACAAACACATGTGATAACGTACACACAAAGTGTGCAACTCGCCAAAGGTGGTCAACCAAAACGCACAACCGTGCCAATTGGACCCATACACAAGTCCATCAAATCCACCTATATGTGAAGTGAGCTCTATAGCCGAGAATCACTTCACCCGACCCGCACCCATCCTACACATACATATGCACATAGGATATTAACGCTCACCTTGTCACCTTGATGAATGCCACCAAATAATCCGCAACTCCAAAGGAACGTACCTATTCCATTAATCACATAACAAACAACACAATTAGGGAGGATTTACAAACCAACCCAAATTGACAACTAGTGCAATCTCGACCCAAAGGCACCTCCAAGCACAAACCGCGCCCAAACTAACCAATAATCACTAATGAAATGTCACGTTCATATTGATTATAAACGTTCCATATTCATTGATTTCGTTGAGAGGTTTTGACCTCTATATGAGATGTTTTTAAAAGACTGCATTCATTTTTAAAACAACCATAACCTTTATTTTATCAATAAAGGTTTCAAAAGCATTACGTAGATTATCAAATAATGATAATCTAAAATATACTGTTTACACACGACCATTACATAATGGTTTACAATAGAAATATATTACATCGACATATGTTTTTTTGAATGCAGTTTTTACACAATATCATACAATCATGGACTCCAAATCTTGTCCTTATTTTAGTATGCAACAGCGGAAGCTCTTAGTATTCTCCTGAGAATAAACATGCTTTAAACGTCAACAAAAATGTTGGTGAGTTATAGGTTTAACCTATATATATCAAATCGTAACAATAGACCACAAGATTTCATATTTCAATACACATCCCATACATAGAGATAAAAATCATTCATATGGTGAACACCTGGTAACCGACATTAACAAGATGCATATATAAGAATATCCCCATCATTCCGGGACACCCTTCGAATATGATATAAATTTCGAAGTACTAAAGCATCCGGTACTTTGAATGGGGTTTGTTAGGCCCAATAGATCTATCTTTAGGATTCGCGTCAATTAGGGTGTATGTTCCCTAATTCTTAGATTACCAGACTTAATAAAAAGGGGCATATTCGATTTCGATAATTCAACCATAGAATGTAGTTTCACGTACTTGTGTCTATTTTGTAAATCATTTATAAAACCTGCATGTATTCTCATCCCAAAAATATTAGATTTTAAAAGTGGGACTATAACTCACTTTCACAGATATTTCCTTCCTCGGAAATAAGACCTGGCTACGGATCGATTCACGAACCTATACAAATATGTACATATATATCAAAGTATGATCAAAATATAATTACAACCATTTTTATTATGTTTTAAAGATTTGAGTGTATTAAGTCAGCTGTCCTCGTTAGTAATCTACAACTAGTTGTCCACAGTTAGATGTACAGAAATAAATCGATATATATTATCTTGAATAAATCCACGACCCAGTGTATACACGTCTCAGGCTAGATCACAACTCAAAGTATATATATTTTTGGAATCAACCTCAACCCTGTATAGCTAACTCCAACATTACTGCATATAGAGTGTCTATGGTTGTTCCAAATAATATATATACATGGGTCGATATGATATCTCAAAACATTTGCATACGTGTCTATGGTATCCCAAGATTACATAATATATTAGAATACATGTATAATACAATATAAGTTAGCTAGGATATGATTTGTATAGATTTGTTAAACATTTCCCGTAGCTAAAAAGATCAAAAATATCCAATCTTGTTTTACCCATAACTTCTTCATTTTAAATCCGTTTTGAGTGAATCAAATTGCTATGGTTTCATATTGAACTCTAATTTAAGAATCTAAACAGAAAAATTATAGGTTTATAGTCAGAAATTTAAGTTACATGTCAATTATTAAAGAGGTAGTCATTTCCGTCGAAAAAACGACATCTTGATGACCATTTTGGAAAACATACTTTCATTTTGAGTTTAACCATAATTTTTGGATATAGTTTCATGTTCATAAGAAAAATCATTTTCCCAGAAGAACAACTTTTAAATCAAAGTTTATCAAAGTTTTTAATTAACTAACCCAAAACAGCCAGCGGTGTTATTACGACGGCGTATGTCCGGTTTTACGGTGTTCTTCGTGTTTTCAGGTTTTAAATCATTAAGTTAGCATATCATATAGATATAGAACATGTGTTTAGTTGATTTTAAAAGTCAAGTTAGAAGGATTAACTTTTGTTTGCGAACAAGTTTAGAATTAACTAAACTATGTTCTAGTGATTACAAGTTTAAACCTTCGAATAAGATAGCTTTAAATGTATGAATCGAATGATGTTATGAACATCATTACTACCTCAAGTTTTCTGGATAAAACTACTAGAAATGAGAAAAATGGATCTAGCTTCAAAGGATCCTTGGATGGCTTGAAAGTTCTTGAAGCATAATCATGACACGAAAACAGTTCAAGTAAGATTTTCACTCGAAATAAGATTGTTATAGTTGTAGAAATTGAATCAAAGTTTGAATATGAATATTACCTTGAATTAGAAAGATAACCTACTATAAATAACAAAGGTTTATTGATCTTAGATGATTACTTGGAATGGATTAGAAAGCTTGGAAGTAGACTTGCAAACTTGGAAGTATTCTTGATTTTTATGAAACTATACTTATGGAATTTATGAAGAACACTTAGAACTTGAAGATAGAACTTGAGAGAGATCACTTAGATGAAGAAAATTGAAGAATGAAAGTGTTTGTAGGTGTTTTTGGTCGTTGGTATATGGATTAGATATAAAGGATGTGTAATTTTATTTACATGTAAATAAGTCATGAATGATTACTAATATTTTTGTAATTTTATGAGATATTTCATGCTAGTTGCCAAATGATGGTTCCCACATGTGTTAGGTGACTCACATGGGCTGCTAAGAGCTGATCATTAGAGTGTATATATCAATAGTACATACGTCTAAAAGCTGTGTATTGTACGAGTACGAATACGGGTGCATACGAGTAGAATTGTTGATGAAACTGAACGAGGATGTAATTGTAAGCATTTTTGTTAAGTAGAAGTATTCAAAAGTTTATGAATACATATTAAAACACTACATGTATATACATTTTAACTGAGTCGTTAAGTCATCATTAGTCGTTACATGTAAATGTTGATTTGAAACCTTTAAGTTAACGATCATGTTAAATGTTATTAACCCAATGTTTATTATATCTAAAGAGATATTAAATTGTTACATTATCATGATATTATGATATATAATATATCTTAGTATGATATATATACAGTTAAATGTCGTTACAACGATAATCGTTACATATATGTCTCGTTTCGAAATCATTAAGTTAGTAGTCTTATTTTTACATATGTAGTTCATTGTTAATACACTTAATGATATATTTACTTATCATTTAACATAATTAACCAAGTGTATCAATATCTTAATATGATTCATATGTACTTAGTAAGACGTTGATATAACGATAATCGTTATATATAACGTTTTCGAGTTTCTTAAATTCAATAGTCTCATTTTTATGTATATAACTCATTGTTAAAATACCTAATGAGATACTTACTTATCATAATATGATGTTAACTATATATATAATCATATATATATATCATCATATAGTTTTTACAAGTTTTAACGTTCGTGAATCACCGGTCAACTTGGGTGGTCAATTGTCTATTTGAAACCTATTTCAATTAATCAAGTCTTAACAAGTTTGATTGCTTAACATGTTGGAAACACTTAATCATGTAAATATCAATTTCATTTAATATATATAAACATGGAAAAGTTTGGGTCACTATAGTACCTACCCGTTAAATAAATTTCGTCTCGAAATTTTTAAGCAGTTGGAGGTGTTGACGAATCTTCTGGAAATAGGTGTGGGTATTTCTTCTTCATCTGATATTCACGCTCCCAGGTGAACTCGGGTCCTCTACAAGCATTCCATCGAACCTTAACAATTAGTATCTTGTTTTGTTTAAGTCTTTTAACCTCATGATCCATTATTTAGACGGGTTCTTCAATGAATTGAAGTTTTTCATTGATTTGAATTTCGTCTAACGGAATAGTGAGATCTTCTTTAGCAAAACATTTCTTCAAATTCGAGACGTGAAAAGTGTTATGTACAGCTGCGAGTTGTTGGGGTAACTCAAGTCGGTAAGCTACTGGTCCGACACGTTCAATAATCTTGAAAGGTCCAATATACCTTGGATTTAGTTTCCCTCGTTTACCAAATCGAACAACGCCTTTCCAAGGTGAAACTTTAAGCATGACTATCTCGCCAATTTCAAATTCTATATCTTTTCTTTTAATGTCAGCGTAGCTCTTTTGTCGACTTTGGGCGGTTTTCAATCGTTGTTGAAGTTGGATGATCTTCTCGGTAGTTTCTTGTATTATCTCCGGACCCGTAATCTGTCTATCCCCCACTTCACTCCAACAAATCGGAGACCTGCACTTTCTACCATAAAGTGCTTCAAACGGCGCCATCTCAATGCTTGAATGGTAGCTATTGTTGTAGGAAAATTCTGCTAACGGTAGATGTCGATCCCAACTGTTTTCGAAATCAATAACACATGCTCGTAGCATGTCTTCAAGCGTTTGTATCGTCATTTCGCTCTGCCCATCAGTTTGTGGATGATAGGCATTACTCATGTCTAGACGAGTTCCTAATGCTTGCTGTAATGTCTGCCAGAATCTTGAAATAAATCTGCCATCCCTATCAGAGATAATAGAGATTGGAATTCCATGTCTGGAGACGACTTCCTTCAAATACAGCCGTGCTAACTTCTCCATCTTGTCATCTTCTCTTATTGGCAGGAAGTGTGCCGATTTGGTGAGACGATCAACTATTACCCAAATAGTATCAAAACCACTTGCAGTCCTTGGCAATTTAGTGATGAAATCCATGGTAATGTTTTCCCATTTCCATTCCGGGATTTAAGGTTGTTGTAGTAGACCTGATGGTTTCTGATGTTCAGCTTTGACCTTATAACACGTCAAACATTCTCCTACATATTTAGCAATATCGGCTTTCATACCCGGCCACCAAAAGTGTTTCTTGAGATCTTTATACATCTTCCCCGCTCCGGGATGTATTGAATATCTAGTTTTATGTGCTTCCTTAAGTACCATTTCTCTCACATCTCCAATCCTTGGTACAAAAATTCTATCAGCCCTATATCGGGTTCCTTAAATTCAATAGTCTCATTTTTATGTATGTAACTCATTGTTAAAATACCTAATGAGATACTTACTTATCATAATATCATGTTAACTATATATATAATCATATATATGTCATCATATAGTTTTTACAAGTTTTAACGTTCGTGAATCACCGGTCAACTTGGGTGGTCAATTGTCTATATGAAACCTATTTCAATTAATCAAGTCTTAACAAGTTTGATTGCTTAACATGTTGGAAACACTTAATTATGTAAATATCAATTTCATTTAATATATATAAACATGGAAAAGTTCGGATCACTACAACTAACACTAGTGACAATGGTCCTAATAAGCCAATTAAACCCGAACACAAGTGTTAAACACTTGTCTTGCCCAATTTGACACCAAAACCCTAATTTTGACCCATTTCAAAATTAGTCAACCAAAGACACCCAAACGAGTTCCAACACTTCCATAATCACTATTCATAGTGATTACACTCAATTTAAAAGTCTTACCCCTCCAACATCAACAATAAACCCGAATCTTGGTGTTAATCTTCAATTAACAACTAATGGGGTTTCCTCTATGAACATACAATCAAAAGCCCCAAATTTGAATGATGAACACGAAAACAAAATTCGAAGTTAGAGCTTACCGCTATTATCAACTTGTAGCTAAGAACGAGGAGAACAAAGTTGCCTCTTACACCAAAGATTGAATCGCTAATCTTCCTTTCCAAAAATCCCTTTGAATGATTTGGAGTATTGAAGATTTGAGAGAAAATGAAGAAAAAGGAAAAAGAAATAAAGAAAATGAGATGGGTGGATGGGATTTAAGATCCCAAATCTGGCACATACGCAAAAGACCAAAATGCCCCTAAAAACTCTTAAAACACGAAATTGGAACCAGCTCATCAGAGGTGCCGCGCTGCGGCCCTCTTCCTCGCGCCGTGACATATAACGCGGTATGGGATCAGTTTTTCATGCCATCTGATCCTGATTTCAGTTCATTGCCGCGCCGCGGCCTATTCTGTCACGCCGTGACCTTGGCCGTGGTCTGGTGCCTGCTTAACGTCCTTTCTGAGAACTGAAACCAGTTGTATGCCGCGCCGCGACCCTTTCTGCCGCACCGCGACCCGAAGCGTGGTCTGAGCATTTCCCACGTACATGAACTTTAACACACGAATACGCCTCAAATCTTTCATACACTAGTCGTACATACACGACACACCTCCATATCATATACGGGGGAAACGGGGTGTTACAACTCTCCCCCACTTAGATTCGATCACGTCCTCGTGATCCTAATCACTTAATCAATCCGAACCTACACGTTATGGTTCTCGAACAACTGTTCCAATCCAACTTCCAACACATCTCTCATTAACCCGAAGATTAATCCATTAACCAAATACACACGTGCACAAATTTCGATACATGCAATGCACAAATCATCCAAAGTCCATAACGATCACTTAGAATACGCGAAACCGCAACGTATTCTTCCAGCTCCTCTAGGCAATTCTTCTCAAAGAGTTACCCTTAACAACTAAATCGTCATTCGCGATTTATCAAGTCCACAAATCCGAGCACTAAAACTTGCTCAATCCCTCATATCGGGAAAAACTCCACCAATCTCGTACCGAGATATCAACCCTTTAGCGTACCATACCAAGTACAATGCTAAAAGTAAACACGTTCAAAACTAAAGTCAACCATCTAACCGATGAAGACCAAATAAAAGTGAAATCTAACGGATAACACTTACCACTTAACACCCCTTGTAGTGCGCAAACACGTCTAATATGCAACTACCGCAAACACGTGAGCAAAATACGACTATTACATCACTATTCACACCAAAATGGTCCTTACGACCCCACCATTGGCATATAAAACAACCAACAGATCACACAACATGGTCCTTACGACCCCACCATTGGCGTATGAAATGACCAATAGATCACACAACATGAAGGATGGCCGAAAACTATACGCGCCTTAGTGAATCCGCAGCCACACGCGACCCCCTACCTCCACCGCACAACAATCAGGATTGGCCGAACTACACGCGCCCTAGTGAATCTGAACTACACGAGATTCACTATCCCAATAGAATGACCGCATCCACACGTATCATTGTGAATCCGAACTATACGAGACTCACTTCCTCAATATAATGACCGCATCCACACGAGTCATTGTGAATCCGAACTACACGAGACTCACTTCCACAATAAGATGATCGAACAACATGCGTCATCGTGAATCCACATCTACACGTGATCCACTTCCCAAATCTCAACACAGGAATGGTACTCCCATTCCCCATCGGTACTCGCATTTCCCGATAACGTTTACCATACTGGTATAACACTACTTCCATGATGAAGTTAGCGGACCACGTCAACGGTCATAACTCACCAATCATACGCTCTTTTGGCCCCATACAACGAGTAGCGTAACATCGCGCACTGCTACGCCATAGTGAATCCTAACGGATTACACTAACCATCCATTAGTGTACATACGCCGCGTAATCACTAATCCCTCGGGTGATGTCTTAAACACCGCGACTAACTCACCCCCATGACAATGTGGTGTCTTGAACACCGCGACAATTCCACATGTCAATCAAACCAATGAGTGGTGTCTTAAACCCCGCGACAATCCCACCCATTACACATGCTCTTTTGGACTCAATCAATGAGTAGTGTAGCATCGCGTACTGCATACACCATAGTGAATCCGAACAGATTACACTAACTATTGACCACAACCAAAAGTATATACGCGTACTTATAACCATTCCATACCGCCTAGAATTTCGCACACGAATCATACGCACACGCGAACATCGCTATCACGATCGAGCAAGAACCGCCTATATCGCACATAGGTACAAAACTACAATTCTCTAAAAGAGAATCCGACACAAACATCCCTTAATCGAGGGATCTCACCTTGCTCGTCAAACACGTCCATTATCTCTCAACGAGATTCACCATATTACCACCTCGGTGATAATTTAAATCCAAAATCATAAGTACAATTTAACCGAAATCGTACTCTACCACAAATTGACCAAATCTAGGTCCCGTCACAAATTCCGGATCTATTAAGAGCATTATCCGACATCTCACACTAAAACCTCCTCTTGCGGGAGTGTAACTCCCCCACTTGGAACTACGTCCCATAACCGCATCTTGTACAACCGTACAATGCTACCAAAGGTAGACTTTACTAACAATTGGGTTCACATGACCCATCACCACATATTGCTCCAACCTTGAGCTTAAGAAAGATTTTAACAAATCCTCAAACACTTCGAACGAAGAGTTTACCACAACTCACACAAACTTCATTCTTGCAACCTTCCAATTGCTATAGTTTGTCAATCTCCACCTAGTCACTCATGTACCTAAGGGTTTCTCTCCGGTACCCTAAGTACAATGTAACCACAACACCATCGGAGTCGAATACCACGCTAGTAGGTATGAAAGAGGCACCTAACGTCGCGTCATGTAGACTCCTTCACCAACGTACATCGAGATCCAAAACACTCGATCTCTCGGGTTTCATCCACCCAACGAACCTCATGGTTCACCAACTTCAACACGAAAGCGAACAGGTGCTAAAAACCGAACACCAAAGCCCATACCCATGGCTTGGTAGAAACATTTCTCAACACTAAGGAATGCTGGGTTGCACCAAGTCTTACGCCCTTCGCCAATTGATCAAAACGTCACCATAGGGTACTTCCATTAGGAACGTCACCCATAACAATAACATGCACAACACAAGGATTTTAACAAATCCAAACTCAACGGCACATAATAAATAATCAAAGGACATATTTATTAAAACGAAATGTACCTTAACGTCTCCTTGCCGCACCCGTCCCCGCTAACTCGGGACATTCCGACTTACGATGTCCTTCCTCTTGGCAATTGAAGCACACCGTGCCATCACCCTTTGGCACTGAACATTCCCAAGACTTGTGACCCCTCACGCCACAATTGTAACATCTAGACGCACTAGAATCTGATATACTCGTCCGTGTACCACCCGTGCTCACACTTGCACCCTTACTTGGAGCACCATACGAAACAACCCTTCTCTTACTTGAAGGTTCACCAATCTTTGATCGCGAATACGAATCAAAACCCCTAGCCACGGCGAATAATTCCGCAAATGATTTCACCTGACCTCTGCTAATTTTGTTCTTCAAGTCATCATTCAAAGTTCGATAGAAATCTTCCATCAACAAACGATCATTTCCCAAATACTCCGGGCAAAAATGAGCCTTCATCATAAAGGTCGTCTTGAGAGTATTCAAATCCATAGAACCCTGTTGCAAACTTCGCAACTCATTATGCAATTTTGACAAGTCAGCTGATGTCCGGAACTCCTCAAAGAATTCCTCCTTAAACTCATCCCACGATAATGCCATAAACGGTTCACCACCGACAAGATCAATCTTATCATTAAACCAATCCTTCGCCCTAACCCGCAACAAACTAGTAGCGAGTCTCGTCTTTTTCTCGGGAGGGCATTCAATAGTGCGAAAACACCCTTCGACATCCGAGATCCATGTTGTGCTAACCAAAGGATCCAGTTTTCCGTCATACATCGGGGGTTTATGAAATGCCCCGTCCTAATCCATCTGGACGAAGTCATCAACATTTGATCCCAGAGCGATGATCGACTCCAAGTAATGTCCTTAAAATGAGCAAAATGCACAACGACAGATTTCTTTCATACCTGAGAATAAACATGATTTCAAGTGTCAACCAAAAAGTTGGTGAGTTCATTAGTTTAACATAAATAATCATTTCATAAATTTAATAGACCACAAGATTTCATATTTTCATTTCTCATAAACATACGTCCCATACATAGAGACAAAATATCATTCATATGGATTGAACACCTGGTAACCGACATTCAAAATATACATATAAGAATATCCCCATCATTCTGGGATCCTCCTTTGGACATGATATAAATTTTGAAGTACTAAAGCATCCGGTACTTTGGATGGGGCTTGTTGGGCCCGATAGATCAATCTTTAGAGTTCGCGTCAATTAGGGTGTCTGTTCCCTAATTCTTAGATTACCAGACTAAAAGGGGCATATTCAGTTTCGATCATTCAACCATAGAACGTAATTTTGATTACTTGTGTCTATTTCGTAAAACAGTTATAAAAGTTGCGCATGTATTCTCAACCCAAAAATATAAAGAGTAAAAAGACAAATGAAACCCACCTAATGTATTTTGTAGTAAAAATACATAAAACGACATTGAACAAGTATAGGGTTGGCCTCGGATTCACGAACCTATATCATTTGTATATATATATTAAGACATATAATCGTATTCGAATAAATATATATATAAATTTATTAATTACATTATTTTTATATTAATAACATATATTTTTAATTTGTATGTACTTCAAATGGTTAATATTTTTATAGTTATATTAATATATTCATATACATACTTGTTTAATATTATATTTAAAAAATTGATAATTTGTTGTTTGTAAGAGTTTATATAAATAATTTTTGTAAGTTTTATATATATAGTTATGTGCAGTTTTAATATAAGTGTAGTATATATAATAAATATATTTTATGTACAAAATATTTATTTGCTTAAAAATGATAGTTTTGATATTAACGATTTACTAATAATAATAATAAAAATCCTTATCATTACTAGTAATACTAATAATAACATTGATAATATCCAAGGGTGTTACTTAATATCAAAAGGGAAATAATAATAGTCATAGTATCTATTTTTACATAATAATAATGATAACTGATAACTAATACTTAAATGACAAAACTTATAGTAATTATATCACTAATGTTAATAATAATAATAATGGTTATTTTTCTTATAATCATGATATTAATAACACTAATTACAGTACTAATAATATTTATAATTCTTGGTAATAATAACAATAATTAATAATCAGTAATAATAAAAATGGTAATAATAATGACCATAATAATAGAAATAATATTAAGTAAAAACTACCTTAATAGAATGAATTTCTAAAAAGGATAGCCCATGCCCAGGTTTGAACCCCCGACCTCTCGAAAACCAACCTCCTTCCTAACCATCTGAGCTAACACATCTTTCTGTTTTAAAACCACAACTCAAACTAAATAATCTAATCCTTCTGTTCATTTCTTTCTCCTTCTACTTAATCAATTCAGTCGACCCTTAATCTCCTTATGACAGTTATTTGTGTTTTTAAGTTTATGAGTTTCAAAGATTTACATCAGCAAAAAAAAAATATATTGATGATTAATAACCGTGAAAAGGAAAAAAGAAAAAAAAACAAAATTGAAGATATACATACCTGCTTATTTCATCGCTGATGTATAAAAGAAAAAAAAATGATTGAATCAAAGAGAACGTTTGAGATGAAACTTTCAACATAACTTGTGTTTTAAATCATCCTTAAAAACTTTATAAATTGTCAATTTAACTAAAATCATAACATACAACTTGAATTTCTTCATGAACAAATCTGTTGACTTTTAAAAATTAAACTTTGACCTTTAAATTCGAGTTCAATTCGGATAATTAAAAGCTGAAACTTTCTAGATAATTTGAGTAAGATATTTCTAACAACAATGCATTATTACTTTTTGGATTAAATTTCGAATTCTAGTTTTTCAAAAAAAAAAAAAGAAACGTGAACAGAGTAGTACCTGTTCTTTCTTTTTCTTTTTTATTCAATCAAATAAAAGAAATAAAAAATTTGTAAATGATTTTATGTGACTGATAAAGCTAAATATCAACTGAACTTAATCAACTAATATAAGGTTTGCAGTCGACAGAATTGATAAATCAAATCAGGAAGAAAGAAAATAAATTACTAAAAAGCAGAAAGAGACTCACAACAAAATTTGGATCTGTATGAGACAGGAAACAAGAATTGACTGTAGATAGATGGATACTTGAAACTGAATCAGATTTTAAACAAGTTTTCATACGTATGATCTTATCCTTTTTTTTATATTAAAAATTAATAATTAATAATTATAATTATATTAATAATAATATAAATAATAATAATAATAATAATAATAATAATAATAATAATAATAATAATAATAATAATAATAATAATAATAATAATAATAATAATAATAATAATAATAATATTGTTATTAGCTATAAAAATGGTAAATATAATATTATTTAAAATAATAATTTGTATTATTTATAATAATAATGATAACTATAATAATAATTAGGATTTCTAATAATAATAATAATAACTAAGTTAATAATAATAATCAATATAAAAATGATATTTATGATAAACTTTATTAGTTTTATGATAGTATTAATAATGATTCTAGTAATAATGATGGTTATATTTATAAAAGTAATAGTACTGGTAAACAAAATAATAATATCAAAATAATCATAACGACCTAAAATTATAATTTTTCTACTAATTTTATATAATATTTTAAATGTATCAATTCTATATATTATACTATATAATAATATACTAATATTATTATTAATATTAATATTAATACTAATATAAATAATGAAAGTAAATATAATATTGTTAATATAACATTTATTTTAACTTGTAGTTAAATATATTACAATTTATTAATCATGTCATATTTAATAATTATATAACACTTATATATATATATATACATATAATAACATATTTGAATATTTAATATTTATTCTTTATAATATAATAATTATTTATAGAGATCATATATATGTATATATATATATATATATATATAGATTCATAATAACATCATATATTTATATATTTTCATATAATAGTAACTTAATTATTTTATTTATTATTTTACATTTTTAAATTCACTTCATTAAGTGTACTTTATTAATTCTAATTATTATATATACACTTATATTTATATTTATATTTATATTTATATATTTATTTACAAACAATTGTTCGTGAATCGTCGGGAATGGTCAAAGGTCAAATGACTATGTAAACAGTTCAAAAAAAATTCTTAAGACTCAACTTTACAAACTTTGCTTATCGTATCGAAATCATATTTAGATTAAGTTTAAATTTGGTTGGAAATCTCCGGGTCGTCACAGTACCTACCCGTTAAAGAAATTTCGTCCCGAAATTTGTGTGAGGTCGTCATGGCTAACAATAAAAATGTTTTCATGACGAATATGAGTTGATAAATAGATTTTTATCATCATTGAGTAATGTGGATAAAAAAATTCGATTATTCGAAGAGTACGAATGAAGCTATCACAAAAGATTGGAATAGGAAAAGTAAAGATTCATTTTAACTTTTAGCAGAGTTAGGGTTGAATTCCGGAATTCAAGAGATTTAAAGAAAATCTTTGAAATCTGAATAAGATTTGATTATTCAGTAAATCAGGAGGTTAGGATCTGTCTAATTAAATGCGGAGATCTGCCTTGATTTCTCTGTCGGATATTTCCATTATAAAAAAAAAATTTATTTTTTTTTCGTTCCACTATTCTCACCATTCCTATACTTTCTTTCTTAGTTCATACATCCAAAAGATTGTGAAAATGCTTAATCCATTTCTAATCCTTGATATTTTTCTAATTATCATTTTTGTCATCCCTCTTTTCAATCTTTCCACTAGAAAAAAAAATTTGTTTACTTCTATTATTACCTTGGGGTGATAGTATTCCTAATCCTCCTGTGTCTTTATATTGCTATTCCTATTAATATCCACGGTTTGTAACCTCCGTGTTGTTATTGGGCTTTTGTATTTTCTCTTATATTTTGGAGCTCTTTGCCTTTTTATTATCCTCCTGACCTCTAATAAAGCGAGTAACGGTCCAGAATTCGTAAGTATGGAATTTTGGATAAACATCGTGTTCTAAATAAGAACTAATGTATTAGCACGATTTGATTTGTTAAATTACCAGAATCACTGAGAATAGAACTATCAAGAATATATTTTCTTGATATGTTCAGAAGTTAAGCAGAATGAAAGAGTTATGTAACATGGCACATGATGACGTTATGATCTGTGAATCATCGCGTTCCATTAGAAACTCAGCATGACCTACTGTAATATAATCACGTTGATCAAGTGTCATTATATTATACTAACTCATGCATCAGTTCCCAACATTACTTCAATAACATTCATATTTTAAGCTCGAAAATTTACAGAATATAGAAACTAACAGTTTCTATATGATGTAACACTGATAGCACTAATAGATTAATGATTCAGATAAGAATAGTTATGAAAATATCTTCAGAAATATGAAGGATATTTATAATGAAAGATACGATGATATCTTGGAATTTCTAAGATCAAAGGATGATGAAGAATATTGTCCGCAAGAGTTTAGAGTAAGGAGCAAGATATTCGCTAAAGACTTAAGCAGGTATTGAATCATTTGGATTCTTTGAAGTCAAACTTATTCTTTGTGATTTGTCCACGGCTTCCTTCATAGTTTCGCATAATCCGTTTTTTTGGTACTAAGTTTTCTATTGAGAGTTTTCCAACCATCCATTCTGTATTATCATGCCTTCAACGGTTAAGGTTCTTTACAGTTTTTGTTGCTTCCTTCAACTTTTTCAATGTTCGGAGTATTGATTCGTGGACTGAGTGCTTTTCAGAATTTCAGAATGGAAGATCATAGTTCTAAAAGATAAATGTTATATGGATACATATAACTGTTGGTGTAGAAACGTTGTGAGACTCACAATACAGATTTGCTGATTCCCGGTAATTGGTATGGCAATTCTTGTTACAAGATGCGGATAAGTACATGATAGGGTTTTAACGAATAAATATAATGATTCTTCGGAGAACTTAAGTCGATAAGTAATGAAGTTGCTGATAAGTTTCTATTAATGTGGTGGAATATAAACAGTTTTCCGGTAACGATGACGGAAGGTAACTTATATAACAAGGTTATAATAAGTTTAATCCGAATGAAAGTCAAAGTTGATTTGCTGGAGCTGTGACAAAATAGGCTAATTTGGGAAGAAATTGTAAAGTTATTTTTGATAATAACAACGCCAAAGGAGCTAGCACTGATATATATGTTAAACGTTTACTCAGGTTCTGAGAGTTTTCAAGTGCATAACTATATGCATCAATCTCTTCTTACGTAGATGAAGTGCGGTTGATTCATCCTCTCGATTGAGATATTTTCAAGAATTACGAAAGGTTTGAACGCAGATTGTAATCGTCAAGATACAAATAAGGTTTAAGATGAAATCAAGTGGCAAACTTGAAGAATTATTTAGTTTCATATATTATAATCAATATTTTAATTCATTTTAATTGTCCAATGTCATTAGTCCACAGTCGATAATCTACAGTTAACAGTTCAATAATTCATATATAATTTAATATATAATATTTGAATTAATTAATACGTATCGTGACCCGTGTACATGTCTCAGACTCGATCACAACTCAAATTATATATATTATTATAGAATCAACCTCAACCCTGTATAGAGAACTCGATCATTAATGCATATAGAGTGTCTATGGTTATTCCAAATAATATATATAGATGCGTCGATATGATATGTCAAAACCTTGTATACGTGTCCCGACATTTAAAGTGTGTAAAATAAATAACATAAATTAAATGACGATAAATAAAGTGCGTAAAGTAAATAACAGAAATTAAATGACGATAAATAAAATTGCGAGAATGTAAATTGCGATAAATAAAATGTAATAAGGAATTAACAGTTAGCTAGGAATAGTTAGCTAGGATTTTGTTAGCGTGGATTCTTAATAGAATTTCCCATAGTTAATTTGTTTGTTTCTAACAAATTTTATTTTGTCCAATGTTTTCTTCATTATGCCACTTGTTGGATCCTGATAAATCAAAATCCAAATATGAATTTGAATAAAAAAATTGGTTATTCTGCGGTGAACGGATACATATATCTGTGGATGTAAGTAGGATAGTAAATGACTGTTGAATCAGATTCGAAGAATGTACAATGTAACTTATTAATGTGAAATCAAAATATTCCTTGGGTATTACCTACCCGTTAAAATATTTTCACCATTAACAGTTTGTACGAAAGAATTTGTAATTACAATCTTTATGAAAATATACTTACATATATATTTTCTTCAGATGTAATCATAGATTCAATGAGTTAATATAATATTAATCTCATTTGCTTTTCGGTTTGAGCTAGAATAAGTAATCTCTAAAACTATTAGGAACCACATATTCTTCGTAGAATATTAATGAAGTTATGGATCAATACTTCATCGTTCATTGTTGTTGGTACTCCTCGGGATCTATGGTGCGTATGATGTTGATGTTCGAGGTATAGATTGTGATGTCGAGACGTGTGATGCGGATGTTGTTGTTAGTGGTACTGGTGCTGCCGGTACTGATATTGATCATACTGTTGGTGCCGGTGATGTTGATGAAGCTGTTAAATTTTTGCAACATATTTTTCAAATTGATTACTCAAGCGCGAAGCTCGTTGACTTCTTCCATTATTCCGGAATGATTGTTGGTCGGAACGAGCGGATGAACAAGGTTCAGAATTTAGGATATCATATAATCATTGTGAGATATCCTATAAATGAAGGTGAATATGGTGTTTCGGACAGGTTCGCCAGTAAGTGCATCAGGTTCATCGTCAAGAGTGCAGGTTAGTGGGTGGAAAGGATCGCCTTCTTCTCGTCTCCATCGATTAATTCGATTACGAACCCATCAGATGAATTGGGGATTGCTGATTGGTTGATTCGTTCTGATGACGCTGCTTCCGAAGTTTAGGTGAACATCCATGTCGGAATAGCTGTCGGAATAACTATCGGAATAGCTATCGGAATCTGAGGGACTCGAATTGATTGAGAGATTCATCTCGTACAATCAAATGAAGTATTTTCGATAAGAAATAGATTATATGATGTAGATTAGTACCCTGTAATACATAATTTACACATGCATATATAATACTAAAATCCCATAAGTTACGGAGGAATCTACGGAAGCTACCAGGCAAAGGTAACAATAACAGATACGCTAAGATATGAATTTATCTATTCACTGTCCATGCAATAGAGGCAGTAAGACGTGTCTAGACTTTAAGGATGATAAGCAAATAATTTTTAGACACTAAATGATAAGCAAAACTTTTGACATGCAGACACGGTCGAAGTCCAGACTCACTAATGCATCCTAACGACTATCAGTTAGATACACTAAAGCAAGACCTGGTTCGCTAAGACCACCGCTCTGATACCAACTGAAATGTCCCGTCCTAATCCATCTGGACGAAGTCATCAACATTTGATCCCAGAGTGATGATCGACTCCAAGTAATGTCCTTAAAATGAGCAAAATGCACAGCGACAGATTTCTTTCATACCTGAGAATAAACATGATTTCAAGTGTCAACCAAAAGGTTGGTGAGTTCATTAGTTTAACATAAATAATCATTTCATAAATTTAATAGACCACAAGATTTCATATTTTCATTTCTCATAAACATACATCCCATACATAGAGACAAAATATCATTCATATGGATTGAACACCTGGTAACCGACATTCACAATATTCATATAAGAATATCCCCATCATTCCGGGATCCTCCTTCGGACATGATTTAAATTTCGAAGTACTAAAGCATCTGGTACTTTGGATGGGGCTTGTTGGGCCCGATAGATCTATCTTTAGAGTTCGCGTCAATTAGGGTGTATGTTACCTAATTCTTAGATTACCAGACTAAAAGGGGCATATTCAGTTTCTATCATTCAACCATAGAACGTAATTTTGATTACTTGTGTCTATTTCGTAAAACAGTTATAAAAGTTGCGCATGTATTCTCAGCCCAAAAATATAAAGGATAAAAAGACAAATGAAACTCACCTAATGTATTTTGTAGTAAAATTACATAGAACGACATTGAACAAGTATAGGGCTGGCCTCGGATTCACGAACCTATATCATTTGTATATATATATTAAGACATATAATCGTATTCGAATAAATATATATATAAATTTATTAATTACATTATTTTTATATTAATAACATATATTTTTAATTTGTATGTACTTCAAATGGTTAATATTTTTATAGTTATATTAATATATTCATATACATACTTGTTTAATATTATATTTAAAATATCGATAATTTGTTGTTTGTAAGAGTTTATATAAATAATTTTTGTAAGTTTTATATATATAGTTATGTGCAGTTTTAATATAAGTGTAGTATATATAATAAATATATTTTATGTACAAAATATTTATTCGCTTAAAAATGATAGTTTTGATATTAACGATTTACTAATAATAATAATAAAAATCCTTATCATTATTAGTAATACTAATAATAACATTGATAATATCCAAGGGTGTTACTTAATATCAAAAGGGAAATAATAATAGTCATAGTATCTATTTTTACATAATAATAATGATAACTGATAACTAATACTTAAATGACAAAACTTATAGTAATTATATCACTAATGTTAATAATAATAATAATAATAATGGTTATTTTTCTTATAATCATGATATTAATAACACTAATTACAGTACTAATAATATTTATAATTCTTGGTAATAATAACAATAATTAATAATCAGTAATAATAATAATGGTAATAATAATGACCATAATAATAGAAATAATATTAAGTAAAAACTACCTTAATAGAATGAATTTCCAAAAAGGATAGCCCATGCCCAGGTTTGAACCCCCGACCTCTCGAAAACCAACCCCCTTCCTAACCATCTGAGCTAACACATCTTTCTGTTTTAAAACCACAACTCAAACTAAATAATCTAATCCTTCTGTTCCTTTCTTTCTCCTTCTACTTAATCAATTCAGTCGACCCTTAATCTCCTTATGACAGTTATTTGTGTTTTTAAGTTTATGAGTTTCAAAGATTTACATCAGCAAAAAAAAAATATTGATGATTAATAACCGTGAAAAGGAAAAAAGAAAAAAAAAACAAAATTGAAGATATACATACCTGCTTATTTCGTCGCTGATGTATAAAAGAAAAAAAAATTGATTGAATCAAAGAGAACGTTTCAGATGAAACTTTCAACATAACTTGTGTTTTAAATCATCCTTAAAAACTTTATAAATTGTCAATTTAACTAAAATCATAACATACAACTCGAATTTCTTCATGAACAAATCTGTTGACTTTTAAAAATTAAACTTTGACCTTTAAATTCGAGTTCAATTCGGAGAATTAAAAGCTGAAACTTTCTAGATAATTTGAGTAAGATATTTCTAACAACAATGCATTATTACTTTTTGGATTAAATTTCGAATTCTAGTTTTTCAAAAAAAAAAGAAACGTGAACAGAGTAGTACCTGTTCTTTTTTTTTTATTCAATCAAATAAAAGAAATAAAAAATTTGTAAATGATTTTATGTGACTGATAAAGCTAAATATCAACTGAATTTAACCAACTAATATAAGGTTTGCAGTCGACAGAATTGATAAATCAAATCAGGAAGAAAGAAAATAAATTACTAAAAAGCAGAAAGAGACTCACAACAAAATTTGGATCTGTATGAGACAGGAAACAAGAATTGACTATAGATAGATGGATACTTGAAACTGAATCAGATTTTAAACAAGTTTTCATACGTATGATCTTATCCTTTTTTTTTATATTAAAAATTAATAATTAATAATTATAATTATATTAATAATAATATAAATAAATAAATAATAATAATAATAATAATAATAATAATAATAATAATAATATTTTTATTAGCTATAAAAATGGTAAATATAATATTATTCAAAATAATAATTTGTATTATTTATAATAATAATGATAACTATAATAATAATTAGGATTTCTAATTATAATAATAATAACTAAGTTAATAATAATAATCAATATAAAAATGATATTTATGATAAACTTTATTAGTTTTATGATAGTATTAATAATGATTCTAGTAATAATGATGGTTATATTTATAAAAGTAATAGTACTGGTAAACAAAATAATAATATCAAAATAATCATAACGACCTAAAATTATAATTTTTCTACTAATTTTATATAATATTTTAAATGTATCAATTCTATATATTATACTATATAATAATATACTAATATTATTATTAATATTAATATTAATACTAATATAAATAATGAAAGTAAATATAATATTGTTAATATAACATTTATTTTAACTTGTAGTTAAATATATTACAATTTATTAATCATGTCATATTTAATAATTATATAACACTTATATATATACATATAATAACATATTTGAATATTTAATATTTATTCTTTATAATATAATAATTATTTATAGAGATCATATATATGTATATATATATAGATTCATAATAACATCATATATTTATATATTTTCATATAATAGTAACTTAATTATTTTATTTATTATTTTACATTTTTAAATTCAATTCATTAAGTGTACTTTATTAATTCTAATTATTATATATACACTTATATTTATATTTATATTTATATATTTATTTACAAACAATTGTTCGTGAATCGTTGGGAATGGTCAAAGGTCAAATGACTATGTAAACAGTTCAAAAAAAATTCTTAAGACTCAACTTTACAAACTTTGCTTATCGTATCGAAATCATATTTAGATTAAGTTTAAATTTGGTCGAAAATCTCCGGGTCGTCACAGTTTAGTCCTCATGAAGCTCTTAAGACAACGCTCCATTTCACCACTACTTTGAAGTTCGGAATACTTCCTATCTATTTCTTCTCGAAACGCACCCATTAGCTCCGCAATGGCGGACGCAACTCTAGCGTTAAACTCAACGTCATTCGTCTCGATCTCATTTCGCGTCGTCATTCTTACGAATGCATAACGATTAGTCCACGAACGTATAAAACCACACGCACAACACCGCCCCATCTCGCTAAACACTCGTCGTACATCGCTGGTTAGACACGATTTGCACCCGTAATAAGGTTTGCAAGTCCTTAGTACGCGCACACGCCGTATCAACTTGCTAGTACACCGACTGCTTCGCTCGATGATATAACCAACACAAACAAAAATTCTACGCATTATAAATACACGCAAGAATTACATCACAACACAAGCCAAAATCCTAGTTAGTTCACCTACACGCTAAGACACTAACTAAGTTCCCGTCCGACCCGTTCACCTACAAGTCCCGCAACAAAGAAGCACACACAAAAGTCTAAGTCTAGGCACCTATCTCAAGTCGCCTAAATCCCTTAGACCATGCTCTGATACCACTTGAAACAACCCAACCCGTATTTAAACCGGCCCATAAATTTTTTTCCTTATAATACATTAATATCGTTAACACTTAGGTTCCAATTATGTTTCTAAAAACATCTTTAATACAATATTAAGTTTAATAAACTTTAAAACATTTAATACATAAGTTAAATTTTCAAACAAGCATGGTGATTGGGAATACGCTATCCAATCCTAATAACTTCAAAAGCACACTTCTAAAGCAAACTACGCGAGTCCACTAGTCCCCATGCTTACCCGAGCCACCGCCTCCATGCAAATCTATAAAAATGTAAACAACGAGAGGGTAAGCTAACGCTTAGTGAGTGAGAATATACTACATACATATATATGCATAAAATGGACACGCCACACAAGTAAATCAAATAACGCATACCGAAGCATCCAAGCATAAAGGCAAGATAAGCTAAGCATACCGTACGATTACTAAGCATCAAGCTAAAAATAACAACAAATATAAGTTCACCAACGACGATGTGAACAACGCCAATAAGCTACACCCGGAGGGTTAGCTACAACACAAACATACGACAATATATATAACAATATATAAACGTCTAAGGTTAACCCCTTAACCCAATACCAAAACCGACTACCAATTACCAACAAGATTAGCCGAACTACACGAGCCTTAGTAAATCCGCATACACACGAGACTACTATCTTCAATAACACAACAACATCGAGGTTGGCCGAACTACACGAGCCTTTGTGAATCCGCAACCACATGAGATCACTACCTCAATAAGATGACCGAACTACACGAGTCATCGTGAATCCGAACTACACGAGACTCACTTTCTCAATAAGATGACCGAAACTACACGCGTCATCGTGAATCCGCATCCACACGTGACTCACTTCTCAATATCAAAACCCTTCGCCATTGGGGTTAATTAATCCACATCACAAACACATGTGATAACGTACACACAAAATGTGCACCTCGCCAAAGGTGGTCAACCAAAATGCACAACCGTGCCAATTGGACCCATACACAAGTCCATCAAATCCACCTATATGTGAAGTGAGCTCTATAGCCGAGAATCACTTCACCCGACCCGCACCCATCCTACACATACATATGCACATACGATATTAACACTCACCTTGTCGCCTTGATGAATGCCACCAAATAATCCGCAACTCCAAAGGAACGTACCTATTCCATTAATCACATAACAAACAACACAATTAGGGAGGATTTACAAACCAACCCAAATTGACAACTAGTGCAATCTCGACCCAAATGCACCTCCAAGCACAAACTGCACCCAAACTAACCAATAATCACTAACACTAGTGACAATGGTCCTAATAAGCCAATTAAACCTGAACACAAGTGTTGAACACTTGTCTTGCCCAATTTGACACCAAAACCCTAATTTTGACCAATTTCAAAATTAGTCAATCAAACACACCCAAACGAGTTCCAACACTTCCATAATCACTAATCATAGTGATTACACTCAATTTAAAAGTCTTACAAGCATAAACTTGCACCCCAAACCCAAAACCCGCCAACATCAACAATAAACCCGAATCTTGGTGTTAATCTTCAATTAACAACTAATGGGGTTTCCTCTATGAACATACAATCAAAAGCCCCAAATTTGAATGATGAACACAATAACGAAATTCGGATTTAGAGCTTACCGCTAGTATCAACTTTAGCTAAGAACGAGGAGAACAAAGTTGCCTCTTACGCCAAAGATCGAATCGCTAATCTTCCTTTCCAAAAATCCCTTTGAATGATTTGGAGTATTGAAGATTTGAGAGAAAATGAAGAAGAAAAAGGAAAAAGAAATAAAGAAAATGAGATGAGCGGATGGGATTTAAGATCCCAAATCTGGCACATACGCGAAAAGACCAAAATGCCCCTAAAAACCCTTAAAAACACGAAATTGGAACCAGCTCGTCAGAGGTGCTGCGCCGCGGCTCTCTTCCTCACGCCGCGACATATAACGCGGTCTGGGATCAGTTTTTCATGCCATCTGATCCTGATTTCAGTTCATTGCCGCGGCCTATTCTGTCGCGCCGCGACCTTGGCCGTGGTCTGGTGCCTGTCTTAACATGCTTTCTGAAAACTGAAACCAGTTGTATGCCGCGCCGCGGCCCCTTCTGCCGCGCCGCGACCCAAAGCGTGGTCTGAGCATTTCCCACGTACATGAACTTTAACACACGAATACGCCTCAAATCTTTCATACACTAGTCGTACATACACGACACACCTCCATATCATATACTGGGAAAACGGGGTGTTACAATATGGATATTGGATCACCCGGTCCATTATGATCCCTATTTGTGATATTCAAATCGTTTGGTATCTTTTTTAAAATTAACGGGAAAAATGGGCCACTGCGTTGCTACGCTTTTGAAAATTAAAAAGATAAACAATACGTTAATCGTATATTCTTTTTTGAAATGTATCAAATCAATTGTTAAAAATACTTAACACATAACCCGTAACAAAAAAAAATAGTAAAAAAAAATATTTGTGAATTAAATTTAAATTTAATAAAAGTTTAAAATAATAAAAATTCAAATAAATTTAGTATCACTTTCATTAAAAAATTAGCATGTGATTTAATGTATATTAAAAAAAAATTCTACTATGAACATGTTCTAAAAACTACATTCAAAATGAACTAAAACTACAATTTTTCTAGTGTGTTTTAGTATATAAAGAAAAAGAAAATATATACAGTAACATGGAACCTAAAATATGTACACTCACAATCAAAGCTCTCGAGAGAACCAGAAAACAGTTGGGGAACCAAAACGCAACCGCCACAACGTGCGGTCTGTCTCGAAGCTAGTTTATATATAATTAATTGATTTCGATTCTCTGTTATTTATTTTTTGAATTTATAGTACTTTTAGAATTAGTTAATATAAATTCATTTCGTCATGTGTATATACGTCTTTTTAACAAATAATAATTAATTTATTTCCTGCGTTTAATATGAATATTCATGTTTTGATTTAGAAAGTCTTTTCTATCCAACTTTGACTTCAAATTATTATTTTGCGTTATATAATCTTTGATGAATGTTATATCGTTAAAATGTAATCAAAACCAATCAATGGATATAACTTTTATTGAATAATATTTAACACAGGCAACAATATTTAATGCCAAAGTTAAAAAAGACCTACAAAGTCAAAATATAGCCATTAAAAGGAGTATAAAGTACATTTAAATGGAATTTTTCATTAGTTAATTACTCTCTTCATAAAAAATTAATGTTGACTTAAAAATATTTTTGCTTGTTCATGTGATATTTGATGAATTTTTTTATGAACGGCTGTCAGGAGTCACTGACAGGGGTTGAACGCGATGTCAACACCCGATCATTTCTTGGTACGATTCATTACAATCCTACCGACCCTCGGTGAGGAAAACTCACACGACGAATCCATACGGGCATCGTGTGTGGTATAACCCCCTCGGGTGACATGCGAAAGCAGGACGTCCACAACCCCGAGATCCATGAAATTAGAGGTAAATCACTGACCTCTCATATGGGAAGATAAGTTATTAGCACTACATCAAGTCCTTTTCTATATTTTTTGAAAATTATACCAATAAAAACACATTTTAAAGTGAATTCATTTATATAGTTTTCATTAAATATTGTATTGCACATATTTAAAATATTTAAAGTTAAAAAAGAGACTTTTTAAAAAAGTTAAACGGAAACGGTATTTTAGGACATAGTGAGCAATTTATCAATATTACTCCCTCCGTTCCAAATTTATAGTCCATTATTCCATTTTGGGATGTCCTAAATTAATTGTCCACATCTATAAATGAAAAAAAGTAATGTTATAAAAGTCTTTTGTTCCCCTACTTTATGCATGTTTGACAAAAAATAGGCAAAAAGTAAGGGGTAAGACTGGAAAGTAAACAGAAAAGTACATGTGACATGTACTTTTTCTTAAACGGTATATTTTTTGTCTGGAAACAATAGATATAAGACAGAGGGAGTATTAGTGTTTGGTAACGACAACTATTAGAGTTGTCATTAACATACATTGTATATTATTATAAATAGCAGTTATCAGTCATGGTAGATCGGTTAACAATCAATATGTATAACAAAATTAATACGGACTTCGTATCATTAAAATGTACTGTTTGATATTTTAAAGATAAATCCAATGAATTTTTTACCGCATTCAACCCGTCCAAATTTGAGTCTCAGTTTTTGTCGGTTTACTGCGGAGTCAAAGACCGGTGCATATGTCTCCCGCCCATACGGCGGTACCCACTACTGACAAATCAATATATTTTCCTTAATTCAATGTATCATAAAATAATAATTATATATATATATATATATATATATATATATATATATATATATATATATATATATATATATATATATATTACTAGGTTTTTGAGCCCGTGTGTTGCACGGGTGTGTAAAAAACCGTGCAAAAAATGTAATTTGCAGTTCATATTGGTATGTGAATAGCGATACTAAAAAAACAGAAAAAATATAATAATTATTTTAAGAGCATATGGTGTTTACAAATTTTAAAAATTTCTTTTGAGTTTAAGAGCCCGTGATGTTGACAAATTTTAAGAGTTCTTTTGAGTTTAAAGCCCGTGCATTACACATTAGTTAAAAGAATAATTAAAAATCACTTTGCAATTTTGTTGTAATAGGTATTGGAACCCGTACATTGCATGGTGGATAAAATAATGGTACAAAATTAGAATAGTTAAAAATCATTTTGCAATTTTGTTGTAATATGTTTTGGAGACCGTACGTTGCATGGTGGATAAAATGATGGTACAAAATTAATTGATTTTTTCAAAACTATTCTTTTGAGTGTTTGAGTTTAAGAACCCGTAATATTGAAAAATATTACAATATAAAGTATAACATAAATTAATTTAACATGTGAAATATGTATTATATTAAATTTTATGGATAAAAATAGAGTATGAAAATTATATATATATATATATATATATATTTTGAAATATGATGATTCACATATTCGAAAACGTTGAAATTTATCATCTGTGTAGTAAATAAATTATTTCATATTTAATTTTTATCTCTTCTATCTAGCGTATTAATTGAAAATTTCATTGGTTTATTGAACAATTTCATTGGTTAACATTGACGGTTTGTTTTCATAATTCCATAATTAACGTGTGACCCGATCCAAATCCATATATTTACGTTTGACCATGTCTTCTTACTAACTTTTTGGAATCCAACTCTTTACCAAATCTATACATATATAATCTATACGTATATATACGTACGGGTTTTTGTTTGGATTTTATTTTATATAATAATAAAATAATAATAATTGTAAATATATATATATATATATATAATCTATACATATAATATATACAAATAATAATTCATAAATAACTTTCAACCACAATTAAAAATTTTTTTGATTTATATATATATATATATATATATATATATATATATATATATATATATATATATATATATATATATATATATATATATATGAATAGAATTAAAAAAATAAATTTCAGTCGTTGTACATGGTATTGTCAAAATTTTCATAAAGTTAAAGAACTATATAAACTATAATTGAATATAATAATATTTTAAGTAAAAACCATATTAAAAATATATTGGTTAGTCACACATTTAAATTTATTAAAAAAAATTGATTACAACATATCAATAATTTAAAAATAAAAATAGTGGAAGCTATGGTTAATAGCACACACAAAGAGTCTAAGTCTATGCACGTATCTCAAGTCACCTAAATCTCTTAGACCATGCTCTAATACCACTTGAAACGGCCCAACCCGTCGTATTTTCGGCCCATAAAATTTTTTCCTTTTTAACATAATAATATATGCAACATTAGTCCATTTATATATCCGAAAACATCATCATTACAATATTAAATTTAGGCATCTTTAAAACATACAATACATGAATTAAGTTTACAAAACGGGAATACAACCCGTAACCCATTTGACGTATCCAAAATATAGTTCATGACCCGACTAGTTCACTTTACAACCAAAACTGAGCATGGTGATCGGGAACGCTACCCAATCCTAATCAAAAGTGTAAAGCAATCCATAAAGCACTAGTCCCCAAGCAAACCCAAGCCGTCACTTGCAACCTATAAAAATATAAACAACGAGAGGGTAAGCTAATTGCTTAGTGAATGCAATACTTATACATATACATATATAGTTTACCTACACACATCCACTTACAAAATACCATGCAAACAATGCATAAACGAGCTAGCATCACCAAACATACAACTAGCAACAACATTAGTATATAATCACCACAATAATATACTTAAGCATAACAATGCATAAACATATCAAACCATTCTCCGCTATGGCACTACCGACTTGTAGACGGCCAATAACATCGAGTCTCACTCGTATGATGTCACCGACTTGTGAATCATCATAAGGTGTCACCGACTTGTGAATCACCAAAGGGTGTCACCGACTTGTGAATCACCCACCAATACATATGGATCACCGACTTGTGAACGCCATGTGGCGTCACCGACTTGTGAAGCGCCATTAAGTGTCACCAACTTGTGAAGCACTATAGGGTGTCACCGACTTGTGAATCACCCGCCACTACCAAAGGGGTCACCGACTTGTGAACCATCATGAGGTGTCACCGGCTTGTGAGTCACCTATCAAGACACTACCGACCCGTAGTTCTCATCACCCATACCATCAATAAGTCACCGTCTTGTGACATAACACCAATACTCACGATGTGGCACCTAAAGCCCACATCGCGTACGAGTAAATAAACTATATGCATACATGTATAAATATTCCACTCACCTTATCGCCTAGGTGATGATTTTACAAATCCGCAAACTTTCAATGCAAGGTACCAAATACATTAAGTACACATTCAATACACAAACTAGTTGGACTAAACATCAATATTTAACACTTATAATTTGGTCAAACTTGAACCCATTAACCACCTTTCTCTAACTCACAAGTGTATTAGTGATTTACAACACAATTAATACTTACAAACACCAAATTACATGACCAAACCCTAGATTACAAAACCTTAAGGTTTCCTTGCATCAATTTAACCCAAATTCACCCATTTAACCCCCAAATGGGTCTTACAAGCCTTAAATGGACAAACTTCAGCCATAAATCAAATTAAACTCAAAACACAGAGTTAAGACTTACCAACACTATCCAGACGTAGCTAGAGACGTAGGGAACAACTTTAAAACTCGGGCTCGAGCGAGATTCGGTCTTCTTCTTCCCCAAAGTGAGCTCTCTCTCACTAGAACTCAATCTCTCTCTCTAAAATGGATGTGTGTAGTTGAAGAAGTGATAAATGAAGTTAAGATAAGGTTGTATCAGTTTTTAGGCTCTAAAACCGGCCATATGTGAAATTACCAAAACACCCCCAAAAGATTCCATTAAAATGGGTTAAAATGTCATTACAGCGACAATTGTCGTGTTTCGCGACACTTCGTCGCGTTTCGCGACACTTCGTCGCCTTTCGCGACACCAGGACGCGATATACAACACTCAAACGCGACAAAAGGGACGGAAGTCATCATCAGAAGTTGTCGCGTTTTGACCATGTTTGTCACGGATCACGACACACCAGAACGCGACAAACCCCCTTCAAACTCGACAGTTTACCTCATGTACTCCAATTTTACTTTTGAAACATCCCAAAATCCAACGTGGTCAACTCATTACATCCAAACTATCAAATACTCATTCTTGGACTCCGTAGGACGCCACAAGCGTCATGTTTAGAAAAACGGGGTGTTACAACTCTCCCCCAATTAAATTCGATCACGTCCTCGTGATTCTAGTCACTTAACCGTTCCGAACCTACACGCTATGGCTTTTAAACAAACGTTTCAATCCAACTTCCACCATTTTCAACGATATTGTGTAATCAACCCACAAAACAAAACAACCACAACCGTTTGCTCCTACGATGAGTATCCAAACTCGTACCATACACTTCACAATTGTCCTAAAAGTAGAACAATTCACGATAATCATCGTCGTCGTGCCTTTCAATCGTGGTGTATTCAGGAATCATCCCGACACTTTCCGAAAATCTCTCGTATCCTCCATTCGGGAACTTCGCCATTTCAACTCATGTCGCAAAAATACCTTCACAATTCATTCCAAAGTCTAACTTGGGACTTCTCCGAAGACCATCGAAGTCTTTCTTTTCTAAATAAGCGACACCCGTTCGCTCATCACGTCTACTAGATAGGGATTTTTCCGAAATCTCCGGTACTTAACTCCCCCACTTAGGGTTTTAAACCCACACTATCATCGTCAAGATGATAATACCTTGCGGAATTTCAACATTCCACAACACCTAACCGGTCTCGATGTTGGTCATACTCAACAATTCTTCGCGGATTTACAATAAAGCATTCGAACCCCGACCTTTCAAATCGGTCAAGCGTTAACGCCCTGTAATCATCACGGTAAACCATTATCATACCTTCGGGTTTCTCATCGGCACCCAAGTACAAAGTAATCATACCACTGGAGTGAAACATTCCACTAGCAGGTATACGGAGGCACCTGACGCAGTGTTATGCAACTCCCATTACTACCACCGAGTCACAATAGCTCGACCCTTACGGGGTCCATCCTCGGTGTCACACGTCACTTGACTACTCGAAGTCACACAAATCTAACGAACATTACGGCTCAACGCCCACAACTTTCTAGTGACACCCGTTAGTCACTAACCACCTAGGCCGCATAGCTAGACTATTTACCTTTCATCTTAACACTAAGGAGACGCTTGGAACACCAAGACTTACACCCTAACTCGCACCTTCTCAACCGTTAACACGGTTACTTACACACAATCAAAGATAGTCAACAACCATGACTCTACTCACACACGTACATGGTCAACGTAAACGCCTCTCGAACGGCATACCATTTCTACGCCAACACTTAATGGAGAGCAACACAAGTAACCATCTAATCACATCACGGTTACACCCGACTGGGTTAAGTCCCCAACACCAAATGATTAACCCGACTTGGTTAGTCTAACACACTCGGTCAACCCGCCTCGGTCATCATCTAACATTTAATGTGTGACGACCCGAAAATTTTCAACTAATTTTAAACCAAACTCTCGATACGATTTTGTATTTTTGACAAGATAAGAAAAGTCCGTTAGGTTGAGACTCAAAAATTTTGAACTGTTTCATATATGCAATTACCCTTCAACTATCTTCGACGATTCACGAACCACTATTTGTAAATAGATATGTGTGTATGTGTGTATGTGTGTATATATATATATATATATATATATATATATATATATATATATATATATATATATATATATATATATATATAATTGGAAATATAATTCGAAATATTTTATATTATTGCTTTTAAAATTTAATTATTTAAAATAAAATAAAAATAGGATATAATAATAATTATTATTTAAAACATATCTATATATAATAAAGTATATAGAATATATATATAGAGTTTTGAAGTTATATAGTAAACGACGATAACACTCATTTGTTATTCGATTGATAGTAAACGAGTTAAAAAGGAACGTATGTGATTTTAAAATAACCGATGATCCGAAAATGAGTTCTATAAATTTTAGGCTTACTAAAAATGTATTTAGGATCTAGTTATTAAATTTAGCACTTTTTATATTTTACCTGAAATCGAGCGGGACAGTTGATGTAATTTTTATTTAATAAATTAATGATCGAATTTTATACCATAATGACTGAAATAAATAAAGGAATTTAATTTAAAATTTTGAGATTTTTCGGAAAGACTTTTATCTGCACTAATTATCAACGGGATACGAAATAGTAGCCCGTGAAAACTGTCGGTCCATTAATATAAAAGAGAGGCGGCTTTCAATTTTAAAACTTTAAAACGTGTGAATTAATTAAATTAAAAGAGCCACTGTTTTTGTATGTTATAACCACTTTATTAAATATATATTACATACACTTATACACTTGTAGTGGGATTACAACTCACACTTTCTTTCTGCATCATTTGTGATTGAACAAACACATCAAACACTATCTCCTATTCTCTCTTGAGTATTATTACCGTTTGCAAACATCACCACCAAACCAAACTGTCATCATGCTAATTGAATATTTGTTTTGCTATTGCCCATATACACCCTTTTATTTCTCGATCTTCAGCAGTTCTTCGTGCTGCAACTTTTCGCGAAGTATAAGAAAGAAAATAATAATACTACTAGTTCATGGAGTAACGGTTCACTATTTAACTTTCTTGATTACGCTGAAGAACACTAGTGTTGAGTCTAGCGATTTACAAAACAATAATAGTATTGTTTGTATCATGTCACCTGCTACACCCATCACCGCCACCTAGCTTCCACCCGCCACCTCTAACCACCATCTCTTCCATTTATGTCTCTTGTTGCAACAACTCACCACCATAAACGTCATTCACCATAAAGCCACCTACTACTCTAATGATTCTGTTTTCCTGTTTAAGAATCACAGAACACCACCATCGCAAACCACTCACTGCTATCTACTTCTATTTTCTCCTTTTTCTGTCCGAAGGTTACAACACCACCAAAACCCTTCTAAGTCGTTACTATGTTTCTATTTTTTACATGGCCGCTGCTCTTTTCATTGATTCTATTTATGTTTATTTCGAACCACCAACATCGAATGCTATCACCAAACACCCATATAAAAATCGAAGCTGTTTAAATTATAACCCATCCTGCAACAAGGATTTATGAAGGATTGCTGCTATGTTGTTGTTTCATTCGACAAGACCCTCACTAACGAGCATCGAAAACTGCTGCACTTATTTGTGGTTCGACTGATATTACCGACGTTTAATATTCATGTTCCTGTTCGAAATACAACTCCTCCAGCCACCCCTAGGGATGTCAATGGATCGGATATGGATCGGGTGAGGCCGTATCCATATCCATATCCATTTATTTTTTTACTTTTCATCCATCCATATCCATATCCGTCGGGTGAAGCGAGTTAATGGATAATTATCCATATCCGTTTAAATTTATTTTATTTTTAACAATTATAAGCGGTGGTTCACTATATATGATCAAAAGTAATATTTTTAATAGTTTATGCGACCGAAAGTCACATTTTACTAATCTATATAACAAATATTCAATAGATAACCTATTAAACGTGTAAAGATATTGACATGTAAGTTGTTACTTTTAGTTACATGGAATCACATTTAAACCGCCAAAGTACGATAAATACATTTGATTATTTAAACAAAACAAAATATAAGAAGAAAGTTATATTTTCAGAGAAAATATAAAGAAAGATGAATATGAATATAATTAATGAAATATCACTATATAAATGATACTAATTTGAGTGATAAATTTATATATTTAGTTATTTTGGGTGAAAGCGGGTTCATCCATGTGTGAAATTTTTTCATCCACATCCATATCCATATCCATTTAGATCATCCATATCCACAAATAATGGGGTGGATCAAATGGATATCCACTGGATCGGGTATCCATTGCCATCCCTAGCCACCCCACTGATGCTACTGTCTGATGAAGATGATGAAGGAAGAAGATAATGAACAGTGGAAGATAATGAAATTGATGTTGCGAGATGGTAGTGATACAATGATCACAAACTGCTGTTTCGTTTACTATTATTTAACGAGATGGTAATGAAGTTTACATGGTGACGAGATAAAAGGATGATGATGATTATGATTGTTACAGTAGCGATGAAGATGTTGGAAAATAATCAAATGGATGATTAGATGATGATTAGATGATGATGGGTGATGATAAAGAAAATGGATAAGTGATGATGATAGTGATAACCACGTTTTTTTTTAAATTTATTATTACTGCCGATTTAAGTTACCAAACCCAAGACCCATTTTGCTTTTGGATCGGGTCTATAATTGGGCTGTGAGATTATTGAAATTGCTGGGCTATTCGTTATTAGGCCGAGGACTAGAAATTCTGTTGGGCCGAGATCCAACTCATGCTATTTTGTTGGGCTTGATCTTATAAACGGGTTAAAATAATTATTTTGGGAATTGATTCAAGAAAAACGGAATTGGAAGGGTGGTTTTGTGTGTTTCATGTTAGCGAGTGGTCTTGGGTTTAAGCCTTGTCTGAGACGTTTTCTTTTTTGAAAAAGCTTGACGGTAGTTTACTCACTTTAATTGTTATTATTATTATTATTATTAATATTATTGTTATTATTAATTATTATTGTTATTAGGTTAATACTAATATTAAAAGAAAATATAATTACTAAGTATCATTCATACAATTAATATTATTATCATTATTGTTAGTATTAGTAAAATTATTATTATTATTATTATTATTATTATTATTATTATTATTATTATTATTATTATTATTATTATTATTATTATTATTATTATCATTATTACTATTAATATTATCATCATTAGTATTAAAATGATTAATAAAATTATTGTTATTATTATTAACATCAGTATTAGTATTAACATTATCATCAGTATTATTATCATTATCGTTACTACTAAAAGTATCATTTTAATTAAAATTATCAAAATTTTCATTTTTATTAAAACTATCTTTTTATCAAAAATTAACATTTTTATTTAAGTTATTAGATTTATTAAAATTTCATTTAGGTTATTATTATTATTATTATTATTATTATTATTACTATTATTATTATTATTATTATTATTATTATTATTATTATTATTATTATTATTATTATTATTATTATTATTATTATTATTATTATTAACATTATTAGTATCATTATTATTAAAAATTATCATTATCATTTTTATTATTAGTATTATCATTATTAATAAATTATTATTATTATTATTAATAAATTATTATTTTTAAAACTATCATTTTAACAAATAAATATTTTGTACATTAAATATACTTATTGCACATACTAGAATTATATTAATATTTCATATAACTATATATCAAAAATATTAACATTACTTATATAAATACTTACATATAACAAACTAATGATATTTCTTAAATATACTACTAATCATAAATATATAAATATATAAAGATATTAATCATTTTTTAATACATACAAAATAAATAAATATAACATATAATTTAAGATATAATATAAGTATACGTTTTTAAATGGAATTTAGTATAAATTCTATATAACTACAAAGGTATAAATAATATATATTAATAAATAAAATTATGTGAATCCCATTATATGTATTAATAGAGATATACAATTGATATAGGTTAGTGAATCCGAGGCCAACCCTGCATTGTTCAGTTCTGTCGTATGCATATTTTGCACAAAATATCGTATCGTGAGTTTCATTTGCTCCCTTTTTCAATGCTTTTGCAATATATATTTTTGGGACTGAGAATACATGCGCTGCTTTTATAAATGTTTGACGAAATAGACACAAGTACTCAAAACTAAGTTCTATGGCTGGATTATTAAATCGAATATGCCCCATTTTAGTCTGGTAATCTAAGAATTAGGGAACAGAAACCCTAATTGACGCGAATCTTAAAGATAGATCTATCGGGCCCAACGAGCCCCATCCGGGTTACGGATGGTTTAGTACTTCGATTTTATCATGTCCGATGAGAGTCCCGGAATGATGGGGATATTCTAGACGCGTTTTGTTAATGTCGATTACCAGGTGTTCACCATATGAATGATTTTTGATTCGCGGGTTACGCGTATTATTTTGTACTCGGGTTACATGTACAATTAAATATCTGGAAATCTTGTGGTCTATTAAAATGATAAAAATGATTGTTATGATAAACCTATGAACTCACCAACCTTTTGATTGACACTTTAAAGCATGTTTATTCTCAGGAATGAAAAAAAATCTTCCGCTGTGCATTTGCTCATTTTAAAGATATTACTTGGAGTCACTCATGGCATATTTAGATCAGTACCTCGCAATGGGACCAAATGTTGATGCGTTCTTCCAGGTAGATTAGGACGGGCTATCACAGTTGGTATCAGAGCGGTGGTCTTAGCGAACCAGGTCTTGCATTAGTGTATCTAACTGATAGTTGTTAGAATGCATTAGTGAGTCTGGACTTCGACCTTAGCTACATATTATAAGTTTTGTTTATCATTCCTAGTGAAAAAAAAAAATTCCTGCTTATCATTCCTAAGTCTAGACACGCCTTACTGCATTTATTGCATAGATAGTGTATAGACAGATTCATATCTTAGCATATCTATTACTATAAACTTTGTCTGACATCTTTCGAAAGTTCCTCCGTGATCTACGGGATTTTCTGTACTATATATAGGTATTCTATGTAATTAGAATATCATCCGATATCCAAAAATCATTTCATATCGAAAAATCCTTTACCTGACCGTACAAGATGGAATTTGCAACTAGTTCAAATTCCTCGAATTCCGACAACTATTTTGATATGGATTTCCACCTGAGCTCCGAAAGCAGTGTAACCAGAATGGATCAACCAATTAGTCATCGTCAATTCTGGATAAATTGGGGATGAGTTCGCAGTCAACTTAATCAATGGAGACAAGGAGAAGGTGATCCTTTCCATCAACCAAATTCACATTTTGGCGAAAAACCTGAAGCACTTACCGACGAACCTGTCCACCATTTTCACCATCATTTCCAGAATAGCTCGCAACGATTATATAATATCTAAAATTTTGAACTTTATTCATCCCCTCGTCTCGATCGACAATCATTCCGGTGTAATAGAAGAAGTCAACGAGCTCCGCGCACAAGTAGTGGCTTTGGAGAATGTGGTGCAAAACTTACCAGCATCAGCAACACTACCGGCACCAACAGCACCACCAGCATCAGCACCGACAGCACCAGCACCACCAACAGCAACATCCGTATTCCAAGCCTCAACATCAAACGCCTCAACATCACAATCTATACCTCGAGCATAATCTTCATTCTGCATATCGATCTACATCGATTATCTTCGTTCTACGTATCGTTCTACGTCATTATCTTCGTTCTTCATGGTGAATATGTAATCTCTAATGTTTTAGAGATTATGTATTCTAGTTCTAACGGTAAGTCAAATGAGATTAATATCACATTGACTCATTAAATCCATAAATACATTTGAAGAAAATATATAAGTAAGTATATTTTCATAAAGATTGTAATTAAAAATTCTCTTGTACAAACTGTTAATCGTGAAAATATTTTAACGGGTAGGTAATACCCTAAGAAATATCTAGATCTCACATTAACATGATGCACTGTACATTCTTCAATTCAGATTCAGCAGTCATTAACAATACTGCTCAAATCCACACATATACGTATCCGTTCACCAAAGAACAACTATTTTCATTCAAAATCAATTTCATATTCGGATTTTGACCTATCAGAATCCAAGTCAAGATTTGACAAGTGGCATAATGAAGAAAATAATGGACAAAAATAAAATTGATTAGTAACCAATTAATTAACTAAGTAAAACTTTAAACATATACTAACCAAATCCTAGCTAACTATTCCTATACCCGTTATGACTATTTCCTTATTACATTTTATTTATTATCATTTTAATTATCGCAATTTATTTATTGCAATTTTAATTATCGCAATTTATTTATCACAATTTTAATACTCGCAATTTTATTCATCGTCATTTAAATACTGTCATAATATACTAGTTTTGGTTAATCTCGAGACAATATAATATAACCTTGATTAACTAGATTATATATTGAACTATCAGACTATTGGACTATTAGACTATTGGACTACTAACATTGGACTACTAACCTCGGACAATTAAAAAGTATTAAAATAGTAGGAAATATTAATTACAACACATTTTGACTTAAAATAATGTTAATACGTTACACCTACTACAATTAAATATTTCCTCAAGTTTGCCACTTGATTTCATCTTAAACATCTTTTGTATCTTGACGATTACAATCAGCATTTAATCATCTAAAAACACAATTCTTTTGAAACCAACACAGATTGATAATCGATGATTCAGATATCGTAGCATTAAATGTAGAGGAAACAGTAAAATTGAAGATGGTCTAAATGGCCAAAAGTTTGATAATAAAGAATGGAGTGTTGGAAACGCTCGATAGAAAATTTAGTACAGGAAAGCGGATTATGCAAAACTATGAAGGAAACTACGGACAAATACAAGGACCATGACCTATATTCAAAGAATTCAGATAATTCTGTATCCGATGAAATCTTTAGATAATATCTTGCTCCGAACTCATGTTAAATCTTGTGGAAAATCTTTCTTCATCAACCTTCGATCTTAGAAATTCTGAAAATGTCATCATAAATATTTCTGAGGATATTTTCATAACTCTTCTCATCTGAAATTATTTATCTCCTCGTGCTATCCGTGTTACATCATAGAGGAAACTATTTTAGTTTCTAAATTTCTTTAAAATTTGAGTTTGAATTATGAATGGTTTTTGGAGAAATGTTGGGAATTGAAGCATGAGTTAATATAATATAATGACTTCCGGCCAACGTGATTATATTACAGTAAGTCATGCTAAATTTCTAATGGAACGTGATGATGGTTCACAGTAGACCATACCCTCATCATGAACCATGTTACACGACTCTTTCATTCTAATTAACCTTTAATCATATCAAGAAAATATATTCTTGATAGTTCTATCCTCCGTAATTCTGGTAATTTAACAAATCAAATTGTGCTATTACCTTTCCTTCCTGCTTAGTATATTATGGTAAATCAAAACTTCATACCTACGAGTTCTGGACCAATATTTGCTTGACTTGAAGTCTGGAAGAAGAAACAAAAGCATGGAGCTCTGACATATAATGAAAAATATAAAACCCGACATCAAACAAGAAATTACAAACCGTGTATATCTATGCGAATAGCAAGATAAAGACATGGAAAAATTAAAAGCACTATAACCCCAAGGTAATAGTAGAAGTTAATAGATTCCTCCTGTGGTAGATGAAAAAGGAGGAAGACATAAGCGATTGTCAGAAGAAGGACAAGGATCAGTACTGGATTAAGCATTTTTACAATCTTTAGAAGTATGGATTAAGGAACAAAGTATAGGAATCGTGAGAATAATGAAACGGAAGAGGTAAATTTATAATGGAATTATCCGACAGAGCAATCGAGGCAGATGACCGCATTTAAATAAAGAGATCTTAATTTCCTTAATCACTGACGAATCAAATCTTATATAGATAACGAAGATATTCTTTGAAATTCCCTTGAATCCCGGAAATCCACCATGACTACGTCAAAAGTTAAATCTCTATCTCAATCTTTTGTGACAGCTTCACTCGTACGCTTCATATAATCGACTCGTTTTATCTAAATTAATCAATAATGATAAAACTCTATTTATCAGCTCATATTCTTCATGAAAACATTTTTTATTGTTAGCCTTGACGACCTCTATCAAAATTCGGGACAAAATTTCTTTAACGGGTAGGTACTGTGACGACCCGAAAATTTTCGACTAATTTTAAACCAAACTCTCGATACGATTTTGTATTTTTGACACGATAAGAAAAGTCTGTTAGGTTGAGACTCAAAAATTTTGAACTGTTTCATATATGCAATTACCCTTCAACTATCTCCAACGATTCATGAACCACTATTTGTAAATAGATATGTGTGTGTGTGTGTGTGTGTGTGTGTATATATATATATATATAATTGGAAATATAATCCGAAATATTATATGTTATTGCTATTAAAATTTAATTATTTAAAATAAAATAAAAATAGGATATAATAATAATTATTATTTAAAACATATCTATATATATAAATAAAGTATATAGAATATATATATAGAGTTTCGAAGTTATATAGTAAACGACGATAACACTCATTTGTTATTCGATTGATAGTAAACGAGTTAAAAAGGAACGTATGTGATTTTAAAATAAACGGTGATCCGAAAATGAGTTCTATAAATTTTAGGCTTACTAAAAATGTATTTAGGATCTAGTTATTAAATTTTAGCACTTTTTATATTTTACCTGAAATCGAGCGGGACAGTTGATGTAATTTTTATTTAATAAATTAATGATCGAATTTTATACCATAATGACTGAAATAAATAAAGAAATTTAATTTAAAAATTTGAGATTTTCGAAAAGACTTTTATCCGCCATTAATTATCAACGGTATACGAAATAGTAGCCCGTGAAAACTGTTGGTACATTAATACAAAAGAGAGGCGGCTTTCAATTTTAAAACTTTAAAACGTGTGAATTAATTAAATTAAAAGAGCCACTGTTTTTGTATGTTATAACCACTTTATTAAATATATATTACATACACTTATACACTTGTAGTGGGATTACAACTCACACTTTCTTTCTGCATCTTTTGTGATTGAACAAATACATCAAACACTATCTCCTATTCTCTCTTGAGTATTATTACCGTTTGCAAACATCACCACTAAACCAAACTGTCATCATGCTAATTGAATATTTGTTTTGCTATTGCCCATATACACCCTTTTATTTCTCGATCTTCAACAGTTCTTCGTGCTGAAGAACACTAGTGTTGAGTCTAGCGATTTACAAAACAATAATAGTATTGTTTATATCATGTCACCTGCTACACCCATCACTGCCACCTAGCTTCCACCCGCCACCTCTAACCACCATCTCTTCCATTTATGTCTCTTGTTGCAACAACTCACCACCATAAATGTCATTCACCATAAAGCCACCTACTACTCTAATGATTCTATTTTCCTGTTTAAGAATCAAAGAACACCACCATCGTAAACCACTCACTTCTATCTGTGACAACCCGAAAATTTCCAACCAAATTTAAACTTTAATCTTTATATGTTTCCGACACGATAAGCAATATTTGTTAAGTTAAATTGCAAGAATTTTAAACTATGTTCATACATTCATTCAACCTCGACCAAGTTCCAATGATTCACGAACCATTAAACGAATATGATTATATATGTATATGTGTATATGTATTATAACTTGAAACGTAAACAAAATATTAGATTAAATACTTTATATGATTGTATCTGTTTCAAAATGTTTATCAATGGAATTAGAAGATAAGATCAAATGATTGAATTATCAGATATATTGAATTATGATTACAAGTCTCTGTTGAAAGGCCAACGTTGATTTGAGAAATCTTTCCATTTTAACAATATTCGAAAAATGGTAAAGTGATTTATAAATAAGAATAAATTGTCAATCATTAAGAACTAGATAAAGGATAGTGGAAGATTGAATCTCATAAAGACTCGATTGATCTATTTAGTTTCAAACGTACAAAAACATTTTCAGTTTAAAAAGAACTTTATTATTAAAATGTATATAACTTTTATAAATATCTAGAACCACTTTTGACAACTCATTACTTAACTAGTATGATAAAGATAACGATATTTATATTTTATTTTATTAAATATATATAACGATTTAAATTAATATTATATATATTTATACGCGTATTATACGTACATAGTTTTATACTTTTACTATACTTAAACTTTACCTTTACTTTATTTTTACTTTACTTTAATTTTAATAATTCACTTTAATAATTCATACTTTAATAATTCACTTTAATAATTCATACTTTAATAATTCACTTTAATAATTCATACTTTAATAATTCACTTTAATAATTCAAAAATCTATTATAAATAGAATTCAATAGGTTTCATTATTTCATAGAAACTTGAAAATATTTTTCTCTAAACTCTCTCAATCGATTTACATATATATTTACTCCGTAATATTTCAAGACATTATTAGTATACATAAAATATTACGACGGAGTGCTGTCCGAGTGATTTCGAAATTGTTTTTCGAGTAGGATAGGATTAAGGAAATTATGGGTTATAGCTATGGAGGTGATTGAGTATGGTTCATGGGTATGCTCGTGAGGTCAATATAGTGTTTATCATTTCCGTTGCGTCTACGTACCTTTCCTGCAATATTGAATCTCAATATTGATACGTGAGTACTCATAATTTAACTTTTACATACTAATAGTGTATCCCTGACTAGTGCTCGAGTATTTAGGATTATGCATGCTTGTACTTTTGATATTGCCCTTAGACAGGTTAGGTTGAATATTGAATTAGTTACACTTGCGGTTGAGATAAGGTATAAGATATGCATGTCTTTGGAAAGCTAGCGAAAAATTAAGAACTTTTCCTTTAGATATCGAATGGTTTCGATGAACGGATTAGAAGTTATAATCAATTGAATTTTCGATATTTTTATTAAAAATGATTATTATTATCGTCATTTTTTATCGTCGTTCTAGTTTTATCTTATTATTATCATTATTATTATCTTTATCAATAAAAGGGATTTATCATTAAAAATTGTTATTTTTTTATTATTACTATCGTTATTATCGTTAAAGTTATAATTAGTATTATTATTATTATCCAATTATTATTATTATTATTATATTATTATTATTATTATTATTATTATTATTATTATTATTATTATTATTATTATTATTATTATTATTATTATTATTATTATTATTATTATTATTATTAGTATTATTATTATTATTATCATTATTAATATATATATATATATATATCATTATTTAAAAATGGTTATTGTTATTGTTATTATTACTATATTATCATTAAGATAATTATTAGTATTATTGTTAATAATGTTATAGTAACTATCATTATTAATATAAGTGTAATTAAAACAAATATTGGTAACACCTAATTATTTTGATTACTATTATTATCATTATTATGAACACGATATAAAAGACGATTAAAAGCTATTAAACGAAACGATTAGGAAATAATGAGTAAGAGTATCATGATGAAATTAAAATATTACTACTATAAGATATTGATTTAGATAAAATTATCGTTCTTATTATTTTTATCATTACTATTATTATTAAAAGTATCGTTAGTATTAAAACTATCATTTTAACAAAAATTATCATTTTAATAGAAATGTCATTGTTACCATAAAATATCATTATTATTATTATTTTAAATAGAATTATTATTTTAAAGATAATATTAAAAATTATCATAAATATTAAAGTTATCATAATTAGAATGATCGTTTTATCATAATGTCATCTTAGTAATTATAAATATTGATATTTTTATAATAATATATTTTTATAATAATAATTATTATTACAAAATAATACAACTTTTACTTACTATCATTATAGATATTATTTTATCAAATAAATATGTGATACAAATATATTTTACTACGTGTAATAACTTACTTTAATAATACCTATCATATTATCTTTATGATATTAAATGAACCCTATAAATTTTATTACTTAATATATATAAAAGTATATTTTATTACATAAATTTAATATAAAATTTTATTTATTAATAAATAAATTATATTATTACTCTAATAAATCTTTTAAAAATATTTAAAAATATAAAACGACGATATTTAAACTATATATTAATCATGTATAGATTTTTGGAAATTATTTTGAGTCAAATTTACTTTTGTTGACTTTTGCATATTAGTCTCGAGAATTAGGATTGTGGTACACTATGACTTGACCTAATTTGTTAGACAAATATTGACCAACACATAATTATATATAATTAATTTAGGTTCGTGAATCCGAGGCCAACCTTGCACTTTTTCAATGACGTTATATGTATTTTTACTACGAAATACAGTATGGTGAGTTTCATTTGCCTTTTTACCCTTTATATTTTTGGGACTGAGAATACATGCGCTTTTATAAATGTTTAACGAAATAGACACAAGTAATTGAAACTACATTCTATGGTTGAATTATTAAAATCGAATATGCCCCTTTTTATTAAAGTCTGGTAATCTAAGAATTAGGGAACAGACACCCTAATTGACGCGAATCCTAAAGATAGATCTATTGGGCCTAACAAACCCCATCCAAAGTACCGGATGCTTTAGTACTTCGAAATTTATATCATGTCCGAAGGAGGATCCCGGAATGATAGGGGATATTCTTATATGTATCTAGTTAATGTCGGTTACCAGGTGTTCACCATATGAATGATTATTTTTGTCTCTATGCATGGGACGTATATTTATGAGAACTGGAAATGAAATTCTTGTGGTCTATTAAAATGATGGAAATAAATGATTATGATAAACTAATGAACTCACCAACATTTTGGTTGACACTTTAAAGCATGTTTATTCTCAGGTGTTAAAGAAATCTTCCGCTGTGCATTTGCTCATTTTAAAGATATTACTTGGAGTCTTTCATAGCATATTTCGAAGAACGTTGCATTCGAGTCATTGAGTTCATCAAAGATTATTGTTAAATCAATTTATAGTTGGATAGTGGATATTATGAAATGGTATGCATGCCTGTCAATTTTCAATGTAAAGAAAGTTTGTCTTTTAAAAACGAATGCAATGTTTGTAAAATATATCATATAAAGGTCAAATACCTCGCAATGTAATCAACTATTGTGAATCGTTTATAATGTATATGAACGGGTCCTTTCAGTTGGTATCAGAGCGGTGGTCTTAGCGAACCATGTCTGCACTAGTGTGTCTAACTGCTAAGTCGTTTGGATGCATTAGTGAGTATGGACTTCGACCGTGTCTGCATGTCAAAAGTTTTGCTTATCATTTTTAGTCGAAAATCATCTGCTTATCATTCTTAGGAAATTACCTGCTTATCATTACTAGTCTAGACACGTCTTGCTACATTAATTGCATGAGTAGTGTATAGACAAAATTCATTTCTTAGCGTATCTGTTAAATCATATCTTATCGTATCTGTTACTTTAAACTTTACCTGACATATCCCGTAAATTCCTCCGTAATCTACGAAATCTTTTGTTCTATATCTATGGATATTCTATGTAATTAGAATACCATCCGATAACCGAAAATCATTTCATATCGAAAAAAAATCCTTATTCAATCGTACGAAATGGAATTCATCATTAATTTAAGTTCCTCGGATTCCGAAATGGAATTCCACTCCAGCTCTGAAAGCAGTGTGACCGGAATGGATCAACCAATCGGCCATCATCTATTCTGGATGAATTGGGGATGGGTTCGTAGCCTCCTCAATCATTGGAGACAAGAAGAAGGTGATCCCTTCCATCCACCCCATTGCCCTCTTAACGAAGAACCTGAAGCACTTACCGGCGAACCAATCCGAAACACCATTTTCTCTCTCATTTCCAGAGTATCTCATCACGATTATATACTACATCAAATTCTAGATTATATTTATCCGCTCGTCCGAACCGACAATCACCCCGGTATAATAGAAGAAGTCAACGAGCTTCGCGCTCGGGTAGTGGCTTTGCAGAATATGGTGCAAAGATTACAAACACCAGCAGCAGCACCAACAGCATAACCAGTACCACCATCATCAACGCCAACATTACCATTATCACCTCCAACCACAACCACGTCGTAAACCTCAACTTCACAATCTGTCCCATGAGCATCAACGTCATACGCACCATAGATACCAAGGAGTACCAACAACAATAACTGACGAAGTATTAATTCATAACTTCATTGGAGAAACATTCCGCGGCGATTATGTAATCTCTAAAGTCTTAGAGATTATCTAATCTAGCCCTAACCATAAATCAGTTAAACGAATCAAAATGATAGAAGGAAGAGTAGAAACCCTTACAAAAATGGTGTGTGATTAACAAGCTAAACTTGCTTTACCAACAGCATCAACAGTACAGTCAGCGTTACCAGCATCGTCAGTACAGTCAACATCCGAATCAACAACACCGATAACATCACAAACTCCGTCAATTCAAGAATCACTGTGGACATCATTACGAATCAATAACGTGTATATTGTATCAACGAGTTATGAAGAATTAACTCATTCCCCCTGAAGAAATTATATGTATATTTTATATATATATATATATATATATATATATATATATATTTTGAAATAAATCTTTCCGTGCTAAGCTATTGTGTGTGAATCTTAACTACTCGGTTAATTCATATTACAAATATGCAATAATGTACATCCTTCGGCCGCAACTTAACCAGCATTAACTACAATCTCTGTCGCAATTCAACAAATTCCAATTCATAATAAATCAAGTATATATTTGATTTTACACTTTCATCATCGATGTACTCGAAACTTTTCAGATAACATCATTCGTACTTTGCGAAATTCACAAGAATTCCACGAACCGAACATCATACATCAACAAATAACGAAGTATTGATTCATAATTTCAATGTCATTAAAGAAATACTGCGTAAAAGTTATGTACTTTTTAAAGCCTTTAGGGATTATTCAATTCTAGTTTCAACCGTAAATCAAATAAGTTTAATTTAACATTAACTCATTAAATCTATGTTACATCTGAAGAAAATATACATATATATATATTTTCATAAAGACTGTAATAAAATTCTTTTGTACAAAATATTAATTGTGAAATTTTTTTTTAACTGGTAGGTAATACCCGAGAGATATATAAATTCACAATTAATATGTTACATTCTTCGAATCTGATTCAGCAAATCATCCATTATACTCCCTACTTTCACAACAATATACATTCTTTTATAGAAATCAAAACAACCATACTCATTCAAAATTTAATTACATATTCTGATTTTGAAATCTCAAAATTCAACTTGAGATAAGACCAAAATCATCACTCTTAGATCCTTACATCTTTCGCAAGCTATATTTTGACTTCAAAACTGTGTTAGAACATCAAATGTATGTTAACGATTACAATCTATGTTCAAACCTTTCGAAAATTTCTGAAGACACTTCGAATGATGAGCAATCGAGATGATGATCCAACCACATGTTACCCACAGTTATGTACCCGAAAAACTCTTGAAACCAAAGTAAAAGTTTAAACAACGTATCCGCGTCAGATTCTTCGGCATTTATTAGCAAAAATAACTTTGCGACTCCTATTCAAAGTAGCCAGTTTTGTCACAGCTCCAGCAAGTCAACTTTAACTTTTCAGTCAGACTAATCTTATTATAACCTTGAGATATACACCATCGTTACCAGGGAACCTTTTACATTCCACCACATTATTAGCATATGTACCAACAACTTCATTACCCTTTGACTTTAGCCTCTCCAAAAAGTCATTATAATTATTCATTGAAACCCGATCATTTACTCATTCGCATCTTGTAATGAGAATTGCCATACGAATCATTGGGAATTAGCAATCAGTATTTTGAAATCTCGCAGGATGTCTACGCCAACAGTTATATGTGTATATATAACGTCTATCTTCTGGACTTAATTTGAATGTGAAGTTTCTGAAAAACACTCCGAACTACGAATTGGTTCTCCGAAAATGAAAAAAAAAATGCTGATGAAGCAGCGAAAACTATAAACGACTTTAAACAGTAAAAGCTGGATTATAATGATGAAGTGTGCTGGCAAAGCGCAGAAAAAGAGAAGTTTTGGAACTGAAAAACGGATTGAGCAAAGTAGGAAGGAGGTTGTGGACAAATTACAAAGACTGGACCTGACTTGAAAGGATCTAAATGATTCAGTACCTGCTGAAGTCATTAACGAATACCTTGCTCCTGACTCTAAACCCCTGCGAACAATATTCTTCATCATCCTCTGATATTAGAAATTCTAAAATATCATCATATCTTTCATTATAAATATCCTCCATATTTCTGAAGATATTTTCTTAATTTTTCTTATTTGAAATCATTTACCTCTTCGCGCTATCTGTATTACATCATAAAAGAAACTATTTTAGTTTCTAAATTCTGAAACATTCAAGTTTAAAATAGGAATATTTTGAAGTAATGTTGGGAACTGAAGCATGAATTAGTATAATATAATGACACTTGATCGATGTGATTATATTACAGTAAGTCATGCTGAGTTTCTAAATGGAACGTGATGATTCACAGATCATAACATCATCATGTGCCATGTTATACGACTCTTGTATTCTATTTAACCTCTAAAATATCAAGATAATATTTCTTGATGATTCGGCCTTTTCCAAGGTATTCTAGTAATTTGACAAGTCAAGATCGTGCCATCACAATTTCCTTCCTAGAACATTAACAATGTTCATTCCGAAATTCATATCTGTGAATTCTGGACCATTACAAGCGTTGCTTAATCGCAAGAAGAAGAAACGAAAGGATAAAACTCCGAAATAGAAATTGGGGTATAAATTGCAGCAAATAAAAGAGAACATTAACTGTGAATGATAATGATTATAGAAGACAGAAGCAGAGACTTTGAAATATAAGGGAACATATAAATCCCAACGACAAACCAGAAATTATAAACCATATATATCGATGCATATAGCAATATAAAGACACGGGAGAACTAGAAACACTATAAACCCAAGAGTATAATAGAAGTAAATAGATTCTTCTGGCGGTAGATGAAAAAGAAGAATGACCGATATGAAAGTTAGAAGTATATCGAGAATCAGAACTGGATGGAGCATATTGATGAATACTTTAAAATATGTGTTGAGGGGGAAAGAATAGAAGGTGATGAAACATGACTAGGAACTTAGAAATCAACAGATTTAACTCACACAATGGCGGAATAAGTGAATCAAACCCTCTAGTGAATAGGTTAAGTTTTTTTTTTTGATTAATTTAGTCAAATCACAACTAAATCAAGTGTGATTAGATCAACACCTAGAGCTATTATTCACCACCTGGGTGATTTGGACTGAGAGAGAATCGGAGGAGCTCACTAGATCTGAGTGTGTGTAACAAATGAGAGGCTTAACCTAAAATGAAGAACATAAGACTTTATATACCCCTGCTGTTGACTCACCCATACGATTCATTCATCACACGTACGAGTTGGCTTCATCAGCCGTACGGGTGATCACTCACTCGTGTCTTCTCATTTAGGTTGTAATTGTGACTTAGCTCAGCATTAATCGTGCGTATGAGCCTGTCAGTCGTACTAGTGAGGCTTCACTCGTACGTCTGACTAAGTCTAACATAGTCAAACATCTAAATCTCGTTCCTGCAGTTCCTGTAACCACATACAAACACGGATAGGATAATAACGAGCAATCATGGTGGCCTGTAAACTGTTGTACCTGCAATGGACGTGGGTAGATGTCTAGGGAGTTGCATAAAATGCATCAACAGAAGGTGTGAATTGTAAGGAAATGAAGGAGGTGAATTTATAAGAAAATCTCCGACAGAACAATTAAAATGGACGATCGCATTTAAAGCGGATCCTAATTTCCTTGATTACCGGAGAGTCAAATCTTATTGAGAAGATTTTCTTCAAATCCCTTGAAATCTGGGAATCAATCATATCTACGTCAAATGATAATATGAATCTACACTTACTCATTTCACTCTTCTATGTTAGCTTCATTCGTACTCTTCATAAAAATGGATTGTTTATCCAAATTATTCACTGATGAGAAAACTCTAATTTTCAGCCCGTATGCATCATGAAAACATACTTATTATCATTCACGACCTTTCCACTCAAATTTCGGGACGAAATTTCTTTAACGGGTAGGTACTGTGACAACCCAAAAATTTCCAACCAAATTTAAACTTTAATCTTTATATGTTTCCGACACGATAAGCAATATTTGTTAAGTTAAATTGCAAGAATTTTAAACTATGTTCATACATTCATTCAACCTCGACCAAGTTCCAATGATTCACGAACCATTAAACGAATATGATTATATATGTATATGTGTATATATATTATAACTTGAAACGTAAACAAAATATTAGATTAAATACTTTATATGATTGTATCTGTTTCAAAATGTTTATCAATGGAATTAGAAGATAAGATCAAATGATTGAATTATCAGATATATTGAATTATGATTACAAGTCTCTGTTGAAAGGCCAACGTTGATTTGAGAAATCTTTCCATTTTAACAATATTCGAAAAATGGTAAAGTGATTTATAAATAAGAATAAATTGTCAATCATTAAGAACTAGACAAAGGATAGTGGAAGATTGAATCTCATAAAGACTCGATTGATCTATTTAGTTTCAAACGTACAAAAACGTTTTCAGTTTAAAAAGAACTTTATTATTAAAACGTATATAACTTTTATAAATATCTAGAACCACTTTTGACAACTCATTACTTAACTAGTATGATAAAGATAACGATATTTATATTTTATTTTATTAAATATATATAACGATTTAAATTAATATTATATATATTTATACGCGTATTATACGTACATAGTTTTATACTTTTACTATACTTAAACTTTACCTTTACTTTATTTTTACTTTACTTTAATTTTAATAATTCACTTTAATAATTCATACTTTAATAATTCACTTTAATAATTCATATTTTAATAATTCACTTTAATAATTCATACTTTAATAATTCACTTTAATAATTCATACTTTAATAATTCACTTTAATAATTCAAAAATCTATTATAAATAGAATTCAATAGGTTTCATTATTTCATAGAAACTTGAAAATATTTTTCTCTAAACTCTCTCAATCGATTTACATATATATTTACTCCGTAATATTTCAAGATATTATTAGTATACATAAAATATTACGACGGAGTGCTGTCCGAGTGATTTCGAAATTGTTTTTCGAGTAGGATAGGATTAAGGAAATTATGGGTTATAGCTATGGAGGTGATTGAGTATGGTTCATGGGTATGCTCGTGAGGTCAATATAGTGTTTATCATTTTCGTTGCGTCTACGTACCTTTCCTGCAATATTGAATCTCAATATTGATACGTGAGTACTCATAATTTAACTTTTACATACTAATAGTGTATCCCTGACTAGTGCTCTAGTATTTAGGATTATGCATGCTTGTACTTTTGATATTGCCCTTAGACAGGTTAGGTTGAATATTGAATTAGTTACACTTGCGGTTGAGATAAGGTATAAGATATGCATGTCCTTGGAAAGCTAGCGAAAAATTAAGAACTTTTCCTTTAGATATCGAATGGTTTCGATGAACGGATTAGAAGTTATAATCAATTGAATTTTCGATATTTTTATTAAAAATGATTATTATTATCGTCGTTTTTTATCGTCGTTCTAGTTTTATCTTATTATTATCATTATTATTATCTTTATCAATAAAAGGGATTTATCATTAAAAATTGTTATTTTTTTTATTATTACTATCGTTATTATCGTTAAAGTTATAATTAGTATTATTATTATTATCCAATTATTATTATTATTATTATTATTATTATTATTATTATTATTATTATTATTATTATTATTATTATTATTATTATTATTATTATTATTATTATTATTATTATTATTATTATTATTATTATTATTATTATTATTATTATTATTATTATTAGTATTATTATTATTATTATCATTATTAATATATATATATCATTATTTAAAAATGGTTATTGTTATTGTTATTATTATTATTACTATATTATCATTAAGATAATTATTAGTATTATTGTTAATAATGTTATAGTAACTATCATTATTAATATAAGTGTAATTAAAACAAATATTGGTAACACCTAATTATTTTGATTACTATTATTATCATTATTATGAACACGATATAAAAGACGATTAAAAGCTATTAAACGAAACGATTAGGAAATAATGAGTAAGAGTATCATGATGAAATTAAAATATTACTACTATAAGATATTGATTTAGATAAAATTATCGTTCTTATTATTTTTATCATTACTATTATTATTAAAAGTATCGTTAGTATTAAAACTATCATTTTAACAAAAATTATCATTTTAATAGAAATGTCATTGTTACCATAAAATATCATTATTATTATTATTTTAAATAGAATTATTATTTTAAAGATAATATTAAAAATTATCATAAATATTAAAGTTATCATAATTAGAATGATCGTTTTATCATAATGTCATCTTAGTAATTATAAATATTGATATTTTTATAATAATATATTTTTATAATAATAATTATTATTACAAAATAATACAACTTTTACTTACTATCATTATAGATTTTATTTTATCAAATAAATATGTGATACAAATATATTTTACTACGTGTAATAACTTACTTTAATAATACCTATCATATTATCTTTATGATATTAAATGAACCCTATAAATTTTATTACTTAATATATATAAAAGTATATTTTATTACATAAATTTAATATAAAATTTTATTTATTAATAAATAAATTATATTATTACTCTAATAAATCTTTTAAAAATATTTAAAAATATAAAACGACGATATTTAAACTATATATTAATCATGTATAGATTTTTGGAAATTATTTTGAGTCAAATTTACTTTTGTTGACTTTTGCATATTAGTCTCGAGAATTAGGATTGTGGTACACTATGACTTGACCTAATTTGTTAGACAAATATTGACCAACACATAATTATATATAATTAATTTAGGTTTGTGAATCCGAGGCCAACCTTGCACTTGTTCAATGACGTTATATGTATTTTTACTACGAAATACAGTATGGTGAGTTTCATTTGCCTTTTTACCCTTTATATTTTTGGGACTGGGAATACATGCGCTTTTATAAATGTTTAACGAAATAGACACAAGTAATTGAAACTACATTCTATGGTTGAATTATCAAAATCGAATATGCCCCTTTTTATTAAAGTCTGGTAATCTAAGAATTAGGGAACAGACACCCTAATTGACGCGAATCCTAAAGATAGATCTATTGGGCCTAACAAACCCCATCCAAAGTACCGGATGCTTTAGTACTTCGAAATTTATATCATGTCCGAAGGAGGATCCCGGAATGATAGGGGATATTCTTATATGTATCTAGTTAATGTCGGTTACCAGGTGTTCACCATATGAATGATTATTTTTGTCTCTATGCATGGGACGTATATTTATGAGAACTGGAAATGAAATTCTTGTGGTCTATTAAAATGATGGAAATAAATGATTATGATAAACTAATGAACTCACCAACATTTTGGTTGACACTTTAAAGCATGTTTATTCTCAGGTGTTAAAGAAATCTTCCGCTGTGCATTTGCTCATTTTAAAGATATTACTTGGAGTCTTTCATAGAATATTTCGAAGAACGCTGCATTCGAGTCATTGAGTTCATCAAAGATTATTATTAAATCAATTTATAGTTGGATAGTGGATATTATGAAATGGTATGCATGCCTGTCAATTTTCAATGTAAAGAAAGTTTGTCTTTTAAAAACGAATGCAATGTTTGTAAAATATATCATATAAAGGTCAAATACCTCGCAATGTAATCAACTATTGTGAATCGTTTATAATGTATATGAACGGGTCCTTTCACTATCTACTTCTGTTTTCTCCTTTTTCTGTCCGAAGGTTACAACACCACCAAAACCCTTCGAAGTCGTTACTATGTTTCTATTTTTCACATGGCCGCTGCTCTTTTCATTGTTTCTATTTCTGTTTATTTCGAACCACCAACATCGAATGCCATCACCAAACACCCATATAAAAATTGAAGCTGTTTAAATTATAACCCATCCTGCAACAAGGATTTATGAAGGATTGCTGCTATGTTGTTGTTTCATTCGACAAGACCCTCACTAACGAGCATCGAAAACTACTGCACTTTTTTGTGGTTCGACTGATACTACCTACGTTTAATATTCATGTTCCTGTTCGAAATATAACTCCTCCAGCCACCCCACTGCTGCTACTGTCTGATAAAGATGACGAAGGAAGAAGATAATGAACAGTGGAAGATAATGAAATTGATGTTGCGAGATGGTAGTGATACAATGATCACAAACTGCTGTTTCGTTTACCATTGTTTAACGAGATGGTAATGAAGTTTACATGGTGACGAGATAAAAGGATGATGATGATTATGATTGTTACAGTAGCGATGAAGATGTTGGAAAATAATCAAATGGATGATTAGATGATGATTAGATTATGATGGGTGATGATAAAGATAATGGATAAGTGATGATGATAGTGATAACCACGTTTTTTTATATATTTATTATTACTGCCGATTTAAGTTACCAAACCCAAGACCCATTTTGCTTTTGGATCGGGTCTATAATTGGGCCGTGAGATTATTGAAATTGTTGGGCTATTCGTTATTGGGCCGGGGACTAGAAATTCTGTTGGGCCGAGATCCAACTCATGCTATTCTGTTGGGCTTGATCTTATAAACGGGTTAAAATAATTATTCTGGGAATTGATTCAAGAAAAACGAAATTGGAAGGGTGGTTTGGTGTGTTTCGTGTTAGCGAGTGGTCTTGAGTTCAAGCCTTGTCTGAGACGTTTCTTTTTTGAAAAAGCTTGAAGGTAGTTTACTCACTTTAATTGTTATTATTATTATTATTATTATTATTATTATTATTATTGTTATTATTAATTATTATTGTTATTAGGTTATTACTAATATTAAAAGAAAATATAATTACTAAGTATCATTCATACAATTAATATTATTATCTTTATTGTTAGTATTAGTAAAATCATTATTATTATTATTATTATTATTATTATTATTATTATTATTATTATTATTATTATTATTATTATTATTATTATTATTATTATTATTATTATTATTATTATTATTATTATTATTATTACTATTAATATTATCATCATTAGTATTAAAATGATTAATAAAATTATTGTTATTATTATTAACTTCAGTATTAGTATTAACATTATCATCAGTATTATTATCATTATCGTTACTACTAAAAGTATCATTTTAATTAAAATTATCAAAATTTTCATTTTTATTAAAACTATCTTTTTATCAAAAATTAACATTTTTATTTAAGTTATTATATTTATTAAAATTTCATTTAGGTTATTATTATTATTATTATTATTATTATTATTATTATTATTATTATTATTATTATTATTATTATTATTATTATTATTATTATTATTATTATTATTATTATTATTATTATTATTATTATTAACATTATTAGTATCATTATTATTAAAAATTATCATTATCATTTTTATTATTAGTATTATCTGAAATGTCCCGTTCATATTGATTATAAACGTTCCATATTAATTGATTTCGTCGCGAGGTTTTGACCTCTATATGAGACGTTTTTCAAAGACTGCATTCATTTTTAAAACAACCATAACCTTTATTTTATCTATAAAGGTTTAAAAAGCATTACGTAGATTATCAAATAATGATAATCTAAAATATACCGTTTACACAAGACCATTACATAAAGGTTTACAATAAGAATATATTACATCAAAAATAAGTTTTTTGAATACAGTTTTTACATAATATCATACAAGCATGGACTCCAAATCTTGTCCTTATTTTAGTATGCAATAGCGGAAGCTCTTAATAATCACCTGAGAATAAACATGCTTAAAACGTTAACAAAAATGTTGGTGAGTTATAGGTTTAACCTATATATTATCAAATCATAATAATAGACCACAAGATTTCATATTTCAATATACATCTCATACATAGAGATAAAATTCATTCATATGGTGAACACCTGGTAACCGACATTAACAAGATGTATATATAAGAATATCCCCATCATTCCGGGACACCCTTCGGATATGATATAAATTTCGAAGTACTAAAGCATCCGGTACTTTGGATGGGGTTTGTTAGGCCTAATAGATCTATCTTTAGGATTCGCGTCAATTAGGGTGTCTGTTCCCTAATTCTTAGATTACCAGACTTAATAAAAAGGGGCATATTCGATTTCGATAATTCAACCATAGAATGTAGTTTCACGTACTTGTGTCTATTTTGTAAATCATTTATAAAACCTGCATGTATTCTCATCCCAAAAATATTAGATTTTAAAAGTGGGACTATAACTCACTTTCACAGATTTTTACTTCGTCGGGAAGTAAGACTTGACCACTGATTGATTCACGAACCTATAACAATATATACATATATATCAAAGTATGATCAAAATATAATTACAACCATTTTTATTATGTTTTAAAGATTTGAGTGTATTAAGTCAGCTGTCCTCGTTAGTAATCTACAACTAGTTTTCCACAGTTAGATGTACAGAAATAAATCGATAAATATTATCTTGAATCAATCCACGACCCAGTGTATACGTATCTCAGTATTGATCACAACTCAAACTATATATATTTTGGAATCAACCTCAACCCTGTATAGCTAACTCCAACATTCACATATATAGTGTCTATGGTTGTTCCGAAATATATATAGATGTGTCGACATGATAGGTCGAAACATTGTATAAGTGTCTATGGTATCTCAAGATTACATAATATACAATATAAGTTGATTAAGTTATGGTTGGAATAGATTTGTTACCAATTTTCACGTAGCTAAAATGAGAAAAATTATCCAATCTTGTTTTACCCATAACTTCTTCATTTTAAATCCGTTTTGAGTGAATCAAATTGCTATGGTTTCATATTGAACTCTATTTTATGAATCTAAACAGAAAAAGTATAAGTTTATTGTCGGAACAATAAGTTACAAGTCATTTTTGTAAAGGTAGTCATTTCAGTCGAAAGAAGGACGTCTAGATGACCATTTTAGAAAACATACTTTCACTTTGAGTTTAACCATAATTTTTGGATATAGTTTCATGTTCATAATAAAAATCATTTTCCCAGAATAACAACTTTTAAATCAAAGTTTATCATAGTTTTTAATTAACTAACCCAAAACAGCCCGCGGTGTTACTACGACGGCGTAAATCCGATTTTACGGTGTTTTTCGTGTTTCCAGGTTTTAAATCATTAAGTTATCATATCATATAGATATAGAACATGTGTTTAGTTGATTTTAAAAGTCAAGTTAGAAGGATTAATTTTTATTTGCGAACAAGTTTAGAATTAACTAAACTATGTTCTAGTGATTACAAGTTTAAACCTTCGAATAAGATAGCTTTATATGTATGAATCGAATGATGTTATGAACATCATTACTACCTTAAGTTCCTTGGATAAACCTACTAGAAATGAGAAAAATAGATCTAGCTTCAAAGGATCCTTGGATGGCTTGAAAGTTCTTGAAGCAGAATCATGACACGAAAACAATTTCAAGTAAGATTTCCACTCGAAATAAGATTGTTATAGTTATAGAAATTGAATTAAAGTTTGAATATGATTATTACCTTGTATTAGAAATATAACCTACTGTAAGTAACAAAGGTTTCTTGATCTTGGATGATTACTTGGAATGGATTTAGAAAACTTGGAAGTAAACTTGCAATCTTGGAAGTATTCTTGATTTTATGAAACTAGAACTTTTGGAATTTATGAAGAACACTTAGAACTTGAAGATAGAACTTGAGAGAGATCAATTAGATGAAGAAAATTGAAGAATTAAAGTGTTTGTAGGTGTTTTTGGTCGTTGGTGTATGGATTAGATATAAAGGATATGTAATTTTGTTTTCATGTAAATAAGTCATGAATGTTTACTCATATTTTTGTAATTTTATGAGATATTTCATGCTAGTTGCCAAATGATGGTTTCCACATGTGTTAGGTGACTCACATGGGCTGCTAAGAGCTGATCATTGGAGTGTATATACCAATAGTACATATATCTAAAAGCTGTGTATTGTACGAGTACGAATACGGGTGCATACGAGTAGAATTGTTGATGAAACTGAACGAGGATGTAATTGTAAGCATTTTTGTTAAGTAGAAGTATTTTGATAAGTGTCATGAAGTCTTTCAAAAGTGTATGAATACATATTAAAACACTACATGTATATACATTTTAACTGAGTCGTTAAGTCATCGTTAGTCGTTACATGTAAATGTTGTTTTGAAACCTTTAGGTTAACGATCTTGTTGAATGTTGTTAACCCATTGTTTATTATAACAAATGAGATGTTAAATTGTTATATTATCATTATATTATGATATATAATTTATCTTAGTATGATATATATACAGTTAAATGTCGTTACAACGATAATCGTTACATATATGTCTCGTTTCGAAATCATTAAGTTAGTAGTCTTATTTTTACATATGTATTTCATTGTTAATACACTTAATAATATATTTACTTATCATTTAACATAATTAACCAAGTGTATCAATATCTTAATATGATTCATATGTACCTAGTAAGACGTTGTTATAACGATAATCGTTATATATATCGTTTTCGAGTTTCTTAAATTAATAGTATCATTTTTATGTATATAACTCATTGTTAAAATACCTAATGAGATACATACTTATAATAAAATCATGTTATCTATATATATAACCATATATATGTCATCATATAGTTTTTACAAGTTTTAACGTTCGTGAATCACCGGTCAACTTGGGTGGTCAATTGTCTATATGAAACATATTTCAATTAATCAAGTCTGAACAAGTTTGATTGCTTAACATGTTGGAAACATTTAATCATGTAAATATAGTTTTCATTAAACATATAATCATAGAAAGGTTCGGAAAAGTTCGGGTCACTACAGTACCTACCCGTTAAATAAATTTCGTCCCGAAATTTTAAGCGATTGGAGGTGTTGGCTCATCTTCTGGAAATAAGTGCGGGTACTTCTTCTACATATGATCTTCTCGTTCCCAGGTGAACTCGGGTCCTCTACGAGCATTCCATCGAACCTTAACAATCGGTATCTTGTTTTGTTTAAGTCTCTTAACCTCACGATCCATTATTTCAACGGGTTCTTCAATGAATTGAAGTTTTTCATTAATTTGGATTTCGTCCAACGGAATAGTGAGATCTTCTTTAGCAAAAAATTTCTTCAAATTCGAGACGTGGAAAGTGTTATGTACAGCCGCGAGTTATTGAGGTAACTCAAGTCGGTAAGCTACTGGTCCGACACGATCAATAATCTTTAATGGTCCAATATACCTTGGATTTAATTTACCTCGTTTACCAAATCGAACAACGCCTTTCCAAGGTGCAACCTTAAGCATGACCATCTCTCCAATTTCAAATTCTATATCTTTTCTTTTAATGTCGGCGTAGCTCTTTTGTCGACTTTGGGCGGTTTTCAACCGTTGTTGAATTTGGATGATCTTCTCGGTAGTTTCTTGTATTATCTCCGGACCCGTAATTTGTCTATCCCCCACTTCACTCCAACAAATCGGAGACCTGCACTTTCTATCATAAAGTGCTTCAAACGGCGCCATCTCAATGCTTGAATGGTAGCTGTTGTTGTAGGAAAATTCTGCTAACGGTAGATGTCGATCCCAACTGTTTCCGAAATCAATAACACATGCTCGTAGCATGTCTTCAAGCGTTTGTATCGTCCTTTCGCTCTGCCCATCAGTTTGTGGATGATAGGCAGTACTCATGTCTAGACGAGTTCCTAATGCTTGCTGTAATGTCTGCCAGAATCTTGAAATAAATCTGCCATCCCTATCAGAGATAATAGAGATTGGTATTCCATGTCTGGAGACGACTTCCTTCAAATACAGTCGTGCTAACTTCTCCATCTTGTCATCTTCTCTTATTGGCAGGAAGTGTGCTGATTTGGTGAGACGATCTACTATTACCCAAATAGTATCAAAACCACTTGCAGTCCTTGGCAATTTAGTGATGAAATCCATGGTAATGTTTTCCCATTTCCATTCCGGGATTTCGGGTTGTTGAAGTAGACCTGATGGTTTCTGATGCTCAGCTTTGACCTTAGAACACGTCAAACATTCTCCTACGTATTTAGCAACATCGGCTTTCATACCCGGCCACCAAAAATGTTTCTTGAGATCCTTGTACATCTTCCCCGTTCCAGGATGTATTGAGTATCTGGTTTTATGAGCTTCTCTAAGTACCATTTCTCTCATATCTCCAAATTTTGGTACCCAAATCCTTTCAGCCCTATACCGGGTTCCATCTTCCCGAATATTAAGATGCTTCTCCGATCCTTTGGGTATTTCATCCTTTAAATTTCCCTCTTTTAAAACTCCTTGTTGCGCCTCCTTTATTTGAGTAGTAAGGTTATTATGAATCATTATATTCATAGATTTTACTCGAATGGGTTCTCTGTCCTTCCTGCTCAAGGCATCGGCTACCACATTTGCCTTCCCCGGGTGGTAACGAATCTCAAAGTCGTAATCATTCAACAATTCAATCCACCTACGCTGCCTCATATTCAGTTGTTTCTGATTAAATATGTGTTGAAGACTTTTGTGGTCGGTATATATAATACTTTTGACCCCATATAAGTAGTGCCTCCAAGTCTTTAATGCAAAAACAACCGCGCCTAATTCCAAATCATGCGTCGTATAATTTTGCTCGTGAATCTTCAATTGTCTAGACGCATAAGCAATCACCTTCGTTCGTTGCATTAATACACAACCGAGACCTTGCTTTGATGCGTCACAATAAATCACAAAATCATCATTCCCTTCAGGCAATGACAATATAGGTGCCGTAGTTAGCTTTTTCTTCAATAACTGAAACGCTTTCTCTTGTTCATCATTCCATACAAATTTCTTCCCTTTATGCGTTAATACAGTCAAGGGTTTTGCTATTCTGGAAAAGTCTTGGATGAACCTTCTGTAGTAACCGGCTAGTCCTAAAATCTGGCGTATGTGTTTCGGAGTTTTCGGGGTTTCCCACTTTTCAACAGTTTCTATCTTTGCCGGATCCACCTTAATACCTTTTTTGTTCACTATGTGACCGAGGAATTGAACTTCTTCCAACCAAAATGCACACTTTGAAAATTTAGCGTACAATTCTTCCTTCCTCAATACTTCTAACACCTTTCTCAAATGTTCACCGTGTTCTTGGTCATTCTTTGAGTAAATAAGTATGTCATCAATGAAAACAATGACAAACTTGTCAAGGTATGTTCCACACACTCGGTTCATAAGGTCCATGAACACAGCTGGTGCATTAGTTAAACCAAACGGCATGACCATAAACTCGTAATGACCATAACGTGTTCTGAAAGCAGTCTTTGGAATATCATCTTCTTTCACCCGCATTTGATGATACCCGGAACGTAAGTCAATCTTTGAATAAACAGACGAGCCTTGTAGTTGATCAAATAAGTCGTCGATTCTCGGTAGTGGGTAGCGGTTCTTGATGGTAAGTTTGTTCAACTCTCGGTAGTCGATAAACAACCTGAATGTACCATCTTTCTTCTTGACAAACAAAACAGGAGCTCCCCACGGTGATGTGCTTGGTCGAATGAAACCACGCTCTAAAAGTTCTTGTAATTGGCTTTGCAGTTCTTTCATCTCACTGGGTGCGAGTCTGTAAGGAGCACGAGCTATTGGTGCAGCTCCTGGTACAAGATCTATTTGAAATTCAACTGATCGATGTGGGGGTAATCCCGGTAATTCTTTCGGAAATACATCAGGAAATTCTTTTGCAATGGGAACATCATTGATGCTCTTTTCTTCAGTTTATACTTTCTCGACGTGTGCTAGAACAACATAGCAACCTTTTCTTATTAGTTTGTGTGCCTTCAAATTACTAATAAGATGTAGCTTCGTGTTGCCCTTTTCTCCGTACACCATTAAGGGTTTTCCTTTTTCTCGTATAATGCGAATTGCATTTTTGTAACAAACGATCTCTGCTTTCACTTCTTTCAACCAGTCCATACCGATTATCACATCAAAACTCCCTAACTCTACTGGTATCAAATCAATCTTAAATGTTTCGCTCACCAGTTTAATTTCTCGATTCCGACATATATTATCTGCTGAAATTAATTTACCATTTGCTAATTCGAGTAAAAATTTACTATCCAATGGTGTCAATGGACAACTTAATTTAGCACAAAAATCTCTACTCATATAGCTTCTATCCGCACCTGAATCAAATAAAACGTAAGAAGATTTATTGTCAATAAGAAACGTACCCGTAACAAGCTCCGGGTCTTCCTGTGCCTCTGCCGCATTAATATTGAAAACTCTTCCGCGGCCTTGTCCATTCATTTTCTCCTGGTTCGGGCAATTTCTAATAATGTGGCCCGGTTTTCCACATTTATAACAAACTACATTGGCATAACTTGCTCTGACACTACTTGCTCCACCATTACTCGTTCCGACACCATTTGTTCCTTTCGTTCTATTAACCCCTGATCCGTAGACCTCACACTTCGCCATGCTATGACCATTTCTTTTACACTTGTTGCAAAATTTGGTGCAGAACCCCGAGTGATACTTTTCACACCTTTGGCTTAGCTGCTTCTGATTGTTGTTGTTGCGGTTATTATTGTTGTTGGGATGATTGTTGTAGTTGCTGTTGTTGTTGTTGTTGTTGTTGTTGGGCCGTTTGTTGTAGTTGCGATTGATGTTGCGATTGTTGGGATAATTGTTGCGATTATTGTTGTAATTGCTGTTGTTGTTGTATTGGTGATTCTTATCACCGTTTTCCTCCCACTTTCTTTTGACTTGCTTCACATTGGCCTCTTCAGCAGTCTGTTCTTTAATTCTTTCTTCAATCTGGTTCACTAGTTTGTGAGCCATTCTACATGCCTGTTGTATGGAGGCGGGCTCGTGTGAACTTATATCTTCTTGGATTCTTTCCGGTAATCCTTTCACAAACGCGTCGATCTTCTCTTCCTCATCTTCGAATGCTCCCGGACACAACAGGCACAATTCTGTGAATCGTCATTCGTACGTGGTAATATCAAATCCTTGGGTTCGTAACCCTCTAAGTTCTGTCTTGAGCTTATTGACCTCGGTTCTGGGACGGTACTTCTCGTTCATCAAGTGCTTGAATGCTGACCACGGTAGTGCGTACGCATCATCTTGTCCCACTTGCTCTAGATAGGTATTCCACCATGTTAACGCAGAACCTGTGAAGGTATGCGTAGCGTACTTCACTTTGTCCTCTTCAGTACACTTACTTATGGCAAACACCGATTCGACCTTCTCGGTCCACCGTTTCAATCCGATCGGTCCTTCGGTTCCATCAAATTCCAAAGGTTTGCAGGCAGTGAATTCTTTGTAGGTGCATCCTACACGATTTCCTGTACTGCTAGATCCAAGGTTATTGTTGGTATGTAGCGCAGCCTGTACTGCGGCTATGTTTGAAGCTAGAAAAGTACGGAATTCCTCTTCATTCATATTCACGGTGTGTCGAGTAGTCGGTGCCATTTCCTTCAAAATAGTCAAATGGAACAAGTTAATCATACAGAATATTAAGAGTAGTTAATAGTATTTCGTAGCATAATATGAACTCATTTATAAAAGCTTTTTCTTCATATTAGCGTTTTATAAGTTTAAATTCGGGTAGTACTTAGCCGTTAAGTTCATACTTAGTAGCTAATATACAATTCAACTACTACAATTCTATATGAAAAACTGATTATAATAATATTTCGCGTTCAAACTTTTACACAATATTTTACAAACTTACAATACCGCTTATTTTACATATAGCATGAAATATAGCACACAATAAATTTGATACAAGATGGTTGTGAAGATAATTCTAGCTAGTACACAAGTCGTTCAGCAAAGGCAATAAAGACACGTAATTCATACGTCCAGAAACAAGTCATGCATTCTGGTTTTACTAGGATTACTTCCCATCCTTGGTCTTGTGGAACATAACCATTATGGCTGTTGATAAGACAACGTGTTGTAACGTCGTCAAAGGGACGAGGGTTACGTAATGTCCAACAGTCCCGTAACAATCTAAAAATCTCATTTCTTACCCCAATTACCGACTCCGTCACTTGTGGAAACGTTTTGTTTAATAGTTGTAGCCCGATGTTCTTGTTCTCACTTTGGTGAGAAGCGAACATTACTAATCCGTAAGCATAACATGCTTCTTTATGTTGCATGTTAGCCGCTTTTTCTAAATCACGAAGTCCAATATTCGGATATATTGAGTCAAAATAATTTCTTAACCCATTGCGTAAAATAGCATTTGGGTTCCCCGCAATATATGCGTCAAAGTAAACACATCGTAACTTATGGATTTCCCAATGTGATATCCCCCATCTTTCGAACGAAAGCCTTTTATAAACCAAGGCATCCTTGGAACGTTCTTCGAATGTCTTACAAACTGATCTCGCCTTAAATAGTTGTGCCGAAGAATTCTGACCGACTCTAGACAAGATTTCATCAATCATGTCTCCGGGTAGGTCTCTTAAAATATTGGGTTGTCTATCCATTTTGTGTTTTTATACTGTAAAATAGACAAGAGTTAGATTCATAAAAAAAATACTTATTAATACAAGCAATTTTTACATATATCATAAAGCATAAGCACACTATATTACATATATTACACCACACGAATACAACTATCTTATTCTGACTCGCTTGTTTCTTCTTCTTTGGTTTTGGTTCGTTTTGCCAAGTTTCTAGGGATATATGATGTTCCCCTAATACGAGCCGTCGTTTTCCACATTGGTTTAGAAAAACCTGGTGGTTTAGAGGTTCCCGGGTCATTGTTACAACTTAAGGACTTCGGGGGCTGACGATACATATAAAGTTCATCGGGGTTGGAATTAGATTTCTCTATTTTTATGCCCTTTCCCTTATTATTTTCTTTTGCCTTTTTAAATTCAGTTGGGGTAATTTCTATAACATCATCGGAATTCTCGTCGGAATTCGATTCATCGGAGAATTGGTAATCCTCCCAATATTTTGCTTCCTTGGCGGAAACACCATTGACCATAATTAACCTTGGTTGGTTGGTTGAGGATTTTCTTTTACTTAACCGTTTTATTATTTCCCCCACCGGTTCTATTTCTTCATCCGGTTCCGATTCTTCTTCCGGTTCCGATTCTTCTTCCGGTTCCGACTCTTCTTCCGGTTCCTCTTCGGGAACTTGTGAATCAGTCCACGAATCATTCCAATTTACATTTGACTCTTCATTATTATTAGGTGAGTCAATGGGACTTGTTCTAGAGGTAGACATCTATCACATAATATCAAACGCGTTAAGAGATTAATATATCACATAATATTCACATGTTAAAAATATATGGTTTCCAACAAAATTTGTTAAGCAATCATTTTTCAAGTAAACACGGTCGAAGTCCAGACTCACTAATGCATCCTAACAAACTCGATAAGACACACTAATGCAAAATTCTGGTTCTCTAAGACCAACGCTCGGATACCAACTGAAATGTCCCGTTCATATTGATTATAAACGTTCCATATTAATTGATTTCGTCGCGAGGTTTTGACCTCTATATGAGACGTTTATCAAAGACTGCATTCATTTTTAAAACAAGCATAACCTTTATTTTATCTATAAAGGTTTAAAAAGCATTACGTAGATTATCAAATAATGATAATCTAAAATATACCGTTTACACAAGACCATTACATAATGGTTTACAATAAGAATATATTACATCAAAAATAAGTTTTTTGAATGCAGTTTTTACATAATATCATACAAGCATGGACTCCAAATCTTGTCCTTATTTTAGTATGCAACAGCGGAAGCTCTTAATAATCACCTGAGAATAAAAATGCTTAAAACGTCAACAAAAATGTTGGTGATTTATAGGTTTAACTTATATATTATCAAATCATAATAATAGACCACAAGATTTCATATTTCAATATACATCTCATACATAGAGATAAAATTCATTCATATGGTGAACACCTGGTAACCGACATTAACAAGATGCATATATAAGAATATCCCCATCATTTATGGGACACCCTTCGGATATGATATAAATTTCGAAGTACTAAAGCATCCGGTACTTTGGATGGGGTTTGTTAGGGCCAATAGATCTATCTTTAGGATTCGCGTTAATTAGGGTGTCGGTTCCCTAATTCTTAGATTACCAGACTTAATAAAAAGGGGCATATTCAATTTCGATAATTCAACCATAGAATGTAGTTTCACGTAATTGTGTCTATTTTGTAAATCATTTATAAAACCTGCATGTATTCTCATCCCAAAAATATTAGATTTTAAAAGTGGGACTATAACTCACTTTCACAGATTTTTACTTCGTCGGGAAGTAAGACTTGGCCACTGGTTGATTCACGAACCTATAACAATATATACATATATATCAAAGTATGTTCAAAATATATTTACAACACTTTTAATATATTTTGATGTTTTAAGTTTATTAAGTCAGCTGTCCTCGTTAGTAACCTACAACTAGTTGTTCACAGTTAGATGTACAGAAATAAATCGATAAATATTATCTTGAATCAATTCACGACCCAGTGTATACGTATCTCAGTATTGATCACAACTCAAACTATATATATTTTGAAATCAACCTCAACCCTGTATAGCTAACTCCAACATTCACATATATAGTGTCTATGGTTGTTCCGAAATATATATAGATGTGTCGACATGATAGGTCGAAACATTGTATACGTGTCTATGGTATCTCAAGATTACATAATATACAATATAAGTTGATTAAGTTATGGTTGGAATAGATTTGTTACCAATTTTCACGTAGCTAAAATGAGAAAAATTATCCAATCTTGTTTTACCCATAACTTCTTCATTTTAAATCCGTTTTGAGTGAATCAAATTGCTATGGTTTCATATTGAACTCTATTTTATGAATCTAAAAAGAAAAAGTATAGGTTTATAGTTGGAACAATAAGTTACAAGTCATTTTTGTAAAGGTAGTCATTTCAGTCGAAAGAACGACGTCTAGATGACCATTTTAGAAAACATACTTTCACTTTGAGTTTAACCATAATTTTTGGATATAGTTTCATGTTCATAATAAAAATCATTTTCCCAGAATAACAACTTTTAAATTAAAGTTTATCATAGTTTTTAATTAACTAACCCAAAACAGCCCGCGGTGTTACTACGACGACGTAAATCCGATTTTACGGTGTTTTTCGTGTTTCCAGGTTTTAAATCATTAAGTTAGCATATCATATAGATATAGAACATATGTTTAGTTGATTTTAAAAGTCAAGTTAGAAGGATTAATTTTTATTTGCGGACAAGTTTAGAATTAACTAAACTATGTTCTAGTGATTACAAGTTTAAACCTTCGAATAAGATAGCTTTATATGTATGAATTGAATGATGTTATGAACATCATTACTACCTTAAGTTCCTTGGATAAACCTACTAGAAATGATAAAAATAGATCTAGCTTCAAAGGATCCTTGGATGGCTTGAAAGTTCTTGAAGCAGAATCATGACACGAAAACAATTTCAAGTAAGATTTCCATTCGAAATAAGATTGTTATAGTTATAGAAATTGAATTAAAGTTTGAATATGATTATTACCTTGTATTAGAAATATAACCTACTATAAGTAACAAAGGTTTCTTGATCTTGGATGATTACTTGGAATGGATTTAGAAAACTTGGAAGTAAACTTGCAATCTTGGAAGTATTCTTGATTTTATGAAACTAGAACTTTTGGAATTTATGAAGAACACTTAGAACTTGAAGATAGAACTTGAGAGAGATCAATTAGATGAAGAAAATTGAAGAATGAAAGTGTTTGTAGGTGTTTTTGGTCGTTGGTGTATGGATTAGATATAAAGGATATGTAATTTTGTTTTCATGTAAATAAGTCATGAATGTTTACTCATATTTTTGTAATTTTATGAGATATTTCATGCTAGTTGCCAAATGATGGTTTCCACATGTGTTAGGTGACTCACATGGGCTGCTAAGAGCTGATCATTGGAGTGTATATACCAATAGTACATACATCTAAAAGCTATGTATTGTACGAGTACGAATACGGGTGCATACGAGTAGAATTGTTGATGAAACTGAACGAGGATGTAATTGTAAGCATTTTTGTTAAGTAGAAGTATTTTGATAAGTGTCATGAAGTCTTTCAAAAGTGTATGAATACATATTAAAACACTACATGTATATACATTTTAACTGAGTCGTTAAGTCATCGTTAGTCGTTACATGTAAATGTTGTTTTGAAACCTTTAGGTTAACGATCTTGTTGAATGTTGTTAACCCATTGTTTATTATAACAAATGAGATGTTAGATTGTTATATTATCATTATATTATGATATATAATTTATCTTAGTATGATATATATACAGTTAAATGTCGTTACAACGATAATCGTTACATATATGTCTCGTTTCGAAATCATTAAGTTAGTAGTCTTATTTTTACATATGTATTTCATTGTTAATACACTTAATAATATATTTACTTATCATTTAACATAATTAACCAAGTGTATCAATATCTTAATATGATTCATATGTACCTAGTAAGACTTTGTTATAATGATAATCGTTATATATATCGTTTTCGAGTTTCTTAAATTAATAGTATCATTTTTATGTATATAACTCATTGTTAAAATACCTAATGAGATACATACTTATAATAAAATCATGTTATCTATATATATAACCATATATATGTTATCATATAGTTTTTACAAGTTTTAACGTTCGTGAATCACCGGTCAACTTGGGTGGTCAATTGTCTATATGAAACATATTTCAATTAATCAAGTCTTAACAAGTTTGATTGCTTAACATGTTGGAAACATTTAATCATGTAAATATAGTTTTCATTAAACATATAATCATAGAAAGGTTCGGAAAAGTTCGGGTCACTACATTATCATTATTAATAAAGTTATTATTATTATTATTAATAAATCGTTATTTTCAAAACTATCATTTTAACAAATAAATATTTTGTACATTAAATATACTTATTGCACATACTAGAATTATATTAATATTTCATTTAACTATATATCAAAAATATTAACATTACTTATATAAATACTTACATATAACAAACTAATGATATTTCTTAAATATACTACTAATCATAAATATATAAATATATATAGATATATTAATACAACTAAATGTTTAGATATTAATCATTTTTTTAATACATACAAAATAAATAAATATAACATATCAATTAAGATATAATATAAGTATACGTTTTTAAATGGAATTTAGTATAAATTCTATATAACTACAAAGGTATAAATAATATATATTAATAAATAAAATTATGTGAATCCCATTATATGTATTAATAGATATACAATTGATATAGGTTCGTGAATCCGAGGCCAACCCTGCATTGTTCAGTTCCGTCGTATGCATATTTTGCACAAAATATCGTATCGTGAGTTTCATTTGCTCCCTTTTTCAATGCTTTTGCAATATATATTTTTAGGACTGAGAATACATGCGCTGCTTTTATAAATGTTTGACGAAATAGACACAAGTACTCAAAACTACATTCTATGGCTGGATTATTAAATCGAATATGCTCCTTTTTAGTCTGGTAATCTAAGAATTCGGGAACAGAAACCCTAATTGACGAGAATCCTAAAGATAGATCTATCGGGCCCAACGAGCCCCATCCGGGTTACGGATGCTTTAGTACTTCGATTTTATCATGTCCGATGAGAGTCCCGGAATGATGGGGATATTCTAGACACGTTTTGTTAATGTCGATTACCAGGTGTTCACCATATGAATGATTCTTAATTCGCGGTTTACGCGTATTATTTTGTACTCGGGTTACGTGTACAATTAAATATCTGAAAATCTTGTGGTCTATGAAAATGATAAAAATGATTGTTACGATAAACCTATGAACTCACCAACCTTTTGGTTGACACTTTAAAGGATGTTTATTCTCAGGTATGAAAGAAATCTTCCGCTGTACATTTGCTCATTTTAAAGATATTACTTGGAGTCACTCATGGCATATTTAGATCAGTACCTCGCAATGGGACCAAATGTTAATGCGTTCGTCCAGGTGGATTAGGACGGGCTATCACATAATGACTAACCCAACTCGGTTAAGTCAAACACACACGATCAACCCGCTTCAGTCAACACCTAACATCTAATGACTAACCCGACTCGGTTAAGTCAAACACACACGGTCAACCTACCTCGGTCAACACCTAACATCTAATGACTAACCCGAATCGGTTAAGTCAAACATACACGGTCAACCCGCCTCGGTCAACACCTAACAGCTAATGACTAACCCGAATCGGTTCAGTCAAATACACACGGTCAACCCGAGTCGGTCAAACCCCTAAAAACAATTGATTACTCGGTTAAATCTAACACACTTGGTCAACCCGACCTGGTCAACGCCTAACATCTAATTGATTAACTCGACATGGCTAATCAAACTGCAATGGACTAACTCGACCTAGCTAGTCGCTACATTACATGGATGAACTCAATTATTACCCAAAAGTCACCCGCATAAAGATAGTACTAAAATCGAATAGTACCTGAATCAAGCGTCGCTAGATCTTCGCGCTCCGTCACTATTCCACTCGGGACATTCCGACTTTCGGTGTCCCTCCTTCCGACACTTAAAACATGTGACCTTACCCGACGGACAATCACGAGACTTATGTCCCGTTTGCCCACAATTATAACACGCGAATTTAGAACCAACCGTGTCACTCATCTTCACGCTTCCGACACCTTCGGAAGCACTTTTACTTTTCTTGTTCGAAAACATCGTCGCTTCGAACTTCCGCTTGCTAACATCGGAAACACTTGTCTTTGGGGCCTCCGGTTCGAAACCCTAAGCCAACTCAAATAATTCTTCAAAAGACTTAGCCATTCCCCGACTAATCTTACCTTTCAACTCATCGCTTAAAGTACGATAGAAATCTTGCATCAACATTCGGTCATCACCGACATACTCTGGACAAAAACTAGTTTTTGACAAGAAAGTAGACTTGAGAGTAACCAAGTCCATCGAACCTTGTCGCAAATCGCGCAACTCGTCCCGGATTTTATTAAGGTCGGATTGAGTTGGGTATACATCAAAGAACTCCTTTTTAAACTCTTCCCAAGATAAGCTCATACATTGTTCTTCACCATACAATTGAATCTTGCCATCCCACCACATCTTGGCTTCTTCACGTAACATACTAGAACCGTATCTCGTTTTCTTCTCGAGAGGACATTCACTAGTACGGAAAGCCCCCTCGATGTTAGAAACCCAACATGTACTCTTCAACGGATCCCTCACCCCATTAAACATAGGAGGTTGAGCATCCTTGAAGTTCTTATAATGGAAGTCTCGCCTTCCATGTCCACCATTACCATCACCCCCTTCACCACGAGGATAAATGTTTCTAGCTTCGAATGCCTTTTCGATCGCGGCATCCATTCGCTCGTTGATTAACTCGGTTACTTGCCCATCAATCGATTCCTGGAAAACCTTTCTAACATCCTCGAGAAACTCCACTTTTGACGTTTAAAGATGGCCTCAACCTTAGCCGTGAACTCGGAGTCTTCGCCTTGATCTTCGTTAACTTGTTTGTTCCTTATCGTCATTTTAAGAAATGAACTCGGTTAGGAAAGCAACACGAATAAATTACATACACCATCACGATCAATATTCACAATCATATAAATATGCCACCGTTCGTACATCCCATCTAGTTTAATACTTATTGTACATCACTTGCTTGACTTGGCTTGCAACCGTAATAATGGTCGCGAAGCATTATTATGCTTACATGCCATTCCGAGCTTATAAATACAACAACCACCTCGCTAGATGCTCAACACAAAATGACATGATTAGTAACAACATAATCAACACGTAGCTAATGCACCTATTCTCTAAGGCACTAACTAAATCCCGAACAGACCCGTAATCCTACAAGTCCCGCATAATAGCACACACAAAAAGTCTAAGTCTAGGTGCCTATCTCAAGTCACCTAAATCCCTTAGACCATGCTCTGATATAACTTGAAACGACCCAACCCGTCGTATTTCCAGCCCATAATTTTTTTTTCCTTTTTAACATAATAATATATGCAACATTAGTCCATTTATGTATCCGAAAACATCATCATTACAATATTAAGTTTAGACATCTTTAAAACATACAATACATGAATTAAGTTTACAAAACGGGAATACAACCCGTAACCCATTTGACGTATCCAAAATATAGTTCATGACCCGACTAGTTCACTTTACAACCAAAACCGAGCATGGTGATCGGGAATGCTACCCAATCCTAATCAAAAGTGTAAAGCAATCCATAAAGCACTAGTCCCCAAGCAAACCCAAGCCGCCACTTGCAACCTATAAAAATATAAACAACGAGAGGGTAAGCTAATTACTTAGTGAATGCAATACTTATACATATACATATATAGTTTACCTAGCATCACCAAACATACAACTAGCAACAGCATTAGTATATAATCACCAAAAGAATATACTTAAGCATAACAATGCATAAACATATCAAACCATTCCCTGCTATGGCACTACCGGCTTGTAGACGACCAATAACATCGAGTCTCACTCGTATGATGTCACCGACTTGTGAATCATCATAAGGTGTCACCGACTTGTGAATCACCAAAGGGTTTCACCGACTTGTGAATCACCCACAATTACATATGGGTCACCGACTTGTGAACGCCGTGTGGCATCACTGACTTATGAAGCGCCATTAAGTATTACCAACTTGTGAAGCGCTATAGGGTGTCACCGACTTGTGAATCACCCGCCACTACAAAAGGGGTCACCGACTTGTGAACCACCATGAGGTGTCACCGACTTATGAGTCACCTATTAAGACACTACCGACCCGTAGTTCTCATCACCCATACCATCAATAAGTCACCGTCTTGTGACATAACACCAATACTCACGATGTGGCACCTAAGGCCCACATCGCGTACGAGTAAATAAACTACATACATACATGTATAAATATTCCACTCACCTTATCGCCTAGGTGACGATTTTACAAATCAGCAAGCTTCAAAGCAAGGTACCTAATGCATTAAGTACACATTTAATACACAAACTAGTTAGACTAAACATTTACATTTAACACTTGTGCATTTAATGACCCATTTGCATTAAATGACCCGTTCACACCAAAACCGCCCATTTAAGGTCAAGACATGTCATAAATCACTAAAAGCTAGTGATTAAAGTCTCACAACACCAACTAACACAAACTTAGGGTATTTCCTACCTATATTACCCATCTAGGTCAACCATTACCCATTTGACCCATTTTAACATTTAGACTTATAATTTAGTCGAACTTGAACCCATTAACCACCTTTCTCTAACTCACAAGTGTATTAGTGATTTACAACACAATTAATACTTACAAACACCAAATTACAAGACCAAACCCTAGATTACAAAACCTTAGGGCTTCCTTACATCAATTTAACCCAAATTCACCCATTTAACCCCCAAATGGGTCTTACAAGCCTTAAATGGACAAACCCTAGCCATAAATTAAATTAAACTCAAAACACATAGTTAAGACTTACCAACACTATCAAGACGTAGCTAGAGACATAGGGAACAACTTTAAAACTTGGGCTCGGGCGAGATTCGGTCTTCTTCTTTCCCAAAGTGAGCTCTCTCTCACTAGAACTCAATCTCTCTCTCTAAAATAGATGTGTGTAGTTGAAGAAGTGATAAATGAAGGTAGGATAAGGTTATATCAGTTTTTAGGCTCTAAAACTGGCCATATGTGAAATTACCAAAACACTCCCAAAAGATTCCATTAAAATGGGTTAAAATGTCATTACAGCGACAATTGTCGCGTTTCGCAACACTTCGTCGCGTTTCGCGACACCAGGTCGCGATACACAACACTCAAACGTGACAAAAGAGATAGAAGTCATCATCAGAAGTTAACGCGTTTTGACCATGTTTGTCACGGATCGCGACACACCAGAACGCGACAAACCCCCTTCAAACTCGACAGTTTACCTAATGTACTCCAATTTCACTTTTAAAACATCCCAAAGTCCAACGTGGTCAACTCATTACATCCAAACTATCAAATACTCATTCTTGGACTCCGTAGGATGCCACAAGCGTCATGTTTAGAAAAACGGGGTCTTACAGTTTTTACATCATCAGTAGCACACTAGTTACATACAAAAACACATTGATGAACACATATCACCATGATGCAAAGATTGCAACATAGCTTTTTATATCTCGACTAATTTCAAATTATGAAAAAAAGACTTGCGGATTGTGTAGAAAGTTGTGCCAATCGATCTTTATATTTTTGCAATGTTTCACGATCCACTCAAAGCTCTTAACTTGTATCTCATTTAGTGCAATCGGTGGATTTCATCCTTTATTTGAGAAGACTTTCTGATTTCGGTTCTTCCATATTAGGTACCTGTGACTACCCGGAAATTTTCGATCAAATTTAAACTTAATCTTTATATATTTCCGACACGATAAGCAAAGTCCGTTATGTTACGTCTCAAAATTTTGAACTGTTTCATATATTCAATTGACCTTCGACTGCTCTCGACGATTCACGAACAATTAATTGTAAATAGATATGTGTGTGTATATATATATAAATAATAATTGAAGATATAATTTGAAATATGATATGTTGTTGATATTAAAATTTATTATTAAAATAAAATAAAAATATGATATTATGATAATTATTATTTAAAGCATATCCATATATATAAATAAAGTATACTAAATATATATTTTGTGATTTTGAATCTATTTAGTAAACGACAGTAACACTAAATTACCATTTGATCGATATTAAACGAGTTAAAAAGGAACTTATGTGGATTTAAAATAAAAGATGATCTGAAAGTGGGCTATATAAATTATAGGCTCATTAAAAATATATTTAGGAACTATTGATTAAACTTTAAAACTTTCTATATTTTACTTGGGGTTGGGAGTGAATAATTAATGTAATTTTTATTTAATAGTTAATGATCGAATTTTATACCATAATGACCAAAATAAATAAATATAGTTAATTTAAAAATATGAGATTTTTCTGAACACTTTTATCCGCCACTGATTTCGCACGATACACAGTCCGTGAAAACTGTCGGTAACTAACAACCAAAACTACTGGCTGCTATACTATTAATATTAAGTTTATGACTGAGTTTACTATTTGATTTAACTGTGCAATTTGTTTCATATCGGTCATTGATTTTGTGAATCATTATTATATTATTATAATTAACTATTAGATTAGTGTTATAGTTAATATATATATATATATATATATATATATATATATATATATATATATATATATATATATATATATATGAAAGGACCCGTTCATATACATTATAAACAATTCACAATAGTTGATTACATTGCGAGGTATTTGACCTCTATATGATACATTTTACAAACATTGCATTCGTTTTTAAAAGACAAACTTTCTTTACATCGAAAATTGACAGGCATGCATACCATTTCATAATATCCACTATCTAACTATAAATTGATTTAATAATAATCTTTGATGAACTCAATGACTCGAATGCAACGTTCTTCGAAATATGCTATGAAAGACTCCAAGTAATATCTTTAAAATGAGCAAATGCACAGCAGAAGATTTCTTTAACACCTGAGAATAAACATGCTTTAAAGTGTCAACCAAAAGGTTGGTGAGTTCATTAGTTTATCACAATCATTTATTTCCATCATTTTAATAGACCACAAGAATTTCATTTCCAGTTCTCATAAATATACGTCCCATGCATAGAGACAAAAATAATCATTCATATAGTGAACACCTGGTAACCGACATTAACTAGATACATATAAGAATATCCCCTATCATTCCGGGATCCTCCTTCAGACATGATATAAATTTCGAAGTACTAAAGCATCCGGTACTTTGGATGGGGTTTGTTAGGCCCAATAGATCTATCTTTAGGATTCGCGTCAATTAGGGTGTCTGTTCCCTAATTCTTAGATTACCAGACTTTAATAAAAAGGGACATATTCGATTTCGATAATTCAACCATAGAATGTAGTTTCAATTACTTGTGTCTATTTCGTCAAACATTTATAAAAGCGCATGTATTCTCAGTCCCAAAAATATAAAGGGTAAAAAGGCAAATGAAACTCACACATATAATTATTGTAAAACAGTTAATAAAGTATTTGCATGTATTCTCAGCCCCAAATAAATGTAAAGAGTAAAAGGGGAGCAAATGAAACTCACGCAAAAATCAGTTTTAGTATTTGTATCCATTTCATAAAAACAGTTATAAAGCAGCGCATGTATTCTCAGTTCCAAAAATATATATTGCAAAAGCATTTAAAAAGGGAGCAAATGAAACTCACCATACTGTATTTCGTAGTAAAAATACATATAACGTAATTGAACAAGTGCAAGGTTGGCCTCGGATTCACGAACGTATCAATATTGAGATTCAATATTGTAGGAAAGGTACGTAGACGCAACGGAAATGATAAACACTATATTGACCTCACGAGCATACCCATGAACCATACTCAATCACCTCCATAGCTATAACCCATAATTTCCTTAATCCTATCCTACTCGAAAAACAATTTCGAAATCACTTGGACAGCACTCTGTCGTAATATTTTATGTATACTAATAATATCTTGAAATAATACGGAGTAAATATATATATGTAAATCGATTGAGAGAGTTTAGAGAAAAATATTTTCAAGTTTCTATGAAATAATGAAACCTATTGAATTCTATTTATAATAGATTTTTGAATTATTAAAGTGAATTATTAAAGTATGAATTATTAAAGTAAATTATTAAAGTATGAATTATTAAAGTAAATTATTAAAGTATGAATTATTAAAGTGAATTATTAAAGTTAAAGTAAAGTAAAAATAAAGTAAAGGTAAAGTTTAAGTATAGTAAAAGTATAAAACTATGTACATATAATACGCGTATAAATATATATAATATTAATTTAAATCGTTATATATATTTAATAAAATAAAATATAAATATCGTTATCTTTATCATACTAGTTAAGTAATGAGTTGTCAAAAGTGGTTCTAGATATTTATAAAAGTTATATACGTTTTAATAATAAAGTTCTTTTTAAACTGAAAACGTTTTTATACGTTTAAAACTAAATAGATCAATCGAGTCTTTATGAGATTCAATCTTCCACTATCCTTTGTCTAGTTCTCAATGATTGACAATTTGTTCTTATTTATAAATCACTTTACCATTTTCCGAATATTGTTAAAATGGAAAGATTTCTCAAATCAACGTGGGCCTTTCAACAGAGACTTGTAATCATAATTCAATATATCTGATAATTCAATCATTTGATCTTATCTTCTAATTCCATTGATAAATATTTTGAAACAAATACAATCATATAAAGTATTTAATCTAATATTTTGTTTACGTTTCAAGTTATAATATATATACACATATACATATATAATCATATTCGTTTAATAGTTCGTGAATCGTTGGAACTTGGTCGAGGTTGAATGAATGTATGAACATAGTTTAAAATTCTTGAAATTTAACTTAACAAATATTGCTTATCGTGTCGGAAACATATAAAGATTAAAGTTTAAATTTGGTTGGAAATTTCCGGGTTGTCACAGTACCTACCCGTTAAAGAAATTTCGTCCCGAAATTTGAGTGGAAAGGTCGTGAATGATAATAAGTATGTTTTCATGATGCATACGGGTTGAAAATTAGAGTTTTATCATCAGCGAATAATTTGGATAAACAATCCATTTATATGAAGAGTACGAATGAAGCTAACATAGAAGAGTGAAATGAGTAAGTGTAGATTCATCTTATCATTTGACGTAGATATGATTGATTCCCAGATTTCAAGGGATTTAAAGAAAATCTTCTTAATAAGATTTGACTCTCCGGTAATCAAGGGAATTAGGATCCGCTTTAAATGCGATCGTCCATTTTAATTGTTCTGTCGAAGATTTTCTTATAAATTCACCTCCTTCGTTTCCTTACAACTTACACCTTCTGTTGATGCATTTTATGCAAGTCCCTAGATATCTACCCATGTCCATTGCAGGTACAACAGTTTATAGGGCACCATGATTGCTCGTTATTATCCTATCCGTGTTTGTATGTGGTTACAGGAACTGCAGGAACGAGATTTAGATGTTTGACTATGTTAGACTTAGTTAGACGTACGAGTGAAGCCTTACTAGTACGGCTGACAGGCTCATACGCATGGTTGATGCTGAGCTAAGTCACAATTACAACCTAAATGAGAAGATACGAGTGAGTGATCACCCGTACGGCTGATGAAGCCAACTCGTACATGTGATGAATGAATCATATGGGTGAGTTAACAGCAGGGGTATATAAAGTCTTATGTTCTTCATTTTAGGTTAAGCCTCTCATTTGTTACACACACTCAGATCTAGTGAGCTCCTCCGATTCTCTCTCAGTCCAAATCACCCAGGTGGTGAATAATAGCTCTAGGTGTTGATCTAATCACACTTGATTTAGTTGTGGTTTAACTAAATTAATCAAAAAAAACCTTAACCTATTCACTAGAGGGTTTGATTCACTTATTCCGCCATTGTGTGAGTTAAATCTGTTGATTTCTAAGTTCCTAGTCATGTTTCATCACCTTCTATTCTTTCCCCTTCAACTCATATTTTAAAGTATTCATCAATATGCTCCATCCAGTTCTGATTCTCGATATACTTCTAACTTTCATATCGGTCATTCTTCTTTTTCATCTACCGCCGGAAAAATCTATTTACTTCTACTATACTCTTGGGTTTATAGTGTTTCTAGTTCTCCCGTGTCTTTATATTGCTATATGCATCGATATATATGGTTTATAATTTCTGGTTTGTCGTTGGGCTTTATATGTTCCCTTATATTTCAAAGTCTCTGCTTCTGTCTTCTATAATCATTATCATTCACAGTTAATGGTCTCTTTTATTTGCTGCAATTTATACCCCAATTTCTATTTCGGAGTTTTGTCCTTTCGTTTCTTCTTCTTGCGATTAAGCACCGCTTGTAATGGTCCAGAATTCACAGATATGAATTTCAGAATGAACATTGTTAATGTTCTAGGAAGGAAATTGTGATGGCACGATCTTGACTTGTCAAATTACTAGAATACCTTGGAAAAGGCCGAATCATCAAGAAATATTTTCTTGATATTTTAGAGGTTAAATAGAATACAAGAGTCGTATAACATGGCACATGATGATGTTATGATCTGTTAATCATCACGTTCCATTTAGAAACTCATCATGACTTACTGTAATATAATCACATTGATCAAGTGTCATTATATTATACTAATTCATGCTTCAGTTCCCAACACTACTTCAAAATATTCCTATTTTAAACTTGAATGTTTCAGAATTTAGAAACTAAAATAGTTTCTTTTATGATGTAATACAGATAGCGCGAAGAGGTAAATGATTTCAAATAAGAAAAATTAAGAAAATAACTTCAGAAATATGGAGGATATTTATAATGAAAGATATGATGATATTTTAGAAATTCTAATATCAGAGGATGATGAAGAATATTGTCCGCAGGGGTTTAGAGTCAGGAGCAAGGTATTCGTTAATGACTTCAGCAGGTACTGAATCATTTGGATCCTTTGAAGTCAGGTTCAGTCTTTGTAATTTGTCCACAGCCTCCTTCCTACTTTGCTCAATCCGTTTTCCAGTTCCAAAACTTCTCTTTTTTCTGCGCTTTGCCAGCACACTTCATCATTATCATCCAGCTTTTACCGTTTAAAGTCGTTTATAGTTTTTGCTGCTTCATCAGCAATTTTTCCATTTTCGGAGAACCAATTCGTAGTTCGGAGTATTTTTCAGAAACTTCACATTCAAATTAAGTCCAGAAGATAGACGTTATATATACACATATAACTGTTGGCGTAGACATGCTGCGAGATTTCAAAATACTGATTGCTAATTCCCAATGATTCGTATGGCAATTCTCATTACAAGATGCGAATGAGTAAATGATGGGGTTTCAATGAATAATTATAATGACTTTTTGGAGAGGCTAAAGTCAAAGGGTAATGAAGTTGTTGGTACATCTGCTAATAATGTGGTGGAATGTAAAAGGTTCCCTGGTAACGATGGTGTATATCTCAAGGTTATAATAAGGTTAATCTGACTGAAAAGTCGAAGTTGACTTGCTGGAGCTGTGACAAAACTGGCTACTTTGAATAGGAGTCGCAAAGTTATTTTTGCTAATAAATGCCAAAGAATCTGACGCGGATACATTGTTTAAACTTTTACTTTGGTTTCAAGAGTTTTTCGGGTATATAACTGTGGGTAACATGTGGTTGGATCATCATCTCGATTGCTCATCATTCCAAGTGTCTTCAGAAATTTTCGAAGGGTTTGAACACAGATTGTAATCGTTAACATACATTTGATGTTCTAACACAGTTTTGAAGTCAAAATATAGCTTGTGAAAGATGTAAGGATCTAAGAGTGATGATTTTGGTCATATCTCAAGTTGAATTTTGAGATTTCAAAATCAGAATATGTAATTAAATTTTGAATGAGTATGGTTGTTTTGATTTCTATAAAAGAATGTATATTGTTGTGAAAGTAGGGAGTATAATGGATGATTTGCTGAATCAGATTCGAAGAATGTAACATATTAATTGTGAATTTATATATCTCTCGGGTATTACCTACCCGTTAAAAAAAAAATTTCACAATTAATATTTTGTACAAAAGAATTTTATTACAGTCTTTATGAAAATATATATATATATGTATATTTTCTTCAGATGTAACATAGATTTAATGAGTTAATGTTAAATTAAACTCATTTGATTTACGGTTGAAACTAGAATTGAATAATCCCTAAAGGCTTTAAAAAGTACATAACTTTTACGCAGTATTTCTTTAATGACATTGAAATTATGAATCAATACTTCATTATTTGTTGATGTATGATGTTCGGTTCGTGGAATTCTTGTGAATTTCGCAAAGTACGAATGATGTTATCTGAAAAGTTTCGGGTACATCGATGATGAAAGTGTAAAATCAAATATATACTTGATTTATTATGAATTGGAATTTGTTGAATTGCGACAGAGATTGTAGTTAACGCTGGTTAAGTTGCGGCTGAAGGACGTACATTGTTGCATATTTGTAATATGAATTAACCGAGTAGTTAAGATTCACACACAATAGCTTAGCACGGAAAGATTTATTTCAAAATATATATATATATATATATATATATATTATATATATATATATATATATATATATATATATATATATATATATATATATATATATATATATAATATACATATAATTTCTTCAGAGGGAATGAGTTAATTCTTCATAACTCGTTGATACAATATACACGTTATTGATTCGTAATGATGTCCACAGTGATTCTTGAACTGACGGAGTTTGTGATGTTATCGGTGTTGTTGATTCGGATGTTGACTGTACTGACGATACTGGTAACGCTGACGGTACTGTTGATGCTGTTGGTAAAGCAAGTTTAGCTTGTTAATCACACACCATTTTTGTCAGGGTTTCTACTCTTCCTTCTATCATTTTAGTTCGCTTAACTGATTTATGGTTAGGGCTAGATTAGATAATCTCTAAGACTTTAGAGATTACATAATCGCCGCGGAATGTTTCTCCAATGAAGTTATGAATTAATACTTCGTCAGTTATTGTTGTTGGTACTCCTTGGTATCTATGGTGCAAATGGCGTTGATGCTCGTGGGACAGATTGTGAAGTTGAGGTTTACGACGCGGTTTTGGTTGGAGGTGGTAATGGTACTGTTGGCGTTGATGATGGTGGTACTGGTTATGCTGCTGATGCTGCTACTGGCGTTTGTAATCTCTGCACCATATTCTCCAAAGCCACTACCCGAGCGCGAAGCTCGTTGACTTCTTCTATTACACCGGGGTGATTGTCGGTTCGGACGAGCGGATAAATAAAATCTAAAATTTGATATAATATATAATCGTGACGAGATACTCTGGAAATGAGTGAGAAAATGGTGTTTTGGACAAGTTCGTCGGTAAGTGCTTCAGGTTCTTCGTCAAGAGGGCAATGTGGTGGATGGAAGGGATCACCTTCTTCTTGTCTCCAATGATTGAGGAGGCTACGATCCCATCCCCAATTCATCCAGAATAGGTGATGACTGATTGGTTGATCTATTCCGGTCACACTGCTTTCGGAGCTTGAATGGGATTCCATTTCGGAATCTGAGTGACTTGAACTGATGACGAATTCCATTTCGTACGATTGGATAAAGGATTTTTTTTCCGATATGAAATGATTTTGGCTAACGGATGGTATTCTAATTGCATAGAATATATATATATATATATATATATATATATATATATATATATATATATATATATATATATATATATATATAGATCAAAAGATTTCGTAGATTACGGAGGACTTTGCGGGATATGTCAGGCAAAGTTTAAAGTAACAGATACGATAAGATATGATTTAGCAGATATGCTAAGATATGAATTTTTGTCTATACACTATTCATGCAATCAATGCAGCAAGACGTGTCTTAGACTAAAAATGATAAGCAGATAATTTCCTGAGGATGATAAGTAGTTAATTTTCGACACAAAATGATAAGCAAAACTTTTGACATACAGACACGGTCGAAGTCCAGACTCACTAATGCATCATATCGACTTATCAGTTAGACACACTAATGCAGACCTGGTTCGCTAAGACCACCGCTCTAATACCAACTGAAAGGACCCGTTCATATACATTATAAACGATTCACAATAGTTGATTACATTGCGAGGTATTTGACCTCTATATGATACATTTTACAAACATTGCTTTCGTTTTTAAAAGACAAACTTTCTTTACATCGAAAATTGACAGGCATGCATACCATTTCATAATATCCACTATCCAACTATAAATTGATTTAATAATAATCTTTGATGAACTCAATGACTCGAATGCAACGTTCTTCGAAATATCCTATGAAAGACTCCAAGTAATATCTTTAAAATGAGCAAATGCACAGCGGAATATTTCTTTAACACCTGAGAATAAACATACTTTAAAGTGTCAACCAAAAGGTTGGTGAGTTCATTATTTTATCACAATCATTTATTTCCATCATTTTAATAGACCACGAGAATTTCATTTCCAGTTCTCATAAATATACGTCCCATGCATAGAGACAAAAATAATCATTCATATGGTGAACACCTGGTAACCGACATTAAATAGATACATATAAGAATATCCCCTATCATTCCGGGATCCTCCTTCGGACATGATATAAATTTCGAAGTACTAAAGCATCCGGTACTTTGGATGGGGTTTGTTAGGCCCAATAGATCTATCTTTAGGATTCGCGTCAATTAAGGTGTCTGTTCCCTAATTCTTAGATTACCAGACTTTAATAAAAAGGGGCATATTCGATTTCGATAATTCAACCATAGAATGTAGTTTCAATTACTTGTGTCTATTTCGTCAAACATTTATAAAAGCGCATGTATTCTCAGTCCCAAAAATATAAAGGGTAAAAAGGCAAATGAAACTCACACATATAATTATTGTAAAAGAGTTAATAAAGCATTTGCATGTATTCTCAGCCCTAAAAAAATGTAAAGAGTAAAAGGGGAGCAAATGAAACTCACGCAAAAATCAGTTTTAGTATTTGTATCCATTTCATAAAAACAGTTATAAAGCAGCGCATGTATTCTCAGTTCTAAAAATATATATTGCAAAAGCATTTAAAAAGGGAGCAAATGAAACTCACCATACTGTATTTCGTAGTAAAAATACATATAACGTCATTGAACAAGTGCAAGGTTGGCCTCGGATTCACGAACGTATCAATATTGAGATTCAATATTGTAGGAAAGGTACGTAGACGCAACGGAAATGATAAACACTATATTGACCTCACGAGCATACCCATGAACCGTACTCAATCACCTCCATAGCTATAACCCATAATTTCCTTAATCCTATCCTACTCGAAAAACAATTTCGAAATCACTTGGACAGCACTCTGTCGTAATATTTTATGTATACTAATAATATCTTGAAATAATACGGAGTAAATATATATATAAAAATCGATTGAGAGAGTTTAGAGAAAAATATTTTCAAGTTTCTATGAAATAATGAAACCTATTGAATTCTATTTATAATAGATTTTTGAATTATTAAAGTGAATTATTAAAGTATGAATTATTAAATTGAATTATTAAAGTATGAATTATTAAAGTGAATTATTAAAGTATGAATTATTAAAGTGAATTATTAAAGTATGAATTATTAAAGTAAATTATTAAAGTATGAATTATTAAAGTGAATTATTAAAGTTAAAGTAAAGTAAAAATAAAGTAAAGGTAAAGTTTAAGTATAGTAAAAGTATAAAACTATGTACGTATAATACGCGTATAAATATATATAATATTAATTTAAATCGTTATATATATTTAATAAAATAAAATATAAATATCGTTATCTTTATCATACTAGTTAAGTAATGAGTTGTCAAAAGTGGTTCTAGATATTTATAAAAGTTATATACGTTTTAATAATAAAGTTCTTTTTAAACTGAATTTTTTTTATATACGTTTGAAACTAAATAGATCAATCGAGTCTTTATGAGATTCAATCTTCCACTATCCTTTGTCTAGTTCTCAATGATTGACAATTTATTCTTATTTATAAATCACTTTACCATTTTCCGAATATTGTTAAAATGGAAAGATTTCTCAAATCAACGTGGGCCTTTCAACAGAGACTTGTAATCATAATTCAATATATCTGATAATTCAATCATTTGATCTTATCTTCTAATTCCATTGATAAATATTTTGAAACAGATACAATCATATAAAGTATTTAATCTAATATTTTATTTACGTTTCAAGTTATAATATATATACACATATACATATATAATCATATTCGTTTAATAGTTCGTGAATCGTTGGAACTTGGTCGAGGTTGAATGAATGTATGAACATAGTTTAAAATTCTTGAAATTTAACTTAACAAATATTGCTTATCGTGTCGAAAACATATAAAGATTAAAGTTTAAATTTGGTTGGAAATTTCCGGGTTGTCACAATATACACTTGAGCATACAGATATGAGAATATATCCTCACCCACTTGCTCTTCTACTCCTTCTTTCTGTTTAAAATGCAATGGCAATCAAACCACTTTCTCTAGATATACATGAGAACATATAAATACACTTGTAAACCAATTCAATCACAACCTTGATCACTATCACACGCCACCTCACCCACCTTCTTCAACCTCACTACCCTAGCCAACTTGAATACTATATTTTTTTTTATCGTGTGTCAGCCTCAATAGACACCACTAACAACTCATCTTGTTCACTTCACTACTATTTTCTGTTACGACATGAACTACCATCGAAACCCATACTTTTGCTACTGTTATCCTTTCCATTTTCTATTTCGTTCGACCATTTTCTTTACTACTACCACTTGTGTTCCTGTTTTCTATCAAACAGGACCAACACAAACCCATCATACTTTCTATTTCAGTTTTCGGTTCATCATAGAACCATTAACACCACCTTGAAACAAACAGTCACCACCATCGCCTAAACCATCCGCCACCTTGATCATCACCGTGTTTCTACGACACCCATTTAATCACCACCACAACCTCATCATTCGACAATCACCATACTCGTTTTTATTTTCAAACCTTTACTACTACCATCGAATACACCATCACCTACGGCTCACTATTACTACAACCCCACCACGAGCAACCATCCATCACCACCCTTTTAAAACAGCTCGTACGGTTTCCATTTTTCTGTTTTACAACCGACACTTCAACCATTAACTAAGCATCACCTGGATACCATCTTAGCCGCCATAACCATTTTGATAACCACCATCAACCATCATACGTACCTGGGTACTACTGCTTTTGCGTAATTTTTTTTATTTAGTTTTTCCTTGTGGTCAACCAGATAATGCAAATGACACCACTTGTAGTCATATAAAAAAAAAGAAACGAAGGCACTTTATTAATCCATAGTGGTATATTGCATGCTCATGGGACCCACCATGTGTTAGTTTCTTCGACACAAAAGAACAAAAGGGGAACAAGAAGAGTGTGAGATGGAGACGGTGACAGCCTAACGAAAAAAGATGGATCCCACGTTCAATTTGATATATTTTATTTTAAACAAACCGAGAGTTTTCCTTGTTATTGAATTTGGATCGGTTTCTTTTATTTAACTCGAGGAATATAGATATTATTGGACCATTGTACATGTTGTGATTGTGCCGAGAGCTATAAAATTCGGTTGGGCTTATGAGGTTGCTGTTGGGCTGAAGTAATTAGGACTAGATGATACGGGTTATAATATTATGATTCGGTATTAAAACAGGAAAACTATGAGGGACAAATGGTTTAGAGGTGTTGGGGTTAAGCGAGAGGTCTTGGGTTCGAGTCCTGTCTGGAGCACTTCTTTTTACTAAAAGCTTTTGAGGGTATACACATTTATTATTGTTTATCATTTATTTATTATTATTATGATTATTGTTATTATTATTGTTATTATGAAAATAACACAAACTATTATTATTATCATTAATATTATTATTAGTATTATCATAAAAAATATCATTTTTTTTTCAAATTATTACTATTAACAAAAGTATTTTATTAAAATTATCAATTTTAAGTATTATCATTCATATTATCATTATTAACATTATTATTATTATTATTATTATTATTATTATTATTATTATTATTATTATTATTATTATTATTATTATTATTATTATTATTATTATTATTATTATGATTATTATTATTATCATTATATTTATTATTATTGTTATCCTCATTAGTAAAATTATTATTTTAACTATTATTATTATTAACATTAATTATATAGATATTACATTTAACAAATTATTGATTTTTGATATAATACCAATTACAAATATATATATATATATATATATATATATATATATATATATATATATATATATATATATATATATATATATATATATATATATTAATATAACTATATGTATGAATATTGATTATTTTACAAAATGACCATATATATAAAATATAACTGAAGACATAAAACATAAATAAAGTATATATATTATTATAACTATAACACTTAACATACATAAATATTATTATGTGATTATGTATGTTAATATGTATACAAATGATATATGTTCGTGAATCTGAGGCCAAACCTGCACTTGTTCAGTTCCGTCGTATGAATATTTTTACTACAAAATATTGTACAGTGAGTTTCATTTGCTCCCTTTTTAAATGCTTTTGCAATAAATATTTTTGGGACTGAGAATACATGCGCTTTTATAAATGTTTGACGAAATAGACACAAGTAATTGAACTACATTCTATGGTTGAATGATCGAAGCATAATATGCCCCTTTTTGCTTGGTAACCTAAGAATTAGTAAACCAGTCTACTAATTGACGCGAATCCTAAAGATAGATCTATTGGGCCCAACAAACCCCATCCGTTAAAGCGGATGCTTTAGTAATTCGATATTTTTTTATCATGTCCGATGGATGTCCCGGAATGATGGGGATATTCTTATATACATCTTGTTAATGTCGGTTACCAGGTGTTCAATCCATATGAATGATTTTTGTCTCTATGCATGGGACGTATATTTATGAGAAATGGAAATGAAAATCTTGTGGTCTATTAAAATGATGAAAATGATCGATTATGATAAATTAATGAACTCACTAACCTTTTGGTTAACACTTTAAAGCATGTTTATTCTCATGTATGAAAGAAATCTTCCGCTGTGCATTTCCTCATTTTAGAGATATTACTTGGAGTCAATCATGACATATTTCAAAAGACGTTGCATTCAAGTCGTTGAGTTCAACAAGATTATTATTAAGTCATTTATAATTTGATATATAATGAAATGGTATGTATGCCTGTCAACTTTCGATGTAATGAAAGTTTGTCTTTTAAAAACGAATGCAACGTTTGTAAAATGTATCATGTAGAGGTCAGAACCTCGCGATGTAACCAAATGTTATTACATTCGTCCTTATGGATTAGGACGGGTCTTTACATGTGGTATCAGAGTGGTGGTCTTAACGAACCAGGTCTGCATTAGTGTTTCTAACTGATAGTTGTTAGGATGCATTAGTGAGTCTGGACTTTGACCTTAGTTGCATGTCAAAAGTTTTTGCTTATCATTTTTTATCGAAAATTACCTGCTTATCATCCTTAATTTCTAGACACATCTTACTGCATTGATTGCATGAATAGTGTATAGACAAAAATTCATATCTTAGCGTATCTGCTAATTCATATCTTAGCGTATCTATTACAGTAAACTTTGCCTGATATTCCGTATATTCTGACGTAATGTACGAAATCTTTTGCTCTATATTGATACTCTATGTAATTAGAATATCATCCGATAGCCAGAAATCATTTCTTATCGAAAAATCCTTTACTCAATCGTACGAAATGGAACTCGTCACTAGTTCAAGTTCTTTGGAACCCGACAGCTATTCCGACATGGATATTCACCTAAGCTCCGGAAGCAGCGTCATCAGAATGAATCAATCAATCAGCCATCCCCACCTTCATCTGATGGGTTCGTAGTCTACTAAATCATTGGAGAAGAGAAGAAGGCGATCCTTTCCATCGATCACATTCCCCTCTTGGCGAAGAACCTGAAGCACTTACCGGTGAACTTGTCCGAAACACCATTTTCTCTCTCATTTTCAGAGTATCTCGTCACGATTATATACTACATCAAATACTAGATCTTATTTATCCTCTCGTCGAACCGACAATCACCCCGGTGTAATAAAAGAAGTCAACGAGCTTCGCGCTTGGGTAGTGGCTTTGGAGAATATGGTGCAAAGTTTACAAACACCGGCAGCAGCACCAGCAGCATAACCAGTACCACCATCATTAACACTAACAGTACCATCACCACCACCAACAACAACATCCGCACTGCAACATCACAATCTGTACCTCAAGCATCAACATCATACGCCCTATAGATACCAAGGAGTATCAACAACAATAACCGATGAAGTATTAATTCATCACTTCATTGGAGAAACATTATGCGACGATTATGTAGTCTCTAAAGTCTTAGAGATTGTCAATTCTAGTCCTAACCATAAATCAGATGAGTGAACCAAAATGATAGAAGGAAAAGTAGAAACCCTGACAAGAATGGTGTGTGATTTACAAGCTTGACTTGTTTTACCAACAACATTAACAGTACCATTAGCATCACCAGCACAGTCAGTGCCGTCAGCATCGTCAGAATCAGCAGCACCTATAACATCACAAACTCCGACAGTTCAAGAATCACCATGGACATCATTACGAATCAACAAGAAGTATGTCATACCAACGAGTTATGAAGTATTAATTCATTTCCACTGAAGGATTTATATGTATATCTTATATATAAAAATTTTTAAACTATAATAAATCTTTCCGTACTAAGCTATTATATGTGAGACTTAACTACTCGGTTAATTCATATTACTAATATGCAATAATGTACGTCCTTCATCCGCAACTAAACCATCATTAACTAAAATCTCTGTCTCAATTTAATAAATTCCAATTCATAATAAATCAAGTGTATTATTTAAATATATGTTTGATTTTACACTTTCATCATCGATGTACTCGAAACTTTTTAGACAACATCATTCGTACCTTGCGAAGTTCACAAGGATTCCACAAATACCAACATCATGCATCAACAAATAACGAAGTATTGATTCATAATTTCAATCACATTGAAGAAATACTCCGTAAAAGTTATGTAATTTCTAAAGTTTAGGGATTATTCAATTCTAGTTTCGACCATAAACCAAATGAGTTTAATTTAATATTAACTCATTAAATCTATGTTACATCTGAAGAAAATATACATATATATATATATATATATATATATATATATATATATATATATATATATATTTTCATAAAGACTGTAATAAAATTCTTTTGTACAAAATATTAATTGTGAAATTTTTTTTTATCGGGTAGGTAATACCCGAGAAATATATAAATTCACAATTAATATGTTACATTCTTCAAATCCGATTCAGCAATCATCAACTATACTCACTATTTTCATAACAATATACATTCTTTTATAGAAATCAAAACAACCATCCTCATCCAAATTTGATTACAACAACAACAACAATACCCAATCCTGCGCCTGCGAGGTATGGGGGAGGTAAGATGTAGACAATCCTTCCTCTACCCTAGAATAGAAGAGAAGTCGTTTCTTTAACCACGAGTCGAGAAAAGATTCTCCACCCACAGGAAAGGAAATTCATCCCCCTCTCTACTTCAGGGTAGAGAGATTGCTTCCGCGGGGACCTCCGGCCAGGGAAAAAAATAAATAAAAAATAAAAATATAAAAAAAAAGAAATGAGATAAAAAAGAAAGAAATAAATACATAAAAAATAAAAGATAGACGCCATGAAAATGGTAGAATCAAATTTTCATGGGTTTTAAAGTCTGCCTGGAAATCAATTTAGGCTCTACGCGGCAGTCAAGGCGCCACTAAATCGACGCTTGTCGTTGCCTCAATAAATAGAGCCAAACCAAATTTGATTACATATTCTGATTTTGACAAATCAAAATTCAAGTCGAGATTTAACAGAAGATATCACTCTTAGATCTTTACAGTTTTCAAAGCTATACTTTGACTTCCAAACTGTGCTAGAATATCACTTCTATTCATAAAACTCTTCAAAATTCCTGAAGATACCTCAACTAATGAACAATTGAGAAGATGATCCAACTACATGTTATCCACAGTTATGCACCCAGAAAACTCTCGCAACCTGAGTAAAAGTTTAACACATATCTGTGTTAGATCCTTTGGCATTTATTAGCAAAAATGACTTGCAATCCTTTTCCAAAGTAGCCAGTTTTATCACAGCTCCAGCAAGTCAATTTTGACTTCTCATTCGAAACAGTCTTATTATAACCTCGATTTATATGTTGCCCTTTTGCCAACGTTACCGGGGAACCGTTTATGTCCACCACATTAGCAATAAACTTACCAACAACTTCACTGATCTTTGACTTCTCAAAAAATCATTATATTTATCGAAACCCCATCATTTACTGATCTGCATCTTGTAACAAGAATTATCATACCAATTACTGGGAATCAGCAATCAGTATTTTGAAATCTCGCAACATGTCTACGCCAACAGTTATAGGCGTACATATAACATCTATCTCCTAGACTTACATACTTTGAATGTGAAGTTTCTGAAAAACACCCCAATCTACGATTTAGTTCTCTGAAGTTTTGGAAAAGCTGAATGAAGCAGCAAAAATTGTAGACAACCATAATAGTCAAAAGTTTGATGATAAAGAATAGTGTGTTGGCAAAGCTCAGAAAAAGAGAAAACGGATTGAGCAAACTATGAAGGAGGCTGTGGACAAATTACAAGGACGAAATCTACCTTCAAAGAATCTAAATGATTCAGTGTCTGCTAAAATTCTTAGCAAATACCTTACTCCTTACTCTAAAACCCTTGTAGACAATATTCTTCATTATCCTCTTATCTTAAATATTCTAAGATATCATCGTATCTTTCATTATAAATATCCTCCATATTTCTGAAGATATTTTCATAACCATTCTTATCTGAAATCATTTATCCCCTCGCATTATCTGTATCACATCATAAAGGAAACTGTTTAGTTTCTAAATTCTGAAACCTTCGAGTTTGAAGTATGAATGTTTTTGAAGTAGTGTTGGGAACTGAATCATGAGTTAGTATAATATAATGACACTTGATCAATGTGATTATATTACAGTAAGTGATGCTGAGTTTCTAATGGAACGTGATGATTCACAGACCATAATGTCATCATGTGCCATGTTACACGACTCTTACATTCTACTAAATCTCTAAACAAAATCAAGAATATATTTTCTTGATAATTCTATCTTTTCCAGTGACTTCTGATAATTTGGCAAATGTTTCGGAAATATGAATTAAAGTATAAAAGATGAGAGTTGTGAAAATAATGGGACGGAAGAAGTTCATTTATAGTGAAATATCCGACAGAGCAATCAAAACAGATTATCGTATTTAACCAAAGAAGATCCTATTTCCTTATTTACCGGAGAATCAAATCTTATTACAAAAATTTTATTTAAATCCCTTGAATTTCGAAAAATCAATCATAACTACGTCAGAAGATAAGACAAATCTCATTTTCTCATATCACTCTTTTGTGATAGCTTCACTCGTACTCTTCACATAAATAAATTGTTTTATCCATATTACCCATTGATGATAAAACTCTAATTTCAACTCGTATGAGTCATGAAAACATATTTATTGTCAACCATGATGATCTCGATCAAATTTCGAGGACGGATTTCTTTAACGGGTAGCTACTGTGATGACCCGAAAATTTTCGATCAAATTTAAACTTAATCTTTATATGTTTCCGACACGATAAGCAAAGTCCGTTATGTTACGTCTCAAAATTTTGAACTGTTTCATATATTCAATTTACATTCGACTGCTCTCGACGATTCACGAACAATTAATTGTAAATAGATATGTGTGTGTATATATATAAATAATAATTGAAGATATAATTTGAAATATGATATGTTGTTGATATTAAAATTTATTATTAAAATAAAATAAAAATATGATATTATGATAATTATTATTTAAAGCATATCCATATATATAAATAAAGTATACTAAATATATATTTTCTGATTTCGAATCTATTTAGTAAATGACAGTAACACTCAATTACCATTCGATCGATATTAAACGAGTTAAAAAGGAACTTATGTGGATTTAAAATAAATGATGATCTGAAAGTGGGCTATATAAATTATAAGCTCATTAAAAATATATTTAGGAACTATTGATTAAACTTTAAAACTTTCTATATTTTACTTGGGGTTGGGAGTGAATAATTAATGTAATTTTTATTTAATAGTTAATGATCGAATTTTATACCATAATGACCAAAATAAATAAATATAGTTAATTTAAAAATATGGGATTTTTTTGAACACTTTTATCCGCCACTGATTTTGCACGATACACAGTCCGTGAAAACTGTCGGTAACTAACAACCAAAACAACTGGCTGCTATACTATTAATATTAAGTTTATGATTGAGTTTACTATTTGATTTAACTGTGCAATTTGTTTCATATCGGTGATTGATTTTGAGAATCATTATTATATTATTATAATTAACTATTAGATTTGTGTTATAGTTAAATATAGATTTATATATACGATATATATGTATATACTCAAGCATACAGGTATGAGATATATCCTCACCCACTTGCTCTTCTACTCCTTCTTTCTGTTTAAAATGCAATGGCAATCAAACCACTTTCTCTAGATATACACGAGAACATATACATACACTTGATAACCAATTCAATCACAACCTTGATCACCATCACACGCCACCTCACCCACCTTCTTCAACCTCACTACCCTAGCCAACTTGACTACTATATTTTTTTTATCGTGTGTCAGCCTCAATAGACACCACTAACAACTCATCTTGTTCACTTCACTACTATTTTCTGTTATGACATGAACTACCAACGAAACCCATACTTTTGCTACTGTTATCCTTTCCGTTTTCTATTTCGTTCGACCATTTTCTTTACTATTACCACTTGTGTTGCTGTTTTCTATCAAACAAGACCAACACAAACCCATCATCCTTTCTATTTCAGTTTTCGGTTCATCATAGAACCATTAATGAAATGTCCCGTTCTTATTGATTAAAAACGTTCCATATTAATTGATTTCGTTGCGAGGTTTTGACCTCTATATGAGACGTTTTTCAAAGACTGCATTTATTTTTAAAACAAACCATAACCTTTATTTCATAAATAAAGGTTTAAAAAGCTTTACGTAGATTATCAAATAATGATAATCTAAAGTATCCTGTTTACACACGACCATTACATAATGGTTTACAATACAAATATGTTACATCGAAATCAGTTTCTTGAATGCAGTTTTTACACAATATCATACAAACATGGACTCCAAATCTTGTCCTTATTTTAGTATGCAACAGCGGAAGCTCTTAATATTCACCTGAGAATAAACATGCTTTAAACGTCAACAAAAATGTTGGTGAGTTATAGGTTTAACCTATATATATCAAATCGTAACAATAGACCACAAGATTTCATATTTCAATACACATCCGATACATAGAGATAAAAATCATTCATATGGTGAACACCTGGTAACCGACAATAACAAGATGCATATATAAGAATATCCCCATCATTCCGGGACACCCTTCGGATATGATATAAATTTCGAAGTACTAAAGCATCCGGTACTTTGGATGGGGTTTGTTAGGCCCAATAGATCTATCTTTAGGATTCGCGTCAATTAGGGTGTCTGTTCCCTAATTCTTAGATTACCAGACTTAATAAAAAGGGGCATATTCGATTTCGATAATTCAACCATAGAATGTAGTTTCACGTACTTGTGTCTATTTTGTAAATCATTTATAAAACCTGCATGTATTCTCATCCCAAAAATATTAGATTTTAAAAGTGGGACTATAACTCACCTTCACAGATTTTTACTTCATCGGGAAGTAAGACTTGGCCACTGGTTGATTCACGAACCTATAACAATATATACATATATATCAAAGTATGTTCAAAATATATTTACAACACTTTTAATATATTTTGATGTTTTAAGTTTATTAAGTCAGCTGTCCTCGTTAGTAACCTACAACTAGTTGTTCACAGTTAGATGTACAGAAATAAATCGATAAATATTATCTTGAATAAATCCACGACCCAGTGTATACGTATCTCAGTATTGATCACAACTCAAACTATATATATTTTGGAATCAACCTCAACCCTGTATAGCTAACTCCAACATTCACATATAGAGTGTCTATGGTTGTTCCGAAATATATATAGATGTGTCGACATGATAGGTCGAAACATTGTATACGTGTCTATGGTATCTCAAGATTACATAATATACAATACAAGTTGATTAAGTTATGGTTGGAATAGATTTGTTACCAATTTTCACGTAGCTAAAATGAGAAAAATTATCCAATCTTGTTTTACCCATAACTTCTTCATTTTAAATCCGTTTTGATTGAATCAAATTTCTATGGTTTCATATTGAACTCTATTTTATGAATATAAACAGAAAAAGTATAGGTTTATAGTCGGAAAAATAAGTTACAAGTCGTTTTTGTAAAGGTAGTCATTTCAGTCGAAAGAACGACGTCTAGATGACCATTTTAGAAAACATACTTCCACTTTGAGTTTAACCATAATTTTTGGATATAGTCTCATGTTCATAATAAAAATCATTTTCTAAGAATAACAGCTTTTAAATCAAAGTTTATCATAGTTTTTAATTAACTAACCCAAAACAGCCCGCGGTGTTACTACGACGGCGTAAATCCGGTTTTACGGTGTTTTTCGTGTTTCCAGGTTTTAAATCATTAAGTTAGCATATCATATAGATATAGAACATGTGTTTAGTTGATTTTAAAAGTCAAGTTAGAAGGATTAACTTTTGTTTGCGAACAAGTTTAGAATTAACTAAACTATGTTCTAGTGATTACAAGTTTAAACCTTCGAATAAGATAGCTTTATATGTATGAATCGAATGATGTTATGAACATCATTACTACCTTAATTTCCTTGGATAAACCTACTGGAAAAGAGAAAAATGGATCTAGCTTCAATGGATCCTTGGATGGCTCGAAGTTCTTGAAGCAGAATCATGACACGAAAACAAGTTCAAGTAAGATCATCACTTGAAATAAGATTGTTGTAGTTATAGAAATTGAACCAAAGTTTGAATATGATTATTACCTTGTATTAGAATGATAACCTACTGTAAGAAACAAAGATTTCTTGAGGTTGGATGATCACCTTACAAGATTGGAAGTGAGCTAGCAAACTTGAAAGTATTCTTGATTTTATGAAACTAGAACTTTTGGAATTTATGAAGAACACTTAGAACTTGAAGATAGAACTTGAGAGAGATCAATTAGATGAATAAAATTGAAGAATTAAAGTGTTTGTAGGTGTTTTTGGTCGTTGGTGTATGGATTATATATAAAGGATATGTAATTTTGTTTTCATGTAAATAAGTCATGAATGATTACTCATATTTTTGTAATTTTATGAGATATTTCATGCTAGTTGCTAAATGATGGTTCCCACATGTGTTAGGTGACTCACATGGGCTGATAAGAGCTGATCATTGGAGTGTATATACCAATAGTACATACATCTAAAAGCTGTGTATTGTACGAGTACGAATACGGGTGCATACGAGTAGAATTGTTGATGAAACTGAACGAGGATGTAATTGTAAGCATTTTTGTTAAGTAGAAGTTTTTTGATAAGTGTATTGAAGTCTTTCAAAAGTGTATAAATACATATTAAAACACTACATGTATATACATTTTAACTGAGTCGTTAAGTCATCGTTAGTCGTTACATGTAAATGTTGTTTTGAAACCTTTAGGTTAACGATCTTGTTAAATGTTGTTAACCCAATGTTTATAATATCAAAAGAGATTTTAAATTATTATATTATCATGATATTATGATGTACGAATATCTCTTAATATGATATATATACATTAAATGTCGTTACAACGATAATCGTTACATATATGTCTCGTTTCAAAATTATTAAGTTAGTAGTCTTATTTTTACATATGTAGTTCATTGTTAATATACTTAATGATATGTTTAATTATCATAATATAATGTTAACTATATATATAACCATATATATGTCATCATATAGTTTTTACAAGTTTTAACGTTCGTGAATCACCGGTCAACTTGGGTGGTCAATTGTCTATATGAAACCTATTTCAATTAATCAAGTCTTAACAAGTTTGATTGCTTAACATGTTGGAAACATTTAATCATGTAAATATCAATCTCAATTAATATATATAAACATGGAAAAGTTCGGGTCACTACAGTACCTACCCGTTAAATAAATTTCGTCCCGAAATTTTAAGCTGTTGAAGGTGTTGACAAATCTTCTGGAAATAGATGCGGGTATTTCTTCTTCATCTGATCTTCACGCTCCCAGGTGAACTCGGGTCCTCTACGAGCATTCCATCGAACCTTAACAATTGGTATCTTGTTTTGCTTAAGTCTTTTAACCTCACGATCCATTATTTCGACGGGTTCTTCGATGAATTGGAGTTTTTCGTTGATTTGGATTTCATCTAATGGAATAGTGAGATCTTCTTTAGCAAAACATTTCTTCAAATTCGAGACGTGGAAAGTGTTATGTACAGCTGCGAGTTGTTGAGGTAACTCAAGTCGGTAAGCTACTGGTCCGACACGATCAATAATCTTGAATGGTCCAATATACCTTGGATTTAATTTCCCTCGTTTACCAAATCGAACAACGCCTTTCCAAGGTGCAACTTTAAGCATGACCATCTCTCCAATTTCAAATTCTATATCTTTTCTTTTAATGTCAGCGTAGCTCTTTTGTCGACTTTGGGCGGTTTTCAACCGTTGTTGAATTTGGATTATCTTCTCGGTAGTTTCTTGTATAATCTCCGGACCCGTAATCTGTCTATCCCCCACTTCACTCCAACAAATCGGAGACCTGCACTTTCTACCATAAAGTGCTTCAAACGGCGCCATCTCAATGCTTGAATGGTAGCTGTTGTTGTAGGAAAATTCTGCTAATGGTAGATGTCGATCCCAACTGTTTCCGAAATCAATAACACATGCTCGTAGCATATCTTCAAGCGTTTGTATCGTCCTTTCGCTCTGCCCATCAGTTTGTGGATGATAGGCAGTACTCATGTCTAGACGAGTTCCTAATGCTTGCTGTAATGTCTGCCAGAATCTTGAAATAAATCTGCCATCCCTATCAGAGATAATAGAGATTGGTATTCCATGTCTGGAGACGACTTCCTTCAAATACAGTCATGCTAACTTCTCCATCTTGTCATCTTCTCTTATTGGCAGGAAATGTGCTGATTTGGTGAGACGATCAACTATTACCCAAATAGTATCAAAACCACTTGCAGTCCTTGGCAATTTAGTGATGAAATCCATGGTAATGTTTTCCCATTTCCATTCCGGGATTTCGGGTTGTTGAAGTAGACCTGATGGTTTCTGATGCTCAGCTTTGACCTTAGAACACGTCAAACATTCTCCTACGTATTTAGCAACATCGGCTTTCATACCCGGCCACCAAAAATGTTTCTTGAGATCCTTGTACATCTTCCCCGTTCCAGGATGTATTGAGTATCTGGTTTTATGAGCTTCTCTAAGTACCATTTCTCTCATATCTCCAAATTTTGGTACCCAAATCCTTTCAGCCCTATACCGGGTTCCATCTTCCCGAATATTAAGATGCTTCTCCGATCCTTTGGGTATTTCATCCTTTAAATTTCCCTCTTTTAAAACTCCTTGTTGCGCCTCCTTTATTTGAGTAGTAAGGTTATTATGAATCATTATATTCATAGATTTTACTCGAATGGGTTCTCTGTCCTTCCTGCTCAAGGCATCGGATACCACATTTGCCTTCCCCGGGTGGTAACGAATCTCAAAGTCGTAATCATTCAATAATTCAATCCACCTACGCTGCCTCATATTCAGTTGTTTCTGATTAAATATGTGTTGAAGACTTTTGTGGTCGGTATATATAATACTTTTGACCCCATATAAGTAGTGCCTCCAAGTATTTAATGCAAAAACAACCGCGCCTAATTCTAAATCATGCGTCGTATAATTTTGTTCGTGAATCTTCAATTGTCTAGACGCATAAGCAATCACCTTCGTTCGTTGCATTAATACACAACCGAGACCTTGCTTTGATGCATCACAATAAATCACAAAATCATCATTCCCTTCAGGCAATGACAATATAGGTGCCGTAGTTAGCTTTTTCTTCAATAACTGAAACGCTTTCTCTTGTTCATCATTCCATACAAATTTCTTCCCTTTATGCGTTAATACAGTCAAGGGTTTTGCTATTCTGGAAAAGTCTTGGATGAACCTTCTGTAGTAACCGGCTAGTCCTAAAAATTGGCGTATGTGTTTCGGAGTTTTCGGGGTTTCCCACTTTTCAACAGTTTCTATCTTTGCGGATCCACCTTAATACCTTCTTTGTTCACTATGTGACCGAGGAATTGAACTTCTTCCAACCAAAATGCACACTTTGAAAACTTAGCGTACAATTCTTCTTTCCTCAATACTTCTAACACCTTTCTCAAATGTTCATCGTGTTCTTGGTCATTCTTTGAGTAAATAAGTATGTCATCAATGAAAACAATGACAAACTTGTCAAGGTATGGTCCACACACTCGGTTCATAAGGTCCATGAACACAGCTGGTGCATTAGTTAAACCAAACGGCATGACCATAAACTCGTAATGACCGTAACGTGTTCTGAAAGCAGTCTTTGGAATATCATCTTCTTTCACCCGCATTTGATGGTACCCGGAATGTAAGTCAATCTTTGAATAAACAGACGAGCCTTGTAGTTGATCAAATAAGTCGTCGATTCTCGGTAGTGGGTAGCGGTTCTTGATGGTAAGTTTGTTCAACTCTCGGTAGTCGATACACAACCTGAATGTACCATCTTTCTTCTTGACAAACAAAACAGGAGCTCCCCACGGTGATGTGCTTGGTCGAATGAAACCACACTCTAAAAGTTCTTGTAATTGGCTTTGCTGTTCTTTCATCTCGCTGGGTGCGAGTCTGTAAGGAGCACGAGCTATTGGTGCAGCTCCTGGTACAAGATCTATTTGAAATTCAACGGATCGATGTGGGGGTAATCCCGGTAATTCTTTCAGAAATACATCGGGAAATTCTTTTGTAATGGGAACATCATTGATGCTCTTTTCTTCAGTTTGTACTTTCTCGACGTGTGCTAGAACAGCATAGCAACCTTTTCTTATTAGTTTTTGTGCCTTCAAATTACTAATAAGATGTAGCTTCGTGTTGCCCTTTTCTCCGTACACCATTAAGGGTTTTCCTTTTTCTCGTATAATGCGAATTGCATTTTTGTAACAGACGATCTCTGCTTTCACTTCTTTCAACCAGTCCATACCGATTATCACATCAAAACTCCCTAACTCTACTGGTATCAAATCAATCTTAAATGTTTCGCTAACCAGTTTAATTTCTCGATTCCGACATATTTTATCTGCTGAAATTAATTTACCATTTGCTAATTCGAGTAAAAATTTACTATCCAAAGGCGTCAATGGACAACTTAATTTAGCACAAAAATCTCTACTCATATAGCTTCTATCCGCACCCGAATCAAATAAAACGTAAGCAGATTTATTATCAATAAGAAACGTACCCGTAACAAGCTCCGGGTCTTCCTGTGCCTCTGCCGCATTAATATTGAAAACTCTTCCGCGGCCTTGTCCATTCGTGTTCTCCTGGTTCGGGAAATTTCTAATAATGTGACCCAGTTTTCCACATTTATAACAAACTACATTGGCATAACTTGCTCCGACACTACTTGCTCCGCCATTACTCGTTCCGACACCATTTGTTCCTTTCGTTCTATTAACCCCTGGTCCGTAGACCTCACACTTCGCCACGCTATGACCATTTCTTTTACACTTGTTGCAAAATTTGGTGCAGAACCCCGAGTGATTCTTTTCACACCTTTGGCATAGCTGCTTCTGATTGTTGTTGTTGTTGCGGTTATTATTGTTGTTGGGATGATTGTTGTAGTTGTTGTTGTTGTTGTTGTTGTTGTTGTTGTTGGGCCATTTGTTGTAGTTGCGATTGATGTTGCGATTGTTGGGATAATTGTTGCGATTATTGTTGTAATTGCTGTTGTTGTTGTATTGGTGATTCTTATCACCGTTTTCCTCCCACTTTCTTTTGACTTGCTTCACATTGGCCTCTTCAGCAGTCTGTTCTTTAATTCTTTCTTCAATCTGGTTCACGAGTTTGTGAGCCATTCTACATGCCTGTTGTATAGAGGCGGGCTCGTGTGAGCTTATATCTTCTTGGATTCTTTCCGGTAATCCTTTCACAAACGCGTCGATCTTCTCTTCCTCATCTTCGAATGCTCCCGGACACAATAGGCACAATTCTGTGAATCGTCTTTCGTACGTGGTAATATCAAATCCTTGGGTTCGTAACCCTCTAAGTTCTGTCTTGAGCTTATTGACCTCGGTTCTGGGACGGTACTTCTCGTTCATCAAGTGCTTGAATGCTGACCACGGTAGTGCGTACGCATCGTCTTGTCCCACTTGCTCTAGATAGGTATTCCACCATGTTAACGCAGAACCTGTGAAGGTATGCGTAGCGTACTTCACTTTGTCCTCTTCAGTACACTTACTTATGGCAAACACCGATTCGACCTTCTCGGTCCACCGTTTCAATCCGATCGGTCCTTCGGTTCCATCAAATTCCAAAGGTTTGCAGGCAGTAAATTCTTTGTAGGTGCATCCTACACGATTTCCTGTACTGCTAGATCCAAGGTTATTGTTGGTATGTAGCGCAGCCTGTACCGCGGCTATGTTTGAAGCTAGAAAAGTACGGAATTCCTCTTCATTCATATTCACGGTGTGTCGAGTAGTCGGTGCCATTTCCTTCAAAATAGTCAAATGGAACAAGTTAATCATACAGAATATTAAGAGTAGTTAATAGTATTTCGTAGCATAATATGAACTCATTTATAAAAGCTTTTTCTTCATATTAGCATTTTATAAGTTTAAATTCGGGTAGTACCTACCCGTTAAGTTCATACTTAGTAGCTAATATACAATTCAACTACTACAATTCTATATGAAAAACTGATTGTAATAATATTTCACGTTCAAAATTTTATACAATATTTTACAAACTTACAATACCGCTTATTTTACATAAAGCATGAAATATAGCACACAATAACTTTGATACAAGATAGTTGTGAAGATAATTATAGCTAGTACACAAGTCGTTCAGCAAAGGCAATAAAGACACGTAATTCATACGTCCAGAAACAAGTCATGCATTCTGGTTTTACTAGGACTACTTCCCATCCTTGGTCTTGTGCAACATAACCGTTATGGCCGTTGATAAGACAGCGTGTTGTAACGTCATCAAAGGGACGAGGGTTACGTAATGTCCAACAGTCCCGTAACAATCTAAAAACCTCATTTCTTACCCCAATTACCGACTCCGTCACTTGTGGAAACGTTTTGTTTAATAGTTGTAGCCCGATGTTCTTGTTCTCACTTTGGTGAGAAGCGAACATTACTAATCCGTAAGCATAACATGCTTCTTTATGTTGCATGTTAGCCGCTTTTTCTAAATCACGAAGTCCAATATTTGGATATATTGAGTCAAAATAATTTCTTAACCCGTTGCGTAAAATAGCATTTGGGTTCCCCGCAATATATGCGTCAAAGTAAACACATCGTAACTTATGGGTTTCCCAATGTGATATCCCCCATCTTTCAAACGAAAGTCTCTTATAAACCAAGACATTCTTGGAACGTTCTTAGAATGTCTTACAAACTGATCTCGCCTTAAATAGTTGTGCCGAGGAATTCTGGCCGACTCTAGACAAGATTTCATCAATCATGTCTCCGGGTAGGTCTCTTAAAATATTGGGTTGTCTATCCATTTTGTGTTTTTAAACTGTAAAATAGACAAGAGTTAGATTCATAAAAAAATACTTATTAATACAAGCAATTTTTACATATATCATAAAGCATAAGAACACTATATTACATATATTACACCACACGAATACAACTATCTTATTCCGACTCGCTCGTTTCTTCTTCTTCGGTTTTGGTTCGTTTTGCCAAGTTTCTAGGGATATATGATGTTCCCCTAATACGAGCCGTCGTTGTCCACATTGGTTTAGAAAAACCTGGTGGTTTAGAGGTTCCCGGGTCATTGTTACAACTTAAGGACTTCGGGGGTTGACGATACATATAAAGTTCATCGGGGTTGGAATTAGATTTCTCTATTTTTATGCCCTTTCCCTTATTATTTTCTTTTGCCTTTTTAAATTCAGTTGGGGTAATTTCTATAACATCATCGGAATTCTCGTCGGAATCCGATTCATCGGAGAATTGGTAATCCTCCCATTATTTTGCTTCCTTGGCGGAAACACCATTGACCATAATTAACCTTGGTCGGTTGGTTGAGGATTCTCTTTTACTTAACCGTTTTATTATTTCCCCCACCGGTTCCGATTCTTCTTCCGGTTCCGATTCTTCGTCCGGTTCCGATTCTTCTTCCGGTTCCGACTCTTCTTCCGGTTCCTCTTCGGGAACTTGTGAATCAGTCCACGAATCATTCCAATTTACATTTGACTCTTCATTATTATTAGGTGAGTCAATGGGACTTGTTCTAGAGGTAGACATCTATCACATAATATCAAACACGTTAAGAGATTAATATATCACATAATATTCATATGTTAAAAATATATAGTTTCCAACAAAAATGTTAAGCAATCATTTTTAAAGAAAATACGGTCGAAGTCCAGACTCACTAATGCATCCTAACAAATTCGATAAGACACACTAATGCAAATTTTCTGGTTCTCTAAGACCAACGCTCGGATACCAACTGAAATGTCCCGTTCTTATTGATTAAAAACGTTCCATATTAATTGATTTCGTTGCGAGGTTTTGACCTCTATATGAGACGTTTTTCAAAGACTGCATTTATTTTTAAAACAAACCATAACCTTTATTTCATAAATAAAGGTTTAAAAAGCTTTACGTAGATTATCAAATAATGATAATCTAAAGTATCCTGTTTACACACGACCATTACATAATGGTTTACAATACAAATATGTTACATCGAAATCAGTTTCTTGAATGCAGTTTTTACACAATATCATACAAACATGGACTCCAAATCTTGTCCTTATTTTAGTATGCAACAGCGGAAGCTCTTAATATTCACCTGAGAATAAACATGCTTTAAACGTCAACAAAAATGTTGGTGAGTTATAGGTTTAACCTATATATATCAAATCGTAACAATAGACCACAAGATTTCATATTTCAATACACATCCCATACATAGAGATAAAAATCATTCATATGGTGAACACCTGGTAACCGACAATAACAAGATGCATATATAAGAATATCCCCATCATTCCGGGACACCCTTCGGATATGATATAAATTTCGAAGTACTAAAGCATCCGGTACTTTGGATGGGGTTTGTTAGGCCCAATAGATCTATCTTTAGGATTCGCGTCAATTAGGGTGTTTGTTCCCTAATTCTTAGATTACCAGACTTAATAAAAAGGGGCATATTCGATTTCGATAATTCAACCATAGAATGTAGTTTCACGTACTTGTGTCTATTTTGTAAATCATTTATAAAACCTGCATGTATTCTCATCCCAAAAATATTAGATTTTAAAAGTGGGACTATAACTCACCTTCACAGATTTTTACTTCATCGGGAAGTAAGACTTGGCCACTGGTTGATTCACGAACCTATAACAATATATACATATATATCAAAGTATGTTCAAAATATATTTACAACACTTTTAATATATTTTGATGTTTTAAGTTTATTAAGTCAGCTGTCCTCGTTAGTAACCTACAACTAGTTGTTCACAGTTAGATGTACAGAAATAAATCGATAAATATTATCTTGAATCAATCCACGACCCAGTGTATACGTATCTCAGTATTGATCACAACTCAAACTATATATATTTTGGAATCAACCTCAACCCTGTATAGCTAACTCCAACATTCACATATAGAGTGTCTATGGTTGTTCCGAAATATATATAGATGTGTCGACATGATAGGTCGAAACATTGTATACGTGTCTATGGTATCTCAAGATTACATAATATACAATACAAGTTGATTAAGTTATGGTTGGAATAGATTTGTTACCAATTTTCACGTAGCTAAAATGAGAAAAATTATCCAATCTTGTTTTACCCATAACTTCTTCATTTTAAATCCGTTTTGAGTGAATCAAATTGCTATGGTTTCATATTGAACTCTATTTTATGAATATAAACAGAAAAAGTATAGGTTTATAGTCGGAAAAATAAGTTACAAGTCGTTTTTGTAAAGGTAGTCATTTCAGTCGAAAGAACGACGTCTAGATGACCATTTTAGAAAACATACTTCCACTTTGAGTTTAACCATAATTTTTGGATATAGTTTCATGTTCATAATAAAAATCATTTTCTAAGAATAACAGCTTTTAAATCAAAGTTTATCATAGTTTTTAATTAACTAACCCAAAACAGCCCGCGGTGTTACTACGACGGCGTAAATCCGGTTTTACGGTGTTTTTCGTGTTTCCAGGTTTTAAATCATTAAGTTAGCATATCATATAGATATAGAACATGTGTTTAGTTGATTTTAAAAGTCAAGTTAGAAGGATTAACTTTTGTTTGCGAACAAGTTTAGAATTAACTAAACTATGTTCTAGTGATTACAAGTTTAAACCTTCGAATAAGATAACTTTATATGTATGAATCGAATGATGTTATGAACATCATTACTACCTTAACTTCCTTGGATAAACCTACTGGAAAAGAGAAAAATGGATCTAGCTTCAATGGATCCTTGGATGGCTCGAAGTTCTTGAAGCAGAATCATGACACGAAAACAAGTTCAAGTAAGATCATCACTTGAAATAAGATTGTTGTAGTTATAGAAATTGAACCAAAGTTTGAATATGATTATTACCTTGTATTAGAATGATAACCTACTGTAAGAAACAAAGATTTCTTGAGGTTGGATGATCACCTTACAAGATTGGAAGTGAGCTAGCAAACTTGAAAGTATTCTTGATTTTATGAAACTAGAACTTTTGGAATTTATGAAGAACACTTAGAACTTGAAGATAGAACTTGAGAGAGATCAATTAGATGAATAAAATTGAAGAATGAAAGTGTTTGTAGGTGTTTTTGGTCGTTGGTGTATGGATTATATATAAAGGATATGTAATTTTGTTTTCATGTAAATAAGTCATGAATGATTACTCATATTTTTGTAATTTTATGAGATATTTCATGCTAGTTGCCAAATGATGGTTCCCACATGTGTTAGGTGACTCACATGGGCTGCTAAGAGCTGATCATTGGAGTGTATATACCAATAGTACATACATCTAAAAGCTGTGTATTGTACGAGTACGAATACGGGTGCATACGAGTAGAATTGTTGATGAAACTGAACGAGGATGTAATTGTAAGCATTTTTATTAAGTAGAAGTATTTTGATAAGTGTATTGAAGTCTTTCAAAAGTGTATAAATACATATTAAAACACTACATGTATATACATTTTAACTGAGTCGTTAAGTCATCGTTAGTCGTTACATGTAAATGTTGTTTTGAAACCTTTAGGTTAACGATCTTGTTAAATGTTGTTAACCCAATGTTTATAATATCAAAAGAGATTTTAAATTATTATATTATCATGATATTATGATGTACGAATATCTCTTAATATGATATATATACATTAAATGTCGTTACAACGATAATCGTTACATATATGTCTCGTTTCAAAATTATTAAGTTAGTAGTCTTATTTTTACATATGTAGTTCATTGTTAATATACTTAATGATATGTTTAATTATCATAATATAATGTTAACTATATATATAACCATATATATGTCATCATATAGTTTTTACAAGTTTTAACGTTCGTGAATCACCGGTCAACTTGGGTGGTCAATTGTCTATATGAAACCTATTTCAATTAATCAAGTCTTAACAAGTTTGATTGCTTAACATGTTGGAAACATTTAATCATGTAAATATCAATCTCAATTAATATATATAAACATGGAAAAGTTCGGGTCACTACAATTAACACCACCTTGAAACAAACAGTCACCACCATCGCCTAAACCATCCGCCACCTTGATCATCACCGTGTTTCTACGACACCCATTTGATCACCACCATAACCTCATCATTCGACCATCACCAAACTCATTTTGATTTTCAAACCTTTACTACTACCATGAATACACCATCACCTACGGCTCACTATTACTACAACCCCACCACGAGCAACCATCCATTACCACCCCTTTAAAACTGCTCGTACGGTTTCCATTTTTCTGTTTTACAACCGGCACTCAACCATTAACTAACCATCGCCTGGACACCATCAAAGCCGCCATAACCATTTTGATAACCACCATCAACCATCATACGTACCTGGGTACTACTGCTTTTGCGTAATTTTTTTTATTTAGTTTTTCCTTGTGGTCAACCAGATAATGCAAATGACACCACTTGTATTCATATAAAAAAAAAGAAACGAAGGCACTTTATTAATCCATAGTGGTATATTGCATGCTCTTGGGACCCACCATGTGTTAGTTTCTTCGACACAAAAGAACAAAAGGGGAACAAGAAGAGTGTGAGATGGAGACGGTGACAGCCTAACGAAAAAGATGGATCCCACGTTCAATTTGATATTTTTTTTAAACAAACCGAGAGTTTTCCTTGTTATTGAATTTGGATTGGTTTCTTTTATTTAACTCAAGGAATATAGATATTATTGGACCGTTGTACATGTTGTGATTGGGCCGAGAGCTATAAAATTCGATTGGGCTTATGAGGTTGCTGTTGGGCTGAAGTAATTAAGACTAGATGATATGGGTTATAATATTATGATTCGGTATTAAAACAGAAAAACTGTGAGGGACGAATGGTTTAGAGGTGTTGGGGTTAAGCGAGAGGTCTCGGGTTCGATTCCTGTCTGGAGCACTTTTTTTTTACTAAAAGCTTTTGAGGGTATACACATTTATTATTGTTTATCATTTATTTATTATTATTATGATTATTGTTATTATTATTGTTATTATTATTGTTATTACAAAAATAACACAAACTATTATTATTATCATTAATATTATTATTAGTATTATCATAAAAATTATAATTTTTTTTTCAAATTATTACTATTAACAAAAGTATTTTATTAAAATTATCAATTTTAAGTATTATCATTCATATTATCATTATTAACATTATTATTATTATTATTATTATTATTATTATTATTATTATTATATTATTATATTATTATTATTATTATTATTATTATTATATTATTATTATTATTATTATTATTATTATTATTATTATTATTATGATTATGATTATTATTATTATCATTATATTTATTATTATTGTTATCCTTTTTAGTAAAATTATTATTTTAACTATTATTATTATTAACATTAATTATATAGATACTACATTTAACAAATTATTGACCAATTACAAATTGTAGTGACCCGAACTTTTCCATGTTTATATATATTAATTGAGATTGATATTTACATGACTAAATGTTTCCAACGTATTAAGCAATCAAACTTATTAAGACTTGATTAAATGAAATAAGTTTCATATAGATAATTGATCACCCAAGTTGACCGACGATTCACGAACGTTACAAAATTGTGAAAACTACATGTTGTGGTATATATAGACATATATATATATATATGGTTGACATGAGATTATGATGAGTAAGTATCTCATTAATTATATTAACAATGTGTGATATACATAAGAAATGAGATTAGTAAGTTAAGAAACTCGAAATGATATATAACGATTATCGTTATGATAACGTCTACTAAATACATATGTATCATATTAAGATATTGATACACTATATTTAACATGATAAAATGATATTTAAATATATCATTAAGTGTGTTAACAATGAACTACATATGTAAAAACAAGACTACTAACTCAAGAATTACGAAACGAGACTTATATGTAACGATTATCATTGTAACGATATTTTAATGTATATATCATATTAAGAGATATTCATACATCATAATATCATGATAACATAATAATTTAACATCTCATTTGATATAATAAACATTGAGTTAACAACATTAATTGAGATCGTTAACTTAAAGGTTTCAAAACAACACTTACATGTAACGACTAACGAAGACTTAACGACTCCATTAGAATGTATATACATGTTGTGTTTTGATATGTATTCTTACACTTTTAAAAGACTTCAAGACACATATCAAAGTACTTCTACTTAAAATAAATGCTTACAATTACATCCTCGTTCAGTTTCATCAACAATTCTACTCGTATGCACCCGTATTCGTACTCGTACAATACACAGCTTTTAGATGTATGTACTATTGGTATATACACTCCAATGATCAGCTCTTAGCAGCCCATGTGAGTCACCTAACACATGTGGGAACCATCATTTGGAAACTAGCATGAAATATCTCATAAAATTACAAAAATATTAGTAATCATTCATGACTTATTTACATGAAAACAAAATTACATATCCTTTATATCTAATCCATATACCAACGACCAAAAATACCTACAAACACTTTAATTCTTCAATTTTCTTCATCTAATTGATCTCTCTCAAGTTCCATCTTCAAGTTCTAAGTGTTCTTCATAAATTCCATAAGTATAGTTTCATAAAAATCAAGAATACTTCCAAGTTTGAAAGTCTACTTCCAAGCTTTCTAATCCATTTCAAGTAATCATCTAAGATCAAGGAACCTTTGTTATTTACATTAGGTTATCTTTCTAATTCAAGGTAATATTCATATTCAAACTTTGATTCAATTTCTACAACTATAACAATCTTATTTCGAGTGAAAATCTTACTTGAACTGTTTTCGTGTCATGATTTAGCTTCAAGAACTTTCAAGCCATCCAAGGATCCTTTGAAGCTAGATCCATTTTTCTCATTTCCAGTAGTTTTATCCAAAAAACTTGAGGTAGTAATGATGTTTATAACATCATTCGATTCATACATATAAAGCTATCTTATTCGAAGGTTTAAACTTGTAATCACTAGAACATAGTTTAGTTAATTCTAAACTTGTTCGCAAATAAAAGATAATCCTTCTAAATTGACTTTTAAAATCAACTAAACACATGTTCTATATCTATATGATATGCTAACTTAATGATTTAAAACCTGGAAACACGATGAACACCATAAAATCGGATATACGCCGTCGTAGTGAAACCGGGGGCTGTTTTGGTTTGGATAATTAAAAACTATGATAAACTTTGATTTAAAAGTTGTTCTTCTGAGAAAATGATTTTTCATATGAACATGAAACTATATCCTAAAATCTTGGTTAAACTCAAAGTAAAAGTATGTTTTTCAAAATGGTCATCAAGATGTCGTTCTTTCGACGGAAATGACTACCTCTTTAGTAATTGACATGTAACTTAAATTTCTGACTATAAACCTATACATTTTCTGTTTGGATTCTTAAATTAGAGTTCAATATGAAACCATAGCAATTTGATTCACTCAAAACGGATTTAAAATGAAGAAGTTATGGGTAAAACAAGATTGGATATTTTTGATCTTTTTAGGTACGGGAAATGTTTAACAAATCTATACAAATCATATCCTAGCTAACTTATATTGTATTATACATGTATTCTAATATATTATGTAATCTTGGAATACCATAGACACGTATGCAAATGTTTTGACATATCATATCGACCCATGTATATATATTATTTGGAACAACCATAGACACTCTATATGCAGTAATGTTGGAGTTAGCTATACAGGGTTGAGGTTGATTCCAAAAATATATATACTTTGAGTTGTGATCTAGCCTGAGACGTGTATACACTGGGTCGTGGATTGATTCAAGATAATATATATCGATTTATTTCTGTACATCTAACTGTGGATAACTAGTTGTAGGTTATTAACGAGGACAGCTGACTTAATACACTCAAATCTTTAAAACATAATAAAAATGGTTTTAATTATATTTTGATCATACTTTGATATATATGTACATATTTGTATAGGTTCGTGAATCGATCCGTGGCCAAGTCTTATTTCCGAGGAAGGAAATATCTGTGAAAGTGAGTTATAGTCCCACTTTTAAAATCTAATATTTTTGGGATGAGAATACATGCAGGTTTTATAAATGATTTACAAAATAGACACAAGTACGTGAAACTACATTCTATGGTTGAATTATCGAAATCGAATATGCCCCTTTTTATTAAGTCTGGTAATCTAAGATTTAGGGAACAGACACCCTAATTGACGCGAATCCTAAAGATAGATCTATTGGGCCTAACAAACCCCATCCAAAGTACTGGATGCTTTAGTACTTCAAAATTTATATCATATCCGAAGGGTGTCCCGAAATGATGGGGATATTCTTATATATGAAACTTGTTAATGTCGGTTACCAGGTGTTCACCATATGAATGATTTTTATCTCTATGTATGGGATGTGTATTGAAATATGAAATCTTGTGGTCTATTGTTACGATTTGATATATATAGGTTAAACCTATAACTCACCAACATTTTTGTTGACGTTTAAAGCATGTTTATTCTCAGGTGATTACTAAGAGCTTCCGCTGTTGCATACTAAAATAAGGACAAGATTTGGAGTCCATGTTTGTATGATATTGTGTAAAAACTGCATTCAAGAAACATATGTCGATGTAATATATTTCTATTGTAAACTATTATGTAATGGTCGTGTGTAAACAGTATATTTTAGATTATCATTATTTGATAATCTACATAATGTTTTTAAAACCTTTATTGATAAAATAAAGGTTATGGTTGTTTTAAAAATGAATGCAGTCTTTGAAAAACGTCTCATATAGAGGTCAAAACCTCGCAACGAAATCAATTAATATGGAACGTTTATAATCAATATGAACGGGACATTTCAGTTGGTATCAGAGCGTTGGTCTTAGAGAACCAGAAAATTTGCATTAGTGTGTCTTATCGAGTTTGTTAGGATGCATTAGTGAGTCTGGACTTCGACCGTGTTTTCTTTAAAAATGATTGCTTAACATTTTTGTTGGAAACTATATATTATTAACATGTAAATATTATGTGATATATTAATCTCTTAACATGTTTGATATTGTGTGATAGATGTCTACCTCTAGCACAAATCCCATTGACTCACCTAATAATAACGAAGAGTCGAATATATATTGGCAAGATCCACAAGTTCCCGAAGAACCGGAAGAAGAGGAAACGGAACCGGAAGAAGAGGAACCGGAAGAAGAAGAGGTTCCGGAGGGGGGAATAGTAGGAACCACAGAAAACCGGTCAAATAAAAGAAAATCCTCAACCAATCGACCAAAGTTAATAATGGTCAATGGTGTTTTCGCTAAGGAAGCAAAATATTGGGAAAATTACCAATTTTCCGATGAATCGGATCCTGATGAGGATTCCGATGATGTTATAGAAATTACCCCGACCCAATTTAATGAGGCAAAAGAAAATAATAAGGGAAAAGGCATCAAAATAGAGAAATCTGATTCCGACCCCGATGAACTTTATATGTACCGTCAACACCCGTATTTTCAATATCGTGACAATAACCCGGGAACCTCTAAACCACCAGGTTTTTCTAAACCAATGTGGAAAACGACGACTCGTATTAGAGGAACATCGAAGATTAGGAAAAAGAACCAAGTCTGAAGAAGAAGAAACCAGTGATTCAGATTAGAGGGGTGTGAGCATGTTGTGTAATAAATGTATTGTAGTATGCTTGTACTTTTATGTTCTATGTAAAAATTGCTTGTATTGTTTGTTATTACGAATCTAATCCTTGTCTATTTTACAGTATAAAAACAAAATGGACGTTAAGGGTAGACAACCGAATATTTTAGAAGACCTACCAGAGCATATGATTGAGGAAATCTTGTCTAGAGTCGGTCAGAATTCATCAGCACATTTAGTTATGGCGAAATTAACTTGTTAAACATTTGAAAGACTTTCCAGAAATGCCTTAGTTTATAAAAGGCTTTCCTTTGATAGGTGGGGTATATCACATTGGGGAGACTTTAAGTTACGCCGTGTTTTCTTTAAAGCGTTAAATGCGGGGAACCCAAATGCAATTTTACGCTACGGGTTAAGAACCTATTTTGACTCAACATATCCCAACATAGGATTTCGTGAATTAGAAAGAGCTTCTAACATGCAACATAAAGAAGCATGTTATGCTTACGGGTTAGTGATGTTCGCTTCTTACCAAAGTGAGAAAAAGAACATCGGATTGCAGCTTTTAAATAAAACTTTCCCACAAGTGACGGATTCAGTAGTTGGGGTGAGAAACAAGGTTTTTAGATTATTACGGGGCTGTTGGACATTACGAAACTCTCGTCCTTTTGATGACATTACAACATGCTGCCTAGCCAATGGTCATAACGGTTATTTTCCACAAGACCAAGGATAGGAAGTCGTCATAGTAAAACTAGAATGCATGACTTGTTTATGGACTTATGAATTACGTGTCTTTATTTCCTTTGCTGAACAACTTGCATATTAACTAGATTTATCTTCAAAACTGTCCTGTATCATAGTGTACTATATTTCATGTTATATATAATATGGCGAAGTTGTAAGATTGAAGAATATTTGTATGTGATATATTATTATAATCAGTCTTTCATATGGAATTGTAGTAGTTGAATTGTATATTAGCTACTAAGTATGAACTTAACGGGTAGGTAGTACCCGAATTTAAACTTATAAAACGCTAATATGAAGAAAAAGCTTTTATAAATGAGTTCATATTATGCTACGAGATACTATTGACTACTCTTAATATTCTGTATGATTAAGTTGTTTCATTAGACTATTTTGAAGGAAATGGCACCGACTACTCGACACACCTTGAATATGAGCGAAGAGGAATTTCGTGTCTTTCTTGCTTCAAATATAGCCACAGTACAGGCCACGCTACATACTAACAATAACTCTGAATCTAGCAATACAGCTAACGGCGCAAGAAATCGTGTAGGATGCTCCTACAAGGAATTCACTGCCTGCAAACCTTCAGAATTTGATGGGATCGAAGGACCAATCGGATTGAAACGGTGGACCGAGAAAGTTGAATCGGTGTTTGCCATAAGTAAGTGTGCTGAAGGAGACAAAGTGAAGTACGCTACGCATACCTTCACAGGTATTGCGTTAACATGGTGGAATACCTATCTAGAGCAAGTGGGACAAGATGCTGCTTACGCGCTACCGTGGTCAGCATTCAAACACTTGATGAACGAGAAGTACCGTCCCAGAACCGAGGTCAATAAGCTCAAGTCAGAACTTAGAGGGTTACGAACACAGGGATTCGATATTACTTCATACGAAAGACGATTCACAGAATTGTGCCTATTGTGTCCGAGAGCGTTCGAATATGAGGAAGAGAAGATCGACGCGTTTGTGAAAGGGTTACCGGAGAGAATCCAAGAAGATATAAGTTCACACAAGCCTGCCTCCATAAAAAAGGCATGTAGAATGGCTCACAAACTAGATTGAGGGAAGAATTAAAGAACAGGTGGCCGAAGAGGCCAACGTGAAGCTAGTCAAAAGAAAGTGGGAGGAAAACGGTGATAAGAGTCACCAATACAACAACAACTATCCCAACAATTGCAACATCAATCGCAACTACAACAAACGGCACAAAAACAATAACAACAACAACCAGAACAATCATCCCAACAACAATAACAACGGCAACAACAACAACAATCAGAAGCAGCTATGCCAAAGGTGTGAAAAGTATCACTCGGGGTTCTGCACCAAATTTTGCAATAAGTGTAAAAGAAATGGTCATAGCGCGGCAAAGTGTGAGGTCTACGGACCAGGGGTTAACAGAACGAAAGGAACAAATGGTGTCGGAATGAGTAATGGCGGAGCAAGTAGCGTCGGAGCAAGTTATGCCAATGTAGTTTGTTATAAATGTGGAAAACCGGGCCACATTATTAGAAATTGCCCGAACCAGGAGAACACGAATGGATAAGGCCGCGGAAGAGTTTTCAATATTAATGCTGCAGAGGCACAGGAAGACCCGGAACTTGTTACGGGTACGTTTCTTATTGACAATAAATCTGCTTACGTTTTATTTGATTCGGGTGCGGATAGAAGCTATATGAGTAGAGATTTTTGTGCTAAATTAAGTTGTCCATTGATGCCATTGGATAGTAAATTTTTACTCGAATTAGCAAACGGTAAATTAATTTCAGCAGATTATATATGCTGGAATCGAGAAATTAAACTGGGTAGAGAAATATTTAAGATTGATTTGATACCAGTAGAGTTAGGGAGTTTTGATGTAATAGTTGGCATGGACTGGCTGAAGGAGATGAAAGCAGAGATTGTATGTTACAAAAATGCAATTCGCATTGTACGAGAAGAAGGAAAACCCTTAATGGTGTACGGAGAAAAGGGCAACACGAAGCTACATCTTATTAGTAATTTGAAGGCACAAAAACTAATAAGAAAAGGTTGCTATGCTGTTCTAGCACACGTCGAGAAAGTACAAACTGAAGAAAAGAGCATCAATGATGTTCCCGTCGCAAAAGAATTTCCCGATGTATTTCCGAAAGAATTACCGGGACTACCTCCACATCGATCTGTTGAATTTCAAATAGATCTTGTACCAGGAGCTACACCAATAGCTCGTGCTCCTTACAGACTCGCACCCAGCGAGATGAAAGAACTGCAAAGCCAACTGCAAGAACTATTAGAACGTGGTTTCATTCGACCAAGCACATCACCATGGGGAGCTCCTGTTTTGTTTGTCAAGAAGAAGGATGGTACATTTAGGTTATGTATTGACTACAGAGAGTTGAATAAACTTACCATCAAAAACCGTTATCCACTGCCGAGAATTGACGACTTATTTGATCAACTACAAGGCTCGTCGGTTTATTCGAAAATCGATTTACGTTCTGGATATCATCAAATACGAGTAAAGGAGGATGATATTCTAAAAACTGCTTTTAGGACGCGTTATGGTCATTACGAGTTTATGGTTATGCCGTTTGGATTGACTAACGCACCAGCTGTGTTCATGGACCTTATGAACCGAGTGTGTGGGCCATATCTTGACAAGTTTGTCATTGTTTTCATCAATGACATACTTATTTACTCAAAGAATGATCAAGAGCACGAAGAACATTTTAGAAAAGTGCTAGAAGTATTGAGGAAAGAAAAACTGTACGCTAAGTTTTCAAAATGTGCATTTTGGTTGGAAGAAGTTCAATTCCTCGGTCACATAGTGAACAAAGAAGGTATCCAGGTGGACCCGGCAAAGATCGAAATCGTTGAAAAGTGGGAAACCCCAAAAACTCTGAAGCATATACGTCAATTTTTAGGATTGGCTGGTTGCTACAGAAGATTCATCCAAGATTTCTCCAAAATAGCAAAACCCTTGACTGCATTAACGCATAAAGGGAATAAATTTGAATTGAAGGATGAACAAGAGAAGGCGTTTCAGTTATTGAAGAAAAAGCTAACTACGGCACCTATATTGTCATTGCCTAAAGGGAATGATGATTTTGTGATTTATTGTGACGCATCAAAGCAAGGTCTCGGTTGTGTATTAATGCAACGAACGAAGGTGATTGCTTATGCGTCTAGACAATTGAAGATTCACGATCAAAATTATACAACTCACGATTTGGAATTGGGTGCTGTTGTTTTTTGCATTAAAGACTTAGAGGCATTATTTATATGGAGTCAAAAGTATTATATATACCGACCACAAAAGTCTCCAACATATATTTAATCAGAAGCAACTGAATATGAGACAACGCAGGTGGATTGAACTGTTGAATGATTATGATTTTGAGATTCGATACCACACGAGGAAGGCGAATGTGGTAGTCGACGCTTTGAGTAGAAAGGACAAAGAACCTATACGGGTAAAAGCTATGAATATAATTATTCGTACTAACCTTACTACTCAAATAAAGGAGGCGCAACAGGGGGTTGTAAAAGAAGGAAAGTTGAAGAATGAGATACCCAAAGGATCAGAGAAATATCTTAATATTCGGGAAGACGTAACCCGATATAAGGCTGATAGAATTTAGGTACCAAGGTTTGGAGATGTGAAAGAAATGGTACTGCCGATATTGCTAAATATGTAGGAGAATGTTTGACGTATTCTAAGGTCAAAGCTGAACATCAGAAACTATCAGGTCTACTACAACAACCTGAAATCCCGGAATAGAAATGGGAAAACATTACCATGGATTTCATTACTAAATTTCCAAGGACTGCAAGTGGTTATGATACTATTTGGGTAATAGTTGATCGTCTCACCAAGTCAGCACACTTCCTGCCAATGAGAGAAGATGACAAAATGGAGAAGTTGGCGCGATTGTATTTGAAGGAGGTTGTCTCCAGACATGGAATACCCATCTCTATTATCTCTGATAGGGATGGTAGATTTGTTTCAAGGTTCTGGCAGACGTTGCAACAAGCATTGGGGACTCGTCTAGACATGAATACTGCCTATCATCCACAAACTGATGGGCAGAGCAAAAGGACCATACAAACGCTTGAAGACATGCTACGAGCATGTGTTATTGATTTCGAAAACAGTTGGGATCGACACCTACCGTTAGCAGAATTTTCCTACAACAACAGTTATCATTCTAGTATTGAGATGGCGCCGTTTGAGGCACTTTATGGTAGAAAGTGCAGGTCTCCGATTTATTAGAATGAAGTGGGGGATAGACAGAATTCAACAACGATTGAAAACTGCCCAGAGTCGACAAAATAGCTACACGGACAGTAAAAGAAAAGATATAGAGTTTAAAATTGGAGAAATGGTCATGCTTAAGGTTTCACCTTGGAAAGGCGTTGTTCGATTTGGTAAATGGGGGAAACTAAATCTAAGGTACATTGGACCATTCAAGATTATAGATCGTGTCGGACCAGTAGCTTACCAACTGGAGCTACCTCAACAATTCACGGCTGTACATAACACTTTCCACGTCTCGAATTTGAAGAAATGTTTTGCTAAAGAAGATCTCACTATTCCATTGGACGAAATCCAAATCAATGAAAAACTTCAATTCATTGAAGAACCAGTCGAAATAATGGATCGTGAGGTTAATAGACTTAAGCAAAACAAGATACCGATTGTTAAGGTTCGATGGAATGCTCGTAGAGGACCCGAGTTCACCTGGGAGTGTGAAGATCAGATGAAGAAGAAATACTCGTATCTATTTCCAGAAGATTCGTCAACACCTTCAACAGCTTAAAATTTCGGGACGAAATTTATTTAACGGGTAGGTACTGTAGTGACCCGAACTTTTCCATGTTTATATATATTAATTGAGATTGATATTGATATTTACATGAATAAATGTTTCCAACATGTTAAGCAATCAAACTTATTAAGACTTGATTAAATGAAATAAGTTTCATATAGACAATTGATCACCCAAGTTGACCGGCGATTCACGAACGTTACAAAATTGTGAAAACTACATGTTGTGGTATATATAGACATATATATATGGTTGACATGAGATTATGATGAGTAAGTATCTCACGAATTATATTAACAATGTGTGATATACATAAGAAATGAGATTACTAAGTTAAGAAACTCGAAATGATATATATAACGATTATCGTTATGATAACGTCTACTAAATATATATGTATCATATTAAGATATTGATACACTATATTTAACATGATAAAATGATATTTAAATATATCATTAAGTGTATTAACAATGAACTACATATGTAAAAACAAGACTACTAACTCAAGAATTACGAAACGAGACTTATATGTAACGATTATCGTTGTAACGATATTTTAATGTATATATCTTATTAAGAGATATTCATACATCATAATATCATTATAACATAATAATTTAACATCTCATTTGATATAATAAACATTGGGTTAACAACATTAATTGAGATCGTTAACTTAAAGGTTTCAAAACAACACTTACATGTAACGACTAATGAAGACTTAACGACTCCATTAGAATGTATATACATGTTGTGTTTTGATATGTATTCTTACACTTTTGAAAGAATTCAAGACACATATCAAAGTACTTCTACTTAACAAAAATGCTTACAATTACATCCTCGTTCAGTTTCATCAACAATTCTACTCGTATGCTCCCGTATTCGTACTCGTACAATACACAGCTTTTAGATGTATGTACTATTGGTATATACACTCCAATGATCAGCTCTTAGCAGCCCATGTGAGTCACCTAACACATGTGTAAACCATCATTTGGCAACTAGCATGAAATATCTCATAAAATTACAAAAATATTAGTAATCATTCATGACTTATTTACATGAAAACAAAATTACATATCCTTTATATCTAATCCATATACCAACGACTAAAAACACCTACAAAAACTTTCATTCTTCAATTTTCTTCATCTAATTGATCTCTCTCAAGTTCCATCTTCAAGTTCTAAGTGTTCTTCATAAATTCCATAAGTATAGTTTCGTAAAAATCAAGAATACTTCCAAGTTTGCAAGTATACTTCCAAGCTTTCTAATCCATTTCACGTAATCATCTAAGATCAAGGAACCTTTGTTATTTACATTAGGTTATCTTTCTAATTCAAGGTAATATTCATATTCAAAATTTGATTCAATTTCTATAACTATAAAAATCTTATTTCGAGTGAAAATCTTACTTGAACTGTTTTCGTGTCATGATTCTGCTTCAAAAACTTTCAATCCATCCAAGGATCCTTTGAAGCTAGATTCATTTTTCTCATTTCCAGTAGTTTTATCCAGAAAACTTGAGGTAGTAATGATGTCCATAACATCATTCGATTCATTCATATAAAGCTATCTTATTCGAAGGTTTAAACTTGTAATCACTAGAACATAGTTTAGTTAATTCTAAACTTGTTCGCAAACAAAAGTTAATCCTTCTAACTTGACTTTTAAAATCAACTAAACACATGTTCTATATCTATATGATATGCTAACTTAATGATTTAAAACCTAGAAACACGATGAACACCATAAAATCGGATATACGCCGTCGTAGTGAAACCGGGGGCTGTTTTGGTTTGGATAATTAAAAACTATGATAAACTTTGATTTAAAGGTTGTTCTTCTGGGAAAATGATTTTTCATATGAACATGAAACTATATCCAAAAATCTTGGTTAAACTCAAAGTGAAAGTATGTTTTTCAAAATGGTCATCAAGATGTCGTTCTTTCGACGAAAATGACTACCTCTTTAGTAATTGACATGTAACTTAAATTTCTGACTATAAATCTATATTTTTTCTATTTGGATTCTTAAATTAGAGTTCAATATGAAACCATAGCAATTTGATTCACTCAAAACGGATTTAAAATGAAGAAGTTATGGGTAAAACAAGATTGGATATTTTTGATCTTTTTAGCTACGGGAAATGTTTAACAAATCTATACAAATCATATCCTAGCTAACTTATATTGTATTATACATGTATTATAATATATTATGTAATCTTGAGATACCATAGACACGTATGCAAATGTTTTGACATATCATATCGACCCATGTATATATATTATTTGGAACAACCATAGACACTCTATATGCAGTAATGTTGGAGTTAGCTATACAGGGTTGAGGTTGATTCCAAAAATATATATACTTTGAGTTGTGATCTAGCCTGAGACGTGTATACACTGGGTCGTGGATTGATTCAAAATAATATATATCGATTTATTTCTGTACATCTAACTGTGGACAACTAGTTGTAGGTTATTAACGAGGACAGCTGACTTAATACACTCAAATCTTTAAAACATAATAAAAATGGTTGTAATTATATTTTGATCATACTTTGATATATATGTACATATTTGTATAGGTTCGTGAATCGATCCGTGGCCAAGTCTTATTTCCGAGGAAGGAAATATCTGTGAAAGTGAGTTATAGTCCCACTTTTAAAATCTAATATTTTTGGGATGAGAATACATGCAGGTTTTATAAATGATTTACAAAATAGACACAAGTACGTGAAACTACATTCTATGGTTGAATTATCGAAATCGAATATGCCCCTTTTTATTAAGTCTGGTAATCTAAGAATTAGGGAACAGACACCCTAATTGACGCGAATCCTAAAGATAGATCTATTGGGCCTAACAAACCCCATCCAAAGTACCGGATGCTTTAGTACTTCGAAATTTATATCATATCCGAAAGGTGTCCTGGAATGATGGGGATATTCTTATATACGCATGTAGTTAATGTCGGTTACCAGGTGTTCACCATATGAATAATTTTTATCTCTATGTATGGGATGTGTATTGAAATATGAAATCTTGTGGTCTATTGTAACGATTTAATATATATAGGTTAAACCTATAACTCACCAACATTTTTGTTGACGTTTAAAGCATGTTTATTCTCAGGTGAATACTAAGAGCTTCCGCTGTTGCATACTAAAATAAGGACAAGATTTGGAGTCCATGTTTGTATGATATTGTGTAAAAACTGCATTCAAGAAACATATGTCGATGTAATATATTTCTATTGTAAACCATTATGTAATGGTCATGTGTAAACAGTATATTTTAGATTATCATTATTTGATAATCTACGTAATGCTTTTAAAACCTTTATTGATAAAATAAAGGTTATGGTTGTTTTAAAAATGAATGCAGTCTTTGAAAAACGTCTCATATAGAGGTCGAAACCTCGCAACGAAATCAATTAATATGGAACGTTTATAATCAATATGAACGGAACATTTCACAAATATATATATATATATATATATATATATATATATATATATATATATTTTAATATAACTATATGTATGAATATTGATTATTTTACATAATGACCATATATAAAATATAACTGAAGACATAAAACATAAATAAAGTATATATATTATTATAAATATAACACTTAACATACATAAATATTATTATGTGATTATGTGTGTTAATATGTATACAAATGATATAGGTTCTTGAATCCGAGGCCAAACCTGCACTTGTTCAGTTCCGTCGTATGAATATTTTTACTACAAAATATTGTTGAGTGAGTTTCATTTGCTCCCTTTTTTAAATGCTTTTACAATATATATTTTTGGGACTGAGAATACAGGCGCTTTTATAAATGTTTGACGAAATAGACACAAGTAATTGAACTACATTCTATGGTTGAATGATCGAAGCCGAATATGCCCATTTTTGCTTGGTAACCTAAGAATTAGTAAACCAGTCTACTAATTGACGTGAATCCTAAAGATAGATCTATTGGGCCCAACAAACCCCATCCGTTGTAGCGGATGCTTTAGTACTTTGATGTTTTTTTATCATATCCGATGGATGTCCCGGAATGATGGGGATATTCTTATATGCATCTTATTAATGTCGGTTACCAGGTGTTCAATCCATATGAATGATTTTTGTCTCTATGCATGGGACGTATATTTATGAGAAATGGAAATGAAAATCTTGTGGTCTATTAAAATGATGAAAATGATCGATTATGATAAACTAATGAACTCACCAACCTTTTGGTTGACACTTTAAAGCATGTTTATTCTCATGTATGAAAGAAATCTTCCGCTGTGCATTTGCTCATTTTAGAGATATTACTTGGAGTCAATCATGACATATTTCAAAAGACGTTGCATTCGAGTCGTTGAGTTCAACAAGATTATTATTAAGTCATTTATAATTTGATATATTATGAAATGGTATGCATGCCTGTCAACTTTCGATGTAATGAAAGTTTGTCTTTTAAAAAAGAATGCAATGTTTGTAAAATGTATCATATAGAGGTCAGAACCTCGCGATGTAACCAAATGTTATTGTATTCATCCTTATGGATTAGGACGGGTCTTTACAGTACCCACACGTCCATTCCACCACTTGTCAAATCTTCACACTCAAATTCGTCACTTGTTGAGAGGAGACCCCACGAAAGGCTTCATTAATACTCAAATTCGTAATACCATGAATACCCCACCAATTGTAGATCTTATCCCATATAACCAAACTATCTTTGCAAAGTAAAAGATTATGGTCTACCGTCTCGATACCATCATCACAAATAGGACAACGGATGGAGTGAAGGTCTATACCTCTCGTATCGAGTTCCGAAAAATGGACAATCTTTTTCGTTTGGCCCGCCATACAAAAACCTCTACTTTTTTTTTGGAACAAAATTGTTCCTCATTGTTTCAAAGTTAATTGTACAGGGATGTGATGACCCGGAAAATTCTGACCAAATTTAAACTTAATCTTTGTATGATTAACATTTCCGACACGATAAGCAAAGTCTGTAAAACTGAATCTCAAAATTTTTGAATTACTTTTATATATTTAAATACCCTTCGGTTGTTTTCAATGATTCGCGAACAATTATATGTAAATAGATGCATATATACTATAACTTGAAAAAGTAACAATGTATTAATTGTTTGATACCGTACATTAAACTTATTGGTTTAAATATCTATTTGAATATATATGATAAGTTGAAATATTTATTATTAAAATTTATTTATAAATAACTTCCAATGTATATTTAAAAACTGATTTATGTATATTAAAAAGATATATACATATATATAATTTCAAGTTATTTAGTAAACGATAGTAACATTCGTTTATTGATTCGATTGATATTTAGATAAGTTAACTAAAACGTTTAAGATGAACCAGTAAAACACTAATTTGCTACAGTATTTTCAAATTGCTACAGTACCCAAAATGCTACTGTGTTTTTGAAAATCACTATTTGCTACAGTGAAATTGACTTTGCTACAGTGAATTGCTACAGTAAAACACTATTTCAAAATGAAAATGTATGTATATATATATATATATATATATATATATATATATATATATATATATTAACAAATAGCGAGACGATGATTTATAGAAGTAAATGACCAAAACACTCAAATGTATAAGTTATACCTCGAGTGGTATAGTTTATGGATAATTTAAGACTATATTTTGACAAAGGTACGATTCACGAAACGAAAAGTATTAGTTTTCTAAGCGTACAAAAATGTGTTCGAGAAACCGGAACCGGGACATAAGTCAAGTGATGACGTACAACTTATCGAAACAAAAATTACAAGTCAACTATGCACGTGAATTTAATATAATATATAATTAATTATTTAAATTATATAAATTATATATATTATTAATAATTATGTCGACAAACAATGTGACAAACAACTTTTGAGCTGGACAGGGACCTCGTGCGATCGCATGAGTTCCCCATACATTTCTCATGCGATCGCATGAGCTGAGATTGCAGGCCACACCTATAAATTTGATCAAATTCTTTCAGTTGTGGATACTTTCTTCTTCTATCTATATTCCTCCGTATATATATATATATATATTTATTATTATTATTAATATTATTATTATTATTATTATTATTATTATTATTATTATTATTATTATTATTATTATTATTATTATTATTATTATTAAGATTAATATTATTATTAATCTTAATATTATTAGTAGTATTATTATTAATTAGTATTATACATAAAATACTACGACGAGGTCATGAGCGTGTCACTTTCAAAATGGGTTTTCAAGCGGGATAGAGCTAAGGAAAATATGGGTTATTATTAAGGAGGTTATGGGTAGTGTTCGGGGGTATATTTGTATATCAAACCTAGTGTTTATCATCTCCGTTATGTCTACGTACTTTCCTACAATATTGAATCTCAATACTGATACGTTGGGATCTACGATTATTTGGTAATCCGAGTTTCGGTCACATTACGATGAACAACTTTATGTGCTGCTAAGGTGAGTTTCATTTGATTCCCTTTTACTCTCTACATTTTTGGGCTGAGAATACATGCAAATGCTTTATTAACTGATTTACAATATTTATATGCGTGAGTTTCATATGATCCCTTTTACTCAATATATTTGTGGGCTGAGAATACATGCAACTGTTTATACATACCGAAAATACTAGATTTATATGCGTGAGTTTCATTTACTCCCTTTTTACTCATTACATTTTTGGGCTGAGAATACATGTAAATGCTTTATTAACTGTTTTACAATATTTATATGTGTGAGTTTCATTTGCTTCCTTTTTAATTGCTTTTGCAATCTATATTTTTGGGCTGAGAATACATGCACTTTATTTTAAACACAATGGATACAAGTACATACTAAATTCTACACTGAGTTTGAACCGAAAATCCCTTAGCTTTGGTAACTAGTAACTGTCGGTTATAAGAACTGGTGGGCGCGAGTAGTAGTATATGGATCCATAGGGCTTGATATCCCCGTCCGAGCTAGAGCGCTAGCCTTTTAACGGACGTATGCTATTTGAGAAGCGTACACGTTGGTTTGCGTGTATTATTAAGATGATTATACAAAGGGTACAAATTATATATACGTTAAGTTTAGTTACCAGGGTGCTCAATTTTGTAGAATATTTTGATAAACGTTTCTGGATGAAACAACTGAAATCTTGTGATCCACCTTTATGTACAGATTATACAAAACATTAAAACTATGAACTCACCAACCTTTGTGTTGACACTTGTTAGCATGTTTATTCTCAGGTTCCCTAGAAGTCTTTCGCTGTTTGCTTATATGATAGACAAGCTATGTGCATGGAGTCTTACATGGCATATTTTTTAAGGAAACGTTGCATTCACCAAATCATCACCATGTATCTTATTTTGACTGCATTGTCAACGGAAGTATTATTGTAAATTATTATATTACGGTGATTGTCTATATGTAGAAATCATCAGATGTCGAAAACCTTTGATTTAAATATTCATTTATGGTGTGCCTTTTCAAAAGAATGCAATGTTTATAAAACGTATCATATAGAGGTCAAATACCTCGCAATGAAATCGATGAATGACGTGTTCATCCATATGGATTTGGAGCGATCGTCACAGTTGGTATCAGAGCGTTGGTCCTAGCGAATCAGGTCTTGCATGAATGTGTCTAATTGATAGTTGTTAAGATGCATTAGTAAGTCTGGACTTCGACCGTGTCTGCAAGTTAAAAGTTTTGCTTATCATTTATTGTCGGAAATTACATGCTTATCATTCTTAAGTCTAGACACGTTTTCCTGCATTTATTGCATAAATAGTGTATAGACAAAAATTCATATCTTAGCGTATCTGTTACTGTAAACTTTTCCTGATATCTTCCGAAAATTTCTCCGTGATTTATGGAATTTGGTATTATATATACATATGTAAATTATGTATTGAAGAATACCAAACTAAATTCTATAATCTAATTCATATCAAAAATCATCTCCCTATTTATACAAGATGGATCCTGTTTCTAGTTCAAACTCTGACAGCTATTCCGATATGGATATTCACCTGAATTTCGAAGACAGTGTAACCGGAATGGATCAACTAATTAGCCATCATCTATTCTGGATGAATTGGGGATGGGTTCGTAGCCTACTTAATTATTGGAGACAAGAAGAAGGCGATCCCTTTCACCCACCACATTGCCCTCTTGGCGAAGAACCTGAAGCACTTAACGGTGAACCTGTTCGAGACACCATTTTCTCTCTCATTTCCAGAGTATCTCGTCACGATAATATACTATCTCAAATTCTGGATCTTATTCATCCGCTCGTCCGAACCGCCAATCATCCCGGTGTAGTAGAAGAAGTCAACGAGCTTCGTGCTCGGGTAGTGGCTTTGGAGAATATGGTGCAAAGGTTACAAACACCAGCAGCATCACCGGCATCAACAGTACCACTGACAACAACACCAACAGTACCATTACCACCACCAACAACATCTGCATCGCAAACCTCAACTTCACAATCTGTTCCACGAGCATCAACGTCATACGCACCGTAGTTACCAAGAAATACCAGCAACAATAACCGATGAAGTATTAACTCATTTCCCCTGGAAAAATTTTATGTATATTTAATATATATGAATTTTGAAATCAAAATAAATATTTTCGTACTAAGCTATTACGTGTGAATCTTAACTGGTAGGTACTACTCGGTTAGTTCATATTACTAATATGCAATGATGTACATCCTTCATTAACGGCTTAATCATCGATAACTACAATCTCTGTTTCAATTCAATGAATGTTATTAAATAATAAACCAAGTGTATTATTCAATAACATGGTTGATTTTACACTTTCATCTTCGATGCACTCGAAACTTTCTAGAAAACATCATTTGCACCTTGCGAAGTTTGCAAGAATTCCACGAATATCAACACCCTTCACCAAGGAATATCAATAAGAATAAATAATGAAGTATTGATTTCATTAGTGAAATACTCCGCGAAGATTATGTAATCTCTAATGTTTTAGAGATTATTCATTTCTAATTCAAGTTAAAAATCAAATGAGCTTAATATGAAATTAACTCATTAAATCTGTATTACATCTGAAGAAATATACATACATATATTTTCATAAAGACTGTAATGAAAATTCTTTTGTACAAAATATTAATTGTGAAATCTTTAACGGGTAGGTAATACTCAGGAATATATAAGTTCACAATTAATATGTTACACTGTACATTCTTCAACTTTGATTCAAAAATTATTAACTATGCTCACAGCGATATACAATCGTTTCCATACAAATTCAATTACATATTCTGATATTGACGGATCAGAATCCAAGTCAAGATTTAACGGGTGACATCATTCTTAGATCTCTACATCTTTCAAAGCTATACTTTGACTTCAAAAATGTGAAAAATCCTTTAGCATTGTTATTACTGAAAATAATCTTGCCATCCTTTTCAAAGTATCCAGTTTTATCACACTTTCAACCAGTCAACTTCGACTTTTCAGATTAACCTTATTGTAACCTTGACATATACGTTTTTGTTACCGGGGAACCTTTTATGTTCCACCACATTAGCAGTAAATTTACTAACAACTTCATTAATCCTTGACCTTCTGAAAAATCATTATACTCATTAAAACCCTATCATGTACTCATCCACATCTTGTAACAATAATTGCCATACCAACTACCGGGAATTAGCAACCAGTATTTTGAATTTCGCAGCAATTCTACGCCAACAGTTATATATATACATATAATGTCTATCTTCTAGACTTACATACTTCGAATGTGAAGTTTCTGAAAAACACCCCAAACTACGAAACTAGTTCTACGAATTTTGGAAAAATGCTGATGAATCAGCAAAAACTATAAACGACTTTAACAGTCGAAAGTTTGATGATAAAGAGTAGTGTGTTGGAAAAGCACAGAAAAAGAGAAGGTTTGAAACTGAAAAACGGGTTGAGCAAAGTATGAAGGAAGCTGTAGACAAATCACAAGGACGAAATCTACCTTCAAAGAATCCAAATGATTCAGTGTCTGCTGAAACCATTAGTATGAATCTTACTTCTTATTCTAAACCTTCACAGACAGATTTTCCGCATCATCCTCCGATATTAAAATTTCTAAGATATCATCGTATCTTCCATTATAAATATCCTCCATATTTCTGAAGATATTTTCATAACTATTCTTATCTGAAATCATTTATCTCTTCACACTATCTGTGTTACATCATAAAAGAAACTATTTTAGTTTCTAATTTCTGAAAATTTCGAAAAATGGATGTTTTTGAAGTAGTGTTGGGAATTGAAGCATGAGTTAGTATAATATAATGACACTTGATCAACGTGATTATATTACAGTAAGTCATGCTGAGTTTCTAATGGAACGTGATAAAGGTTCACAGATCATACCCTCATCATGAACCATGTTACATAACTCTTTCATTCTATATAATCTCTAAAAATATCAAGAAAATATTTTCTTAATGATTCGGTCTTTTTCAAGGTATTCTGGTAATTCGACAAGTCAGATTGTGCTATTACCGTTTCTTTCTTAGAATATTAATTATGTTCATTCCGAAATGTATAGCTATGAATTTAGGACCATTATTCGCTTGACTTAAAATCGGGAAGAGAAAACGAAAGCATGAAGCTCCGAAATATAATGGAAAATATAAAGCCCGAAAACAACCCCGAAATTTACAAACCGTGTATATCAATACGTATTGCAACGTAAAGACACGGGAAAATTAATAACACTATAACCCCAAGATAAAAGTAAAAGTAAATAAAATCCTCCGGTGGTAAATGAAAGAGAAGAATGACAGATATGAAGGTTAGGAGTATATCAAGAATCAGAACTGGATGAAGCATTTCACAATCTTTTGGAAGTATGAAATGAGGAAGAAGATGTGGGAGTGGTGAAAATAATGAAACGGAAGTGGGCAATTTATAGCAAAATATCAGACATAACAATCGAGGCAGATTACGCAATTAATCAAAGGAAATCTTAATTTTCTTAATTCCCGAAGAATCAAATCTTATTTAGATTATGAAGATTTTCTATTCCTTAAATTCCAGAAATCAATCGTTACTACGTCAAGAGATAAGACGCATCTTTATTCTCCATTTCACTTTATTACGACGGCTTCTCTCATACGCTTCAAGTAATTGGATTGTTTTATCCATATTATTCAACGGTGATAAAACTCTATTTATCGACTCATATTCGTCATAAAAACTTTTTTTTATTGTTAGCCATGACAACCTCACTCAAATTTCGGGACGAAATTTCTTTAACGGGAGGGTACTGTGATGACCCGGAAAATTCTGACCAAATTTAAACTTAATCTTTGTATGATTAACATTTCCGACACGATAAGCAAAGTCTGTAAAACTGAATCTCAAAATTTTTGAATTACTTTTATATATTTAAATACCCTTCGGTTGTTTTCAACGATTCGCGAACAATTATATGTAAATAGATGCAGATATACTATAACTTGAAAAAGTAACAATGTATTAATTGTTTGATACCGTACATTAAACTTATTGGTTTAAATATCTATTTGAATATATATGATAAGTTGAAATATTTATTATTAAAATTTATTTATAAATAACTTCCAATGTATATTTAAAAACTGATTTATGTATATTAAAAAGATATATACATATATATAATTTCAAGTTATTTAGTAAACGATAGTAACATTCGTTTATTGATTCGATTGATATTTAGATAAGTTAACTAAAGCGTTTAAGATGAACCAGTAAAACACTAATTTGCTACAGTATTTTCAAATTGCTACAGTACCCAAAATGCTACTGTGTTTTCGAAAATCACTATTTACTACAGTGAAGTTGGATTTGCTACAGTGAATTGCTACAGTGAAACACTATTTCAAAATGAAAATGTATGTATATATATATATATATATATATATATATATTAACAAATAGCGAGACGATGATTTATAGAAGTAAATGACCAAAACACTCAAATGTATAAGTTATACCTCGAGTGGTATAGTTTATGGATAATTTAAGACTATATTTTGACAAAGGTACGATTCACGAAACGAAAAGTATTAGTTTTCTAAGCGTACAAAAATGCGTTCGAGGAACCGAAACCGGGACATAAGTCAAGTGATGACGTACGACTTATCGGAACAAAAATTACAAGTCAACTATGCACGTGAATTTAATATAATATATAATTAATTATTTAAATTATATATATTATATATATTATTAATAATTATGTCGACAAACAATGTGACAAACAACTTTTGAGCTGGACAGGGACCTCATGCGATCGCATGAGTTCCCCATACATTTCTCATGCGATCGCATGAGCTGAGATTGCAGGCCACACCTATAAATTTGATCGAATTCTTTCAGTTGTGGATACTTTCTTCTTATATCTATATTCCTCCGTATATATATATATTTATTATTATTATTATTATTATTATTATTATTATTATTATTATTATTATTATTATTATTATTATTAAGATTAATATTATTATTAATCTTAATATTATTAGTAGTATTATTATTAATTAGTATTATACATAAAATACTACGACGAGGTCATGAGCGTGTCACTTTCAAAATGGGTTTTCAAGCGGGATAGAGCTAAGGAAAATATGGGTTATTACTAAGGAGGTTATGGGTAGTGTTCGGGGGTATATTTGTAGATCAAACCTAGTGTTTATCATCTCCGTTATGTCTACGTACTTTTCTACAATATTGAATCTCAATACTGATACGTTGGGATCTACGATTATTTGGTAATCCGAGTTTCGGTCACATTACGATGAACAACTTTATGTGCTGCTAAGGTGAGTTTTATTTGATTCCCTTTTACTCTCTACATTTTTGGGGCTGAGAATACATGCAAATGCTTTATTAACTGATTTACAATATTTATATGCGTGAGTTTCATATGATCCCTTTTACTCAATATATTTTTGGTCTGAGAATACATGCAACTGTTTATACATACTGAAAATACTAGATTTATATGCGTGAGTTTTATTTGCTCCCTTTTTACTCATTACATTTTTGGGCTGAGAATACATGTAAATGCTTTATTAACTGTTTTACAATATTTATATGTGTGAGTTTCATTTGCTTCCTTTTTAATTGCTTTTGCAATCTATATTTTTGGGCTGAGAATATATGCACTTTATTTTAAACACAATGGATACAAGTACATACTAAATTCTACACTGAGTTTGAACCGAAAATCCCTTAGCTTTGGTAACTAGTAACTGTCGGTTATAAGAACTGGTGGGCGCGAGTAGTAGTATATGGATCCATAGGGCTTGATATCCCCGTCCGAGCTAGAGCGCTAGCCTTTTAACGGACGTATGCTATTTGAGAAGCGTACACGTTGGTTTGCGTGTATTATTAAGATGATTATACAAAGGGTACAAATTATATATACGTTAAGTTTAGTTACCAGGGTGCTCAATTTTGTAGAATATTTTGATAAACGTTTCTGGGTGAAACAACTGAAATCTTGTGATCCACCTTTATGTACAGATTATACAAAACATTAAAACTATGAACTCACCAACCTTTGTGTTGACACTTGTTAGCATGTTTATTCTCAGGTTCCCTAGAAGTCTTCCGCTGTTTGCTTATATGATAGACAAGCTATGTGCATGGAGTCTTACATGGCATATTTTTCAAGGAAACGTTGCATTCACCAAATCATCACCATGTATCTTATTTTGACTGCATTGTCAACGGAAGTATTATTGTAAATTATTATATTACGGTGATTGTCTATATGTAGAAATCATCAGATGTCGAAAACCTTTGATTTAAATATTCATTTATGGTGTGCCTTTTCAAAAGAATGCAATGTTTATAAAACGTATCATATAGAGGTCAAATACCTCGCAATGAAATCGATGAATGACGTGTTCGTCCATATGGATTTGGAGCGATCGTCACAAGGAACCTAAATGAATTGTATTTATTTTATCGGATAACACCTTAGTTATGAATCGCCCATTGCCACACATTGACCAACGCCAACTGTCCACTGATTCGGGACTGATTACAGCGTCGGACAGGATTGACGTGAGCTGTTCGAGTTTAGTTAAGGTCCTCCTGCTTGGTTGTCTTGTCCACATCCACGTACCGGTACATGTTGAACCATCTCAACTAACACCATCATGAACCAAAGCTTGTAAGTCCGACAAGAAACTAAAACAAATGTAAGTAATTCGTCAACCATCAATTTTCAACCGTAAACAATTAAATATATTTTATGATATTGTACATCATCAATTTTTAACCGTAAACAATTAAATATTTTTTATGATTTGTACAGTATAACATATATAGTAAAACAAGTTTAATTGTCTGCGGCTATAAATTAATTATGTAGATATCATCACTCAAAAACCAAAGTAGCTTACCTCCATGAACGTTAAATAATGTGCCATTAAGAGCACTCACTATGGTTCATTATCCACCACCACCAAGCCTACATGGCATTCATTATAGGTATAATGCCATAAGCACCAACCCATTATAGGTTTTCATTATAGGTATTCACTATAGATTTAACGATACTTCTTCATCACATGTACACATTTGGTGGGATCCACTAGTAAATTTTATTAACCAAATACCCCATTCATCATATGTACATATATTATTGCATATTGTATAGTCCGTTAATGCTTGTTGTAGAAGACTTTGTGTTTATAAATAAGTGTTATTTAAAAAATAGTTTTTTTTGTGTTAGTTAAAATAAATAAGAAAAGAAATTAATTAATGACGTGGCAGTTAAGAGGAAGATGTTTTAGCCATGATAGGGAGTGTTTAGTTATAAGATTTTATGTGTTAGTTATAGGATTTGGATGATGATGTGGCGCTGATATGGCATGTTAAGAGGATGAATAATTTAGTTACGATAGGGAGTGGCCTAAGGAAACTATATTGTTTATCTTTTACTCCATTATTTATTACTCTGTCTCAATTATTTATATTTATATTTATTATACATCACCGGATTTAATTTGTCGTTTCGTTAGAAGCTTCATAACACCTTGGTTCCATGAACAAATATATATATATACACCACTCAATCTTTACAATAACAAACACTAATATCACATAGTTTGGTAACAACTACATATACATCTCGCATTTACATGTATGACTACTTCAAATTCTGCTCAAATATTCATGGATTCACAAACCATTTCATTATCATCATCATCATCATCAATTCAACAACATCAAACTAGAAGACTCATGGACTTCCTTCAAGACCAAGATCTCCCATTCCCTCGACCTCGTAAATCCGCAATCTCCCTCTTCATTCGCGCCTTCAAATCCTCATCCATGTTACCACGAACCATTTCTCGCCGTTTCTTCACCAAAAGCGAATCATGCTCATGTCCACCAGAGCCTACATTGTCAAGAACCACGTCAGTAACCGTTAAAGATATCCTAAGATGGAGATCTTTTCGTGACAGAGTAGATCCAATGGTTAATATTAATGTTCCTTTAACTCTTGAGTCGCCTTCTCGATGTACTAATACTACTTCTTCAACTAATAGTGGCTCGCCGAGAAGTAGTTGGAATGATAGTGATTTTAGTGTCGGTGATTCGCCTATATGGTGTCGTGGATTTACTAGTGATCATATTGAGGTTGATTGTAAGAAGACTTTTCATGTTAATATAGCTGGTGATACTAAAGATACAAAGGTAAGAAACTAAAATAAATAAGTTATTTAAATAAGTAGATATAGTTTTTTTAAGAAACATATTGTTGATTAATTGTGGAACTAATGATTATGTGCAATTGTAATGATATAGGGTGGAATAGAACTTGAAGAAGAAGAAGTTGAAGAGGAACAATTTAGTCCAATTTCGGTCCTTGATTTTGGACATGACCGTGAAGAAACTTTTTCTTCCTTCAACAAAAGCCTTGCCAACATGAAGAGTATGTGTTATATTCATTTTATTTTAACTTTAAATAGTTATAGTTATAGTTAAATACTTATAGTTAAGAGTATCGTTTTCTTCTATGTATTGTTATTATTTTTATTGTAAGAACAAAAATGACCGATGAATTATTTATTTAACAGGCCGAAACATGATGCTCAAGCAACGAATCCAAGACTTTGAGACACTCATTGAGAATGAGAATTGTTGTTATGTTAACAAAAATACCGAATTAGATGATGTTGAATCATTTGAGATCGAAGAAAAGGCGATCCAACTAATGGATCAAGTCAAAACAACAAGCTCCGAAGGAGTAGAATGGGACCCAAACATGGAAATTTTATTGCTAGATTTCTTTAGGGATGAACTAATCATGACTAAAGGAGTAATCAAAAGCGGTTGTCAAGTTGAATCAAGACTATTGAAGATGGCAAGATCTTGGATGAAAGGCGTAGATGACGGATCTTTAGAATGGGAATTGGAGGGTACAAATGATGTGTGTATTGGAGAAATGTTAAAGAGGGGGAATTGGAAAGGTTTTGAAAGTGAAGAACAAGAGATTGGCCTTGAACTCGAAAAAATTATGCTTAATCATCTATTAGACGAGTTAATAATGGATCTTGTTATCGTTTAAACAGTCAGGAAAGACGAAAATAGAGTGTTAGATCGGTCCTTGACGTTGTAATGGACGATCGATAAGATTTAAGTCCACAACATCAGTGAGAAGTAATGTTAATCAGCCTTAGATAGGTTGGATTGGTTAGCGAGTATCGATGTATATGTACTTAATATGTAGTACTAGGATAGTATGCTTCCAAAATTCGTTTTTGACGAGGTACAATGTATTGTATATTGCAAAAATAAGTTTTAGTAGTTTTTCCCTCAGCAGTTAATGTAAGTTTATGATAATAATATTCAAATTCTTTTATTTACTTGAATAAAGGTACAAAGACTGCTCTTCTTGTAAATTTTGCATCATAGGTTGTTATTGCCTTATTGGGATATTTGTGACCACAGATTTGGCATTAGAAAAAAATAAGTTGTAGACATAACCAATTCAATGTTCGTGTTTGACATTCATATACTCCACGGTAGGGCGGTTCGTGTAGAACTTGATAATTGAGAGGTGGATTAAAACTCAATTAGATGCCCTATTCATGATGATGGTCTAAAAAGTGTGGACCACGCTCTCGTTTTTTGTAAATTAACTTTTGATGTTTGGTCTCGAGCATTCAATTGATGGAAACTAGGTCCATCAAATCTGAGTTTGGCCAAGTCATTATAGGCAATGAACATACCTTTTCCATACCAATCGGTAAATATTTGTGGCAAGCGGTGGAATGGGTAACCACGTACTTAATCTGGAGGAACAACAGGCAATGCTATTGGTTGCACGATCCTTGTAGGAAAATCATTAGCAGGCAGGCTAGGGGACCACTTGTACCTTCCGACAGCTTTGGCAGGCTAGGTGGTACGGCATTGCAAAATACGTCCTTTTGTCCTACCACATGTCACTAAGGGACAATGGTTTTCGACTATAAATAAGTCCTCTCATAAACCAAGATTCCAAGAGTAATCCACATCAACAATTCTGTAAGGACCCAACCTCACTGAAATCTGGACAGCCTACAGCTGCGCGAAGTGATAGGTAACATTCTTTGAACTGCAATTCCTAGACACAATCCAACGAGCGATCGTATCCGGCTTACCCGAACGATGGTGGGTTACGTTTAACCACCCATGTTGAGATCTTCATCTCGCGCTCGGGTTATTCATGGTAATCCGGACCAGTGAGTTAAACACAAAAACCATTAAATCCCCTTTACTTTGATGTTAAGCATGGACGAACCCCAGTATCAATTCTATGCTTGATCATTATGTAATTTATATTTTAATGTTTTAAATTAATTACCTAATGTTTTTCCATATATTTTTTTAAAGTATGTTTAATATTATCTTTTAAAAGATATTAACAAAAATAAAAATCAACATATTATTTAAGGTTTAGAGTTTGAATTTGAATTCTAATTTAGCGACCAGGTTCTCGAGGTTATACGTTATGGAATGTGAAAAAGGCGCATTGGTAGAAGATCGCACGTGCAATAATGTTGGTGAAGGTCTGTCTAGTATCTTGCACTGGAAAGCTCACATTCGAGGGAGATCTTCAAGGGAGAAGCTGGAAATCGTCCTAAAAGTTATGGTTGCTCTAACTGCGCAGCCTAATGGGTGACAATTATTATTAAAAAAACTGGTCACTTTTTTTTTGTTAAAAAGCTATCAGCTCTATGTGATAAGCACCTTCTAGGAGCAACCTCTTTATCAATATTTTTATTTAGCGTTTGTGTTTGAATCATATTCCAGTTAAATTTAACCTAGCAACTAGAGGAGTAGTTTTAGAGTCCATGATATGCCCATTTTGTAACAACCATGAGGAGGACATTGATCGTATATTTACCAATTCTTATAGGATATTGCCTCTTTGGAGTGGTTTTCTTTGTTGGCGGGGGATCATCTCTTGATATCCGACTGGAGTATTGAATCCGATTAGCTCTACAAATTTCAATATTGGTTCAAAAGAGATTAATGACATATGCCTTGCATCTCGATACGTCACTTATGGGCCATTTGAAAATGGAGAAACAAATTGATCTATGCACCTTTGGAGTGCAATAACGTCATCCTGAAAGAAGATATTATGGGTGTCAAATAGGAGTAAAACGCTCAACAAGGACTTCGGTGTATGGAGATCAAACCCACGGGCACAAAACCCAGATAACTAATCGAGATGTTTTATTTTGTTTGGTATTTATTCTTCTAGAGTCTGTAATATATTAGGTGTATGGACTATGAATGTCCACATCTTGCGTGTAGTTGGTGTACTTAGGCCATTAGGCTGAATTCTATTGAAATTTGTAAGCGTTAAAAAAACATATAATTTGCTAATGTCACGTTAGCACCACACCTCTCACTAGGGATGAGCAAAAGTTTCAAAAAACCGAAACCGAACCGGTACCGTACGGAAAATCGGCACCGATAGGGATTCGGTTTCGGTTTCGGTTTCGGTTCTCAGTTTTGGGAATTTTCGGTTTCGGTATTTTCGGTATCGATATGGGGAAACCGAAATAAGATACCGAATATGAAATATATAAAGTTTTCCACTACAACAACAAACGGTACTCATGAAAGATAAGAAATCATGTAGTGTGTTTTAATGTTACATGAACTTTCTGGAGTTATACAAAGTAGTTGAAGTTGTTTTAACTGATGTGGAATCTGTGAATGGGTCAAGAGGGACAAATCTAGTCAACAAATAGTGTCGTTGTTGATGACTAATTCATATCCATCATTCTGTTTGCTACTAATTTCTTTGATAATACATGGCAAATAATAAAATACAGTTGAATAGATCAAATAGTTAGTAGTATAAGTTAACTATTGCAAAACATCTAATGAAATAAAAGAAAATACTTTCTTGTTCATCTTACAATGAGAGATCATCGTTCATCTTAAGTCCAACATATTAAATTAAGGCCTCAGTATTTTTTTTTTTTTTTTTTTTTTTTTTTTTTTTTTTTTTAAGGCGAAAAAGGATAATGCATTAATAAAAGTATAGGACTTCATCAATACAATGAAGAACCTTTACAAAATTACAAAGACGAATCCAAGCTCGAACATCAAAAAGAAAGCTTGGAAGCTTGGGAAGAACTAAGAGCTACAAACGTTATATACATAAAAAAAAAAAAAATGGGTTTTTGTTCCCATACATAAGATTGCAAGCCATGACAAAATTTAAGGTTAGAAGCCCAAAGAAAGACTTGTAGCTTGATGTTCTGTACGATGACCGATCGACACGTGAACTTGCCATTGAAAATGATGTCGTTTCGAGCAATCCAAATAGCCCAAAGAGTAGCGGGACCAATCATCTTCCAAAACTTGGATGCATTAATACTCATCCCATAATACCAATCGAACGAGAACGCTTCAACCGAACTTGGAATAATCCACCTAATATTCCACCAACGGAATAACTCGGCCCAAATTTTAAAAGACCAATTGCAATGAAGTAAAAGACGTTCAATTGTTTCTTCTTCAAGCAGACACCAAACACAAATCTTGGAAATATTAGGAGGAAAAATATGACTATGCGCTAAAACGACTCGAACCGGGACGCTTTACTTGATAGCTGTTTGAAGAACGATTCGGATTGCATCCGCAACCGAGTAGGACTCACAAGGAAAGGCAAACCATAACACATGGTCACCATCATTATCAGAAAGAAAAAAGGTTGATAGCATAGCCTTTAATTCGAACAGTTTGCACAATTCATAAGCATCAAGTGGGGGATTAAAACAAATATGCCAACCAATTTGGGCCAGCGCAATATCAAAAGGGTATCGAGCCTGTTTCACAGAGATAAAATGATTGAAAGCAATAAGAATTAGATTGTTAGTTGGAGTATACCTCAAAATAGTGGTGATCCAATGTTCTTTTTTCCACCATTTGAGTAAGGTGAAGAAATCCTTTCTCCACATGGAAACCAAGCCACCCGACCTACCCGTGGCATGAACTTGAACCGCGTCATATGCAAAGTGTTTCCAAACTTCATTTAAAACGGGTTGTGTTACTCCTTGAACCTTAGTTTCTTGAATTGTTATGACAATTTGCCTGACGCACCCACCCCAGCGGAAGCGAGGATATAATTTGTTTGAGACAAACTTGCGAGAAATAATAGAAAACAAATAAAGTAACTGATAACACGACGATTTAACGTGGTTCGGTAAACCCTGTCTACGTACACCCCAAGAGTCTCCTTTATTCTTATAATATAAAAGAACCCGGTACAAGAAAAAAATACACTATGAGTTAAACCCAAACCCAAGCCCCTTAGATTTAGTATAAAATATAAGTTTCCCGTACACTCTTTTACACTCCTTACAAGAATAAAACTCTCAACCTCACAAATACACACTCACCATTGATATTATCGATCAACTATGTTTACTACATTTGTGATACTTTGATCCTCCCTTGGATCACTTGATCCCTTTCTCTGGATTTGATCCCTTTGGATGATTTATAATGGCTAGATATCCATCTATTTATATTGCTCCTTGTACATGTGAAACCTCCATGTGAAAACATAAATATAAGCATAGCCATACTATTCCATTATTGACTTCACAATTTTCACATGCATGCCATATATATTATTCTAAGATAAATGTGAGCCACCTTTGTATGACTACCGTCCAACAATCTCCACCTTGACGAACATTTATCTTCTTCATCACCGAAAATACTAACACCAAGTATTTTCACCATTGGCCTCCGTTATCCCCGCTGCACACACCATGAATCACCTCGGTCCTGAACCCCGATTCAAATAAAACAGCCAATAATCATGTGCAACTAACCCTGTCAACTTACTTAGTTGACACCGGAGAGGAGTCTCGAATCACCTCTTCCACCACAGTAGGATTTTCCTTCTCACTATCGTCTACCTCGGTCAAACATGTCCCAACATGTTCCAGACCTGTTTCCCGCATGCACGCTTTCAAAACCTTCGAGACATGAGTACATCTTGTACTCGCCACCAGACGATATAAACCCTCATACTTCTCTCCCGTCATCAGGACCTCATCTTGAGCAGAAGTAGAACTTTTGGAGATTGTGAGAACATCTCCCACCGGTACATTAACTGCTACCGCAGCCGATGAACCTCCAGATTTATCTTCACCATTCTTCCAGAGTGGACAACCTTTCCTTAGTGACCCCACTCATGACATTTGAAGCACTGGATACCCTTCACGCCGTCTCCTGATCTAGACCTACTGTTATCACTAGATCTCTTCTCGGTAAACCTTCCCCTTCCATGACCAACCATAGCAAACCCATGCTCAAAACGGTCACTGGATCTTCGTCTCTTATCTTCTAATAAGATTGCCAATACTACATCCTCCATCTTTACAGTAGCCTTACTATAAAGAACAGTAGTAACCACAATATCATATGAACTGGGAAGAGAGGCAAGAAGAATAAGGGTCTTATCTTCTTCCTCAACGTAAACCTCAACTTTTGCAAGTTGATCAACCAGACCATTAAACACATTTAAGTGTTCAAAAAATATTCTAATCGTCATCTGCCATCTGAAAAGGCTCCACCTTAAATTGCATACCGCCGTTTCCCGCCATCTCCAAACAAAAACTATCTGATAAACCTGGATACGCTCTGATACCACTTGTTATGACAATTTGCCTGACGCACCCACCCCAGCGGAAGCGAGGATATAATTTGTTTGAGACAAACTCGCGAGAAATAATAGAAAACAAATAAAGTAATTGATAACACGACGATTTAACATGGTTCGGCAAACCCTGCCTACGTACACCCCAAGAGTCTCCTTTATTCTTATAATATAAAAGAACCCGGTACAAAAAAAAGTACACTATGAGTTAAACCCAAACCCAAGCCCCTTAGATTTAGTATAAAATCTAAGTTTCCCGTACACTCTTTTACACTCCTTACAAGAATAAAACTCTCAACCTCACAAATATACACTCACCATTGATATTATCGATCAACTATGTTTACTACATTTGTGATACTTTGATCCTCCCTTGGATCACTTGATCCCTTTCTCTGGATTTGATCCCTTTGGATGATTTATAATGGCTAGATATCCATCTATTTATATTGCTCCTTGTACATGTGAAACCTCCGTGTGAAAACATAAATATAAGCATAGCCATACTATTCCATTATTGACTTCACAATTTTCACATTCATGCCATATATATTATTCTAAGATAAATGTGAGCCACCTTTGTTTGACTACCGTCCAACATGAATTGTGAGGAATTCAACTTGGAAGAAATTGAATACCTTTCCTGCCATACGACCTCTTGACTTGTTACCGAGGTCCCGGGTATTCCATGAGTCAAGCCTTATTGTTTTGGTGAATTAACGAGAAGTTCGTCATCCGCCATGTTGTTCATTATATTGTCAAAATTAATCAATTCTTCTTTGAATGTGAGTTTTTTTGCTCCAAATAGATTACCATCAATCTTGCTTTTTTTTTTTTTTTTTGTAATTAGTTCCTTGGTCGACAACGTAGATATTTTTGCTCCAAATAAGGCCTCAGTTGAAAACTCGATATATGTATACACGTAGATGTTTGTATGTTTTTTTTTACAGTAAGCAATTCATTTAATCCATAGAAATGTATTTTGTATTTATTTTTGAAACGACTCAACCCGTATTAAAATCGGCCCATAAAATTTTTTCCTTTTAATACGCGTTAAATAATACTTTAGGTCCCAAATGTTTTTCCATAAACATATTTAATTACAATAGAAGGTTTAATAACCTTAAAACATTTAATACATTAGTTAATTGTCCAAACGGATATACACGACCCGACTAGTTTAGTTTCCAACCAAAATCGAGCATGGTGATTTGGGACTACGCTACCCAAATCCTAATCGAATACAAAAGCAAGATCTTCTAAGCAACCTAGCCAAGATCTCTAATCCCCAAGCTTACCCGAGCCACCAAGCATGCGAACCTATAAAAATATTAACAACGAGAGGGTAAGCTAATGTGATGACCCGGAAATTTTCGAACAAATTTAAACTTTAATCTCTATATTATTCTGACACAATAAGCAAAGTTTGTTAAGTTGAATCTCAAGAATTTTAAACTATGTTCATACATTCATTTAACCTCGACCAAATTCCAATGATTCACGAACCATTATATGAACGGACATGATTATATATGTATATGTGTATATATTATAACTTGAAAACGTTAACAAAGTATTAGACGTATAATACTTTACACGAACGTATTTGTTTCGATATAGGTTTAATATAATTATCAACGGAATTAAAAGATAATATCAAATGATTGATTTATCAGATACATTGTATGATCGTGAGTCTCTATTGAGAGGTCCACTTTGATTTAGGAAACCTTTTCTTTTTAACGATATTCGGGATAAATGGTAAAGTGACCTACAAGTAAGAACAAATATGTCAATTAACGATTACTGGACAAAGGTTAGTAGAGATTAACTTTCAACACAATGATTTTCTCGTGTCTCTTGATAAAGTTAATTATTTAGTTTTCTTAATATTTAAAACGTTTTACGACATAGATGAAACCTTTTAAAGAATGATTTTGAATATAACTAATTCTGGAAAACTAAATTATATTTATTCGATTTAGTTCAAATATATGAAAGCGTTCTTCGAAATAATAGATTTTTAATTATTATAACGTTTCGATAAAAAGATGTGAATGTAATTAGTTTTAGAGAACTATAGTTATTCAATTAGTATGGACACGTTTTTCGATATAATAGAATTTGATTTTTAAAATGTTTTTATGGAGTTTCAATGATATGAAAATGAAAATAAAGATAAAATAAAGGTTTCTAATGAGCACTAAAAGACTACAACATTTCATCTCAAGATTTCAAGTTAAAATGATGGAAATCACTAAACCTGCGCACTTGCACGAGAAAAATCATAAGTAAATCATACTGACTTGAAAAAGGGTGATTCCGGTGTTTAGACGTCCGTAACTCAAAAATCTACAACTTTCGAGAAGACACCATACGCGGACCGCGTATCTATCTACGCGAAACGCGTAATGTTTGTCGACATAAAAAGTGATGGCGGCTTATTATTATATTATTATATTATTATTTTACATATATATATATATATATATATATATATATATATATATATATATATATATATATGAATGAAGTAATTGTGATTAGGAACTTAAAAAGACGCACACACTCACATAAATAAATCACTCTGTATATTTCCTAGCTTAAATTTTAAATTAGTAGTATGGTACTGTAACAAGTGATACACGGGTATTTTAATTCGGGTTACAAATCGATTATAACTATGGAAACTATGGGTTATTTCCAAGGAGGTTATGGGTAATATTCGGGGATATATTTATGAATCAAACCTAGTGTTTATCATCTCTGTTACATCTACGTACTTTCCTACAATATTGAATCTCAATATTGATATGTAAGTACTTATATTTTATCTTTTATATAATAATTGTGTATCCATGTCTAGTGCTCGAGTATATATATATTTATACCTGCTTGTATGCTAAATTTCGTCGCTAAACAGTTTATAATGAATCACGAATTAAATACATATATTACTGGTAAAAGGTATATGATATACATGTTTTTGGAAAGCTAGCGAAAAATCAATAACTTTTCATTTAGATATCGAATAGTTTCGATGAACGGATTAAAAGATATAAGCAACTGAATTATGATTGATGTTAATTGAAATTGATTTTGAATCTACAATTAAGATTTAAACAACTTGTTTACGAGATTGATAAAATGGATTTTTAAATATTACCAACCGAGTAAATGAATCCTTATATAAGGCATATCTCGTTTTGTTGAACTAAAGTCAGAATGACTTTTTGAAATGACTTTTGATAAACTTTTGTATGTCGATCTCGAGCATTAGGATTGCGATACACTATGACCTGACCTAGCTTGATAGACATTTATTGACCAACATATGTTCTCTAGGTTGAGATCTACGGTTAATTTTGCATTCCGAGTTTCGGTCACTTTTTGGTGAATGACCTTATGTGCTGCTAAGGTGAGTTTCATTTGCTCCATTTTTAATTGCTTTTGCAATCTATATTTTTGGGCTAAGAATACATGCACTTTATTTTAAATGCAATGGACACAAGTACATACTAAATTCTACACTGAGTTTGAACCGAGAATCCCTTAGCTTTGGTAACTAGTAACTACCGGTTATAAGAACTGGTGGGCACGAGTAGTTGTATATGGATCCATAGGGCTTGATATCCCCGTCTGAGCTAGAGCACTAGCCTTTTAACGGACGTATGCTATTTGAGAAGCGTACACGTTGGTTTGCGTGTATTATTAAGATGATTATACAAAGGGTATAAATTATATATACGTTAAGTTTAGTTACCAGGGTGCTCAATTTCGTAGAATATTTTGATAAACGTTTTTGGATGAAACAACTGAAATCTTGTGATCCACCTTTATAAACAGGTTATGCATAACACTAAAACTATGAACTCGCCAACCTTTGTGTTGACACTTGTTAGCATGTTTATTCTCAGGTTCCCAAGAAGTCTTCCGCTGTTTGCTTATATGTTATACAAGCCATGTGCATGGAGTCATACATGATTTATTCAAGAAAATGTTGCATTCACAAAATCATCACCATCTATCTTATTTTGACTGCATTGTCAACGGAAGTACTATTGTAAACTATTATTTACGGTGATTGTTTATATGTAGAAATTATCAGATGTCGAAAACCTTTAATTTAAATATTCATATATGGTGTGCCTTTTCAAAAGAATGAAATGTTTACAAAACGTATCATATAGAGGTCAAATACCTCGCAATGAAATCAATGAATGACGTGTTCGTCCATATGGATTTGGAGCGATCGTCACATTTGGTATCAGAGCGTTGGTCCTAGCGAACCAGGTCTTGCATGAATGTGTCTAACTGATAGTTGTTAAGATGCATTCGTAAGTCTGGACTTCGACCGTGTCTGCATGTTAAAAGTTTTTCTTATCATTTCTTGTCGGAAATTACATGCTTATCATTCTTAAGTCTAGACACGTTTTCCTGTATTTATTGCATAAATAGTGTATAGACAAAAAATTCATATCTTAGCGTATCTGTTACTGTAAACTTTTCCTGACATCTTCCGAAAATTTCTCCGTGATTTATGGAATTTGGTATTATATATACATATGTAAATTATGTATTGAAGAATACCAAACTAAATTCTATAATCTAATTCATATCAAAAATCATCTCCCTAATTATACAAGATGGATCCCGTATCTAGTTCAAATTCCTTAAACTCCGACAGCTATTCCGATATGGATATTCACCTGAATTCTGAAGATAGTGTAACCGGAATGGATCAACCAATTAGCCATCATCTATTCTGGATGAATTGGGGATGGGTCCGTAGTCTACTTAATCATTGGAGACAAGAAGAAGGTGATCCCTTCCATCCACCACATTGTCCTCTTGGCGAAGAACCTGAAGCACTTACCGGCGAACCTGTTCGAGACACCATTTTCTCTCTCATTTCCAGAGTATCTCGTCACGATAATATACTATCTCAAATTCTGGATCTTATTCATCCGCTCGTCCGAACCGCCAATCATCCCGGTGTAGTAGAAGAAGTCAACGAGCTTCGTGCTCGGGTAGTGGCTTTGGATAATATGGTGCAAAGGTTACAAGCACCAGCAGCATCACTGGCATCAATAGTACCACCGACAACAACACCAACAGTACCATTACCACCAACAACAACATCCGCATCGCAAACCTCAACTTCACAATCTGTTCCACGAGCATCAACGTCATACGCACCGTAGTTACCAAGAAATACCAGCAACAATAACCGATGAAGTATTAACTCATTTCCCCCTGAAGACATTTTATGTATATTTAATATATATGAATTTTGAAATCAAAATAAATCTTTTCGTACTAAGCTATTACGTGTGAATCTTAACTGGTAGGTACTACCCGATTAGTTCATATTACTAATATGCAATGATGTACATCCTTCCTTGACAACTTAACCATCGTTAACTACAATCTCTGTTTCAATCCAATGAATTTCATTTCATAATAAACCAAGTGTATTATTCAATTACATAATTGATTTTACATTTTCATTTTCGATGTACTCGAAACTATCCAGAAAATATCATCTGTGCCTTGTAAGGTTCACAAGAATTTCACGAGCATCAACATCCTTCACCAAGGAATATCAATAAGAATAAATAATGAAGTATTGATTTCATTAGCGAAATACTCTGCAAAGATTAAGTAATCTTTAATATTTTAGAGATTATTCATTTCTAATTCCAGCTAAAAATCAAATGAGCTTAATATGATATTAACTCATTAAATCTGTATTACATCTGAAGAAAATATACATACATATATTTTCATAAAAACAATAATAAAAATTCTTTTGTACAAAGTATTAATTGTGAAATCTTTAATGGGTAGGTAATACTCGGGAAATATATAAGTTCACAATTAATATGTTATACTGTACATTCTTCAACTTTGATTCAAAAATTATTAACTATGCTCACAGCGATATACAATCGTTTCCATACAAATTCAATTACATATTCTGATATTGATGGATCAGAATCCAAGCCAAGATTTAACGGGTGACATCATTCTTAGATCTCAACATCTTTCAAAGCTATACTTTGACTTTAAAAAATGTGAAAGTTCCTTTAGCGTTGTTATTACCGAAAATAATCTTGCAATCCCTTTTCAAAGTATCCAGTTTTACCACACTTTCAACCAGTCAACTTCGACTTTTCAGATTAGCCTTATTATAACCTTGACATATACGTTCTTGTTACTGGGGAACACTTCATGTTCTACCACATTAGCAGTAAATTTACCAACAACTTTATTAATCCTTGATCTTTCAAAAAAATCCTTATACTCATTGAAACCCTATCATGTACTCATCCACATCTTGTAACAATAATTGCCATATCAACCACCGGGAATTAGCAATCAGTATTTTAAATCTTGCAGCATTTTCTACAACAACAGTTATATATAGATAACATCTATCTTCTAGACTTACATACTTCGAATGTGAAGTTTCTGAAAAACATCCCAAACTATGAACTAGTTCTCTGAAATTGGAAAAATGCTGATGAAGCAGCAAAAACTGTAAACGACCTTAACAGTCAAAAGTTTGATGATAAAGAATAGTATGGTGGTAAAGCTGAGAAAAAGAGAAGGTTTGGAACTGGAAAACGGATTGAGCAGACCATGAAGGAGGCTGTGGACAAATCACAAAGACGAAATCTACCTTCAAAGAATACAAATGATTCAGTGTCTACTGAAATCCTTAGCAAATACCTTGCTCCTTACTCTAAAACCCTTGCGGACAATATTCTTCATCATCCTCTGATCTTAAATGTTCTAAGATATCATCATATCTTTCATTATAAATATCTTCGATGTTTCTGAAGATATCTTCACAACTATTGTTATCCGAAATCATTTACTTCTTCGCGCTATCTGTGTAAAATCATAAAAGAAACTATTTTAGTTTCTAAATTCTAAAACCTTCGAGTTTAAAATATGAATGTGTTTGAAGTAGTGTTAGGAACTGAAGCATGAGTTAGTATAATATAATGACACTTGATCAACGTGATTATATTACAGTAAGTCATGCTGAGTTTCTAATGGAACGTGATAAAGGTTCACAGATCATACCTTCATCATGAACCATGTTACATAACTCTTTCATTATATTTAACCTCTAAACATATCAAGAAAATATTTTCTTGATGATTCGGTCTTTTTCGGATATTCTGGTAATTTGACAAATCAAGACCGTGCCATTACAATTTCCATCTTAGAACATTAACTATGTTCATTCCGAAATTCATATCTACAAATTCTGGACCATTATCCGCTTGACTTAAGGTCGGGAAGAGAAAACAAAAGCATGAAGCTCTGAAATATAATGGAAAATATAAAGCCCGATAACAACCCCAAAATTTACAAACCGTGTATATCGATGCGTATTGCAATATAAAGACACGGGAGAACGAAAAACACTCTAACTCCAAGGTAATAGTAGAAGAAAATAACTTCCTCTGGTGGCAGATGTAGCGACCCCGACAAATCGTCAAATGACGGCGTCATCTACGTATGGTCCCATTACATGGTCGTAAGTCTTTATAACAAAGTTTGACCGAAAAATATGTCGCATTCACTTCATAAATAAGGGTGTTTCAAAGTTTACAAAAGTAGTTTCCATAACAAGTACATAACAATGTTTAAAGTTTGTATGAAACACGTGCGACACAATTAAAAATAGTCAAAAAGACGCTCCACGTATGCAAGTATACTCGACATCCAATGCAAGTATCAAAAAGTATGAGCGGAAGCATGTATCACCTAAGTTCAAGGACCTGAGAAAAACATAGAGAATCTGTCAACGAAAACGTTGGTGAAATCATAGGTTTAAATAAGTAAGTGAGTAAAAGTAAGTTGAACCACAAGATTTGCAACATCGATAGAGTCATAGTACATTCTAAAAGTTAATATTCACGAGCACTCAATTATCAAAGCTTAACATTCTGTCCGTTGAACCCCGTAATAATAGTGTTAGAACATACACTGTTTCCCGAAAATATATTTCACCCGTAGACGGTAGCGAACCGTCCGAAGTGAGGGTTTGTCAAACCCATATGGCCATATAACATAAGTTCTCGCTTACACCATTTGATGTAACTAATGATAATCGAATTGAGGATTTGTGTACAAACTCGTATGTAGAATGTTTGTTTTCCCTGTACTTGTGTTCACGTAGTTTAAAAGAACGTTTATGTTTTCTCATCCCAAAAGTAAGTTCAAAAAGAGTAAAAGTGGGACTATGATCTCACCTTGAGTGCACGTACGAAAAGTACTTCACAAAATAACGTGTGCGAAGGATAGTGCTAGTCTTGACCTAAACAAATAGGTCGTATCAATAACGGTAAACACGATAGGTCAAAGATGTTCAATTAGTCCTATGGCTCGTTACGACTCGATTATGTAGCATGTGAAATCAAATTGTCAAGTTTCATGCAAGGTACAAGTGTATAAACAAGTTAGGAAGGTTGCATAATCATTTGGTTAAGTTTGACAAAAAGTCAAACTTTGGTCAGTCAAAGTCAACGAAAAAGTCAACACGTTCGGGTCGGGTCCCGAACTATTTTTCTGAGGTTTTTAATCATGTATGAGCATGTTAGGACAAGTTACATGTGAATCGGAGGTGTGTAGCATAGCAAACATTATTCAAAAATTGACAAAGTTGGACAGACCATAATGGCGCGCCGCGCGGGTATATGGCGCGCCGCGCCATTACCTGTGCAGAGAGTTCTGGCAGTTTTTAAGTTTTATGCACGAACCTAACTTCAAACAATCACCATTTATGATCCTCAAACAATCAAGACAAGTATCTTATACCGTTGGGAAGGTAATTTGACGAGGAAAACAACTAAACACATTTCATCAATCAATCTACCTATTACAACAACCAAAACCGCATCTAATGCTTAACATTAACCGCATACAAGTTCATAAATGCAATTCAATGATTCGGGCAACCAATTTACATGAATGATATGCCGTTTCGAAGGTAATCAAGTATACAATCCAACTAAACACTTACCAATAATAATCCATGGCATTCAATGCATCAAAAGTCCATTTCAAGTTCATCAAACCCTAACCCAAATTCACCAAAATCAATAATCAAGTTCATGAAGTTTTCTAAGGCAACCTACACATCAAATTGAAGCTAGTGATGCTAGTAACACAATTAAAACATCAACTTTTAACATCTAACAACATATGATCATCCTAAATTCAAGAACAACACACCAAAATCAAGTTCATGCTAGTTATACTAAAACAACGAGATCGACCATACAAAGTACATACACGACATCACAATGAGCCATAGACACTAACTAACACCATTTCAAGTCAAAAACACGAATTTAGAGAAATCTAGAGTTTTAGAAATGTTACCCAAACGAGATGAAGTTGGTACCAAAATGAATAGGATGAAGAGAGGATCACGAATATGTAATTTATTTTATTGTAAGCCTCCTAGATCGGATTTAGATGATGATTGAATGAATTTGGTAATGGTGTGTGTGTTCTTGCTAGAGAGAAAGAGAGAGAGATGGAGATGATAATGAATGGGTGAAAGGGGTTTGACCCTTTGACCTAGTCAAGGGTTTGATCCCTTGTCAAGTTTAGTCCCTCAACTTTCGTTCGGGTGCGTGAATTACCTAAACGAGATAATTTAAAACGCGTATCAACGGGAGATGTTATAAACATATAACGGACTTTAAATTAGTATAACGGAAAAGTAAATGGAAAAAGGCGGGATGTTATATTACCTACTCCTTAAAAGAAATTTCGTCCCGAAATTTAAGTAGGCGTAGTAGTCGTTGTTTCTTCCTCGAGATCTTGTATTTCCGAATTCACGAATAGATGAGGATACTTCCTTTGCATTTGATCTTGCCTTTCCCAAGTAAACTCGGGTCCCCTTTTGGCGTTCCAACGGACTTTAACAATCGGGATTCGGCTTTGTTTCAATGTCTTGACGGAGGTGTCCACAATTTCAACCGGTTCCTCCACAAAATGAAGTTTGTCATCAATAGTAAGTTCCTCGAGAGGAATGACGATATCGGGTTCGGCAAGACACTTTTTCAAGTTAGATACATGAAAAGTAGGATGGACGGAGCTTAGTTGAGGCGGAAGGTTTAAACGATAAGCAACGGTTCCAACACGCTCTAAGATTTCGAAAGGACCAACATACCGCGGATTTAGTTTCCCACGTTTCCCAAAACGAATGACACCTTTCCAAGGTGCGACTTTTAACATGACGCGATCACCGACTTGAAATTCGAGGTCTTTGCGTCTTTTGTCGGTATAGCATTTTTGACGACTCCGGGCCGTCCGAAGCCTATCTCGGATTTGAAGAATCTTTTCGGTTGTTTCGTGAATGAGTTCGGGCCCGGATGTAACGACCCAGAAATTTCCGACCAAATTTAAACCTTAATCTTTATATGTTTCCGACACGATAAGCAAAATCTGTAATGTTAAGTCTGGAAAGTTTGAAATCTATTTTCGGATAATCAGTTACCCTTTGACTATGCCTGACGATTCACGAACCATTATGTGTAAATAAATATATACATATACACATATGTGTGTTTATTGAGAAATAGTAATAAAACATTTAACTGGTTAGTTGATATAAATATAAACTATGAGATCTATTTTATGAATTTGGAAACGTTATTATTTTTCTTATTATTGATATTAATTAGTATTATTAGTATAATCATTAACAATAATTATCACTATTATCATTATTAATAACTAGTAGTAAAAATTGAAATATTTGTTAATATTAGTATTATTATTATTACTAGTAGCATTAAGAATTATTATTAATATAAATTATTATTATATCTTTGTATTATATTTATCAATAATAATATTATTTATATCATTTTTAGCATTGTTTGATAATAATAATAATATTATTATTAATTATATAAGTAATATTATCTATTAGTTATAATTATTAGATATTAATAGGTAACTTCATACGCACCTTAACCAAATCGCTTTTGTTAAACATCGTCATCCAACTATTTCAAATTGGTACTTTTGTCCCCAAGAATCGATATTAGAACAAACCTCCATTCAGATATAGCCAAATGCAGTTATCAATCGATGTCCTTTTATACTTTATTTATTTTTTTTTCTTTGGTCGTGAATTAACAGGATTGTTAAAATCCTTTGGTTATAAATAAACTCATTCCATTGTTGATAATTACCACATGACATTACTCTATCAATTCACAGACACTTACAGCTATTAATTTGTTGAATTAAACTGGAATCAGAAGGAAACCAGTCGACACCCTGTTCGCATCAACTTTTTATCAGAAACTCAACTTTTGAATGAAAGTTCAAAAACTAAAAATGCAATTTTGTTAATAATCCTTTGAATAAATTATCTGGAAAATTTTATGTCTCAATTCTTTCTAGTAATCACGAATTTTGGAATCAATGTTTTCGAATTCGGAAGTCAAACGATTGATTATCGATTCAATTCGGGTTCCCTGATATAAATTAAGTTCAATTGATGATCCATAAAGATTTAGTGAATGGTTTGCAACATATTTCGTTTTATAATCACCATCTCAAACGATTTTAATTTCAAAACCTTGATCCGAGTGTTCTTCGCAATACTTAGTGTTTTACTACTACATAATTTCTCTTTCGGTTCATCTGATTAAATCGGATATTACTTAAGAATGTTTCTGTTTCAAAATGAAAGTCGTAATTTAAAAAAAAATGGTCGATTTGATTATTCTGTATTTTCTGAACGAGTGGTAATTGGGAAGAAGAAGAAGGATTACAGAAAACTGGTTAAGTATAGTACGATTGGGAATAATTACAGAAAAATTTAAATGGTCGAATGGTTAAGAGAGTGAACGGGTGTTCGGGAGGTCGCGGGTTCGAGCCTGGGGAACGACAGTTTTTTTTTTTAGGGAACTTATTTATTAAAGGTAGCCAATTTTTTTTACTTTTATTATTATTATTATATTTGTGAGTAATATTATTATTATCATTAAGAACATAAGACTAGTTATTAATAATATTTCTTTTATCATTAGTATTATTGTTATTAAATCTATTATCATTATTTTCATTAGTAGTAAATGAATATTCTTATGATTATTATCAAAAATTATACTTACTATACATACTATAATCATATTTCATATAATAATATATCAAACATACTAATATTTTTATATAAATACTTACATACAACTAAATGCATAGATAAAAATTAATTTTTAAAATATACAAATATAACATATGATATATTATATATAAGTAATGTATTTATATTTAAATAGATTTTAGTATAAATTCAATATGATTATACATATCTAAAAATTTATTCAATTAATAAATGAAATTATTTGATTACCATTATATGTATTAACAAACACCAATGATATAGGTTCGTGAATCCAAGGCCAACCTTATACTTGATCAATGATGTTATATGTATTTTTACTACAAAATACATTAGGTGAGTATATAGATCCCTTTTAAACTCTAAATATTTTTGGGCTGAGAATACATGCGCTGTTTTTATAAATGATTTACGTTATGGACACAAGTGATCAAATTAAATTCTACGTTGAGTTGTACCATGGCATATCTCTTTATACTTGGTAACTGCTAATTACGTGAGGAGCGTAAACGCGAATCCTGTTGATAGATCTATCGGGCTGACATCCCCAACCGGGCTGGACGACCAGCATTTAACGGTTGCACAGTACTCGTTCTCGTTACTACACTTTGGTACGGTGTAGGGTTTATTTAAGACTATGCTGCTGTGACTTTTAGTTAAGTATGGTTACCAAGTGCTCAACGTCTTTTCATACACGAGGAGTGTATTATGTATAAATATCAAATCTTGTGGTCCATAGTTATTACGCTGCTAGCATCAAACCTATATATCTCACCAACTTTATGTTGACATTTTAAAACATGTTATTCTCAGGTACAAATTAAGTCTTCCGCTGTGCATTTGCTCACGTTAAGGACATTATTTGAAGTCGATCATCGCAATGGGACCAAATGTTGATGACTTCGTCCAGGAGGATTAGGACGGGTAGTTTCACCGGAAATTTGCACGTCACCCACTTCGGCCCAACAAAGAGGAGAGCGACATTTTTGACCATATAACGCTTCAAAAGGTGCGGCTTTAATACTCGCGTGATAACTATTGTTGTAAGAGAACTCGGCGAGAGGTAAGTGCTTGTCCCAAGCTTTTCCGAAATCAACCACGCAAGCTCGTAACATGTCCTCTAAGGTTTGAATTGTACGTTCGCTTTGTCCATCGGTTTGAGGATGATATGCGGTGCTCATGTCTAAACGCGTTCCCAACGCTTCTTGCAATGTACGCCAAAATCTAGAAACGAAACGGCCATCTCGGTCGGAGATAATCGATAAAGGTACACCGTGTCGGGCTACGATCTCCTTAATGTAAAGTTGTGCAAGTTTCTCCATTTTGTCCGTTTCTTTCATGGCCAGGAAGTGTGCGGATTTGGTGAGACGGTCAACAATAACCCAAATGGTATCATAACCGCCCGTCGTTTTTGGTAGCTTGGTGATAAAATCCATCGTTATCCTTTCCCACTTCCATTGCGGGATCTCGGGTTGTTGAAGTAGTCCGGACGGTCTTTGGTGTTCGGCTTTGACTTTGGAACATGTCAAACACTTGGAAACATAACTAGCTACGTCCCTTTTGATGTTCGGCCACCAATATAGTTGTTTAAGGTCGTGGTACATCTTATTGGCACCGGGGTGAATCGAGTATCGTGACTTATGGGCTTCGTCTAAAATAAGGCTTCGTAGGTCCCCATAACTAGGCACCCAAATCCTTCCGGCGTAATATCGGAGTCCGGTCTCCCTAATTTCGAATCGAGAGACGAGAATGTTCAAGAGCTCGTGTGAAAGGTTTTCATCCTTGAGAGCCTCATCTTGGGCTACCCTAATTTGGCTATTAAGGTTTGTGTGGATGGTGATGTTTAAGGCTCGGACACGAAGAGGCACCGCTCTTTCTTTTCGACTTAAGGCATCGGCTACTACGTTTGCCTTCCCGGGATGGTAACGAAGCTCGCAATCGTAATCGTTCAAAGTTTCAATCCACCGTCGTTGCCTCATGTTTAGTTGCTTTTGATCGAAAATGTGTTGGAGACTTTTGTGGTCGGTAAAGATAGTACTCTTGGTTCCATAAAGATAGTGTCTCCACATTTTAAGTGCAAAGACAACGGCTCCGAGTTCGAGATCATGAGTCGTGTAATTCCGTTCATGAATTTTTAGTTGTCGAGAAGCATAAGCAATGACTTTCGTTCGTTGCATCAATACACACCCAAAACCATGTTTCGAGGCATCGCAATATACAACAAAGTCATCATTGCCTTCGGGAAGTGACAAGATAGGAGCGGTGGTTAGCTTCGTTTTCAAGATTGCGGATTCATGTTCGGTTGCCCAAACGAATTTTCTTCCCTTATGAGTTAACATGGTTAGAGGACGAGCAACCAAAGAAAAATCCTTGATGAATCTACGGTAGTACCCGGCGAGACCCAAGAATTGACGAATGTGAGTAGGAGTAGTAGGAGTCTCCCATTTACTAATGGCTTCGATTTTTGTGGGATCGACTTTAATACCTTGATCACTTACAACATGACCAAGAAATTGAACTTCCTTTAACCAAAATTCACACTTGGAGAATTTGGCATAAAGTCGTTCTTGTCTCAAGAGTTCAAGCACAAGTCGGAGATGTTGTTCGTGCTCTTCTTCATTTTTAGAATAGATCAATATGTCATCGATGAACACAATAACGAATTTATCGAGATACGGTTTGCACACGCGGTTCATAAGATCCATGAACACCGCCGGTGCGTTAGTGAGACCAAATGGCATGACAAGGAATTCATAACTACCATAACGAGTTCGGAAAGCGGTTTTGGAGACATCTTCCCCCTTAACCCTCAATTGATGATAACCCGAGCGGAGATCGATTTTCGAATATACACAAGACCCTTGTAGTTGATCAAAGAGATCATCGATGCGAGGAAGGGGATATCGGTTCTTAACCGTCAATTTGTTTAGTTCACGATAATCAATGCACATTCGTAGGGATCCGTCTTTCTTCTTGACGAACAAAATCGGAGCGCCCCATGGTGAATGGCTAGGTTGAATGAAACCACGGTCAAGTAGCTCTTGGATTTGACTTTGCAATTCTTGTAATTCGGATGGAGCGAGTCTATACGGTGCACGCGCTACGGGTGTGTGACAACCCAGAAATCTTCAACCAAATTTAAACTTTATCTTTATATTATTCCGACACGATAAGCAAAGTTTGTTAAGTTAAATCTCAAGAATTTTAAATTGTGTTCATACATTCATTATAACCTCGACCAAATTTCGACGATTCACGAACAGTTATATATAAATAAATATGTATATATATGTATATATATTATAACTTGAGAATATTAAAAGAGTATTAAACGTATAATACTTTACATGAACGTATTTGTTTCAATATGTTTATCGATAGAATTAGAAGATAATATCAAATGATTGATTTATCAGATACATTGTGATATGATTATGGGTCTATGTTATGAGGTCCACTGTGATTTAAGAAATCTATTCTTTTTGACAACATTCGGAAAATGGTAAAGTGATTTACAAGTAAGAACGTGAAGTGTAACTAACTTAGATGTTGGATATCGAAAAGTTAAGTAACTCGACATTTTTCATTAAGATGATTTCATACGTTTATTTAACCTTTGAACTTTATCCCATGCTTCACCAACAGAATGTAATTTAAAAACTTGAAACCTATTATGAATATATATGATTCTACTTTTCTAAAACATTTTATGATATAACGATTTCCATTATTTTAACCTTTAAACAAAATGATTCTTAAAAATATATTTGGTTTTGGAAAACAAAATTATTATATTTATTTGATTTAGTTTCAAACGTACAAAAACGTTTTCAGTTTAAAAAGAACTTTATTATTAAAACGTATATAACTTTTATAAATATCTAGAACCACTTTTGACAACTCATTACTTAACCAGTATGATAAATATAATGATATTTATATTTTATTTTATTAAATATATATAATGATTTAAATTAATATTATATATATTTATACGCGTATTATACGTACATAGTTTTATACTCTTACTATACTTAAACTTTACCTTTACTTTATTTTTACTTTACTTTAACTTTAATAATTCATACTTTAATAATTCACTTTAATAATTCATACTTTAATAATTCACTTTAATAATTCTCTTTAATAATTCATACTTTAATAATTCACTTTAATAATTCATACTTTAATAATTCACTTTAATAATTCAAAAATCTATTATAAATAGAATTCAATAGGTTTCATTATTTCATAGAAACTTGAAAATATTTTTCTCTAAACTCTCTCAATCGATTTACATATATATATTTACTCCGTATTATTTCAAGATATTATTAGTATACATAAAATATTACGTCGGAGTGCTGTCCGAGTGATTTCGAAATTATTTTTCGAGTGGGATTGGATTAAGGAAATTATGGGTTATAGCTATGGAGGTGATTGGGTATGGTTCATGGGTATGCTCGTGAGGTCAATATAGTGTTTATCATCTCCGTTGCGTCTACGTACCTTTCCTGCAATATTGAATCTCAATATTGATACGTGAGTACTCATAATTTAACTTTTACATACTAATAGTGTATCCCTGACTAGTGCTCGAGTATATAGGATTATGCATGTTTGTACTTTTGATATTGCCTTTCGTTAGGTTATGTTGAATCCTGAATTAGTTATATATGTGACTGAGATAAGGTATAAGATATGCATGTCGTTGGAAAGCTAGCGAAAAATTAAGAACTTTTCATTTAGATATCGAATGATTTCGATGAACGGATTTGAAGTTATAGTCCATCGAATTTTTGTATTATTATTAAAAATGATTATTATTATCGTCGTTATTATCGTCGTTCTAGTTTTATTTTATTATTATTATTATTATTATTATTATTATTATTATTATTATTATTAATATTATTATTATTATTATTATTATTATTATTATTATTATTATTATTATCTTTATCAATAAAATGATTTATCATTAAAAATTGTTATTTTTATTATTATTACTATCGTTATTATCATTAAATTTATAATTAGTATTATTATTATTATTATTATCTAATTATTATTATTATTATTATTATTATTATTATTATTATTATCATCATTATTATTATTATCATTATTAATATATATATCATTATTTAAAAATGGTTATTGTTATTATTATTATTATTATATAATCATTATCGTTAATAATGTCATAGTAATTATCATTATTAGTATTATTGTAATTAAAACTAATATTAGTAACACCTAATTATTTTGATTACTATTATTATCATTATTATGAACACGATATAAAAGACGATTAAAAGCTATTAAATGAAACGATTAGAAAATAATGAGTAAGAGTATCATGATGAAATTAAAATATTATAAGATATTGATTTAGATAAAATTATCGTTCTTATTATTTTTATCATTACTATTATTATTAAAAGTATCGTTAGTATCAAAACTATCATTTTAACAAAAATTATCATTTTAACAAAAATTATCATTTTAACAAAAATTATCATTTTAATAGAAATGTCATTGTTAGTATAAAATATCATTTTTATTATCATTTTAAATAGAATTATTATTTTAAAGATAATATCAAAAATTATCGTAAATATTAAAGTTATCATAATTAGAATTATCGTTTTATCATAATATCATCTTAGTAATTATAAATATTGATATTTTTATAATAATAATTATTATTATAAAATAATACAACTTTTACTTACTAACATTATAGATATTATTTTATCAAATAAATATGTAATACAAACATATTTTACTACGTATAATAAATTACTTTAATAATACCTATCATATTATCTTTATGATATTAAATGAACCCTATAAATTTTATTACTTAATATATATAAAAGTATATTTTATTATATAAATTTTAATATAAAATTTTATTTATTAATACATGAATTATATTAATTACTCTAATAAATCTTTTAAAAATATTTAAAAATATAAAACGACGATATTTAAAATATATTATAATCATGTATAAATTTTGGAAATCATTTTGAGTCAAATTGACTTTTATTGACTTTTGCATATTAGTCTCGAGCATTAGGATTGTGGTACACTATGACCTGACCTAATTGTTAGACAAATATTGACCAACATATAATTATATATAATTAATTTAGGTTCGTGAATCCGAAGCCAACCTTGCACTAGTTCAATGACGTTATATGTATTTTTACTACGAAATACAGTATGGTGAGTTTCATTTATCTTTTTACCCTTTATATTTTTGGGCTGAGAATACATGCGTAATTTTTATAAATGTTTTACGAAATAGACACAAGTAATCGAAACTACATTATATGGTTGAATTATCGAAATCGAATATGCCCCTTTTTATATAGTCTGGTAAATCTAAGAATTAGGGAACAGACACCCTAATTGACGCGAACTCTAAAGATAGATCTATCGGGCCCAACAAGCCCCATCCAAAGTACCGGATGCTTTAGTACTTCGAAATTTATATCATGTCCGAAGGAGGATCCCGGAATGATGGGGATATTCTTATATGCATATTGTGAATGTCGGTTACCAGGTGTTCAATCCATATGAATGATTTTTGTCTCTATGCATGGGACGTATATTTATGAGAACTGGAAATGAAATTCTTGTGGTCTATTAAAATGATGAAAATGAATGATTATGATAAACTAATGAACTCACCAACCTTTTGGTTGACACTTTAAAGCATGTTTATTCTCAGGTATTAAAGAAATCTTCCGCTGTGCATTTGCTCATTTTAAAGATATTAATTGAAGTCTTTCATGGCATATTTCGAAGAACGTTGCATTCAAGTCATTGATTTCATTAAAGATTATTATTATTAAGTCAATTTATAGTTGGATAGTGGATATTATGAAATGGTATGCATGCCTGTCAATTTTCGATGTAAAGAAAGTTTGTCTTTTAAAAACAAATGCAATGTTTGTAAAATGTATCATATAGAGGTCAAATACCTCGCGATGTAATCAACTATTGTGAATCGTTTATAATGTATATGAACGGGTCCTTTCAGTTGGTATCAGAGCGGTGGTCTTAGCGAACCAGGTCTGTATTAGTGTGTCTAACTGATAAGTCGTTAGGATGCATTAGTGAGTCTGGACTTCGACCGTGTCTGCATGTCAAAAGTTTTGCTTATCATTTCTAGTCGGAAATCATCTGCTTATCATCCATAGGAAATTACCTGCTTATCATTATTATTCTAGACACGTCTTGCTACATTAATTGCATGAGTAGTGTATAGACAAAATTCATATCTTAGCGTATCTGCTAAATCATATCTTATTGTATCTGTTACTTTAAACTTTGCCTGACATATCCCGCAAATTCCTCCGTAATCTATGAAATCTTTTGATCTCTATATATAGATATCCTATGTAAATAGAATACCACCCGATAGCCGAAAAATCATTTTATATCGAAAAATCATTTATCCAATCGTACGAAATGGAATTTGTCATCAGTTCAAGTCACTCGGATTCCGAAATGGAATCTCACTCAAGCTCCGAAAGCAGTGTGACCGGAATGGATCAACCAATCAATCATCACCTATTCTGGATGAATTGGGGATGGGTTCGTAGCCTCCTCAATCATTGGAAACAAGAAGAAGGCGATCCTTCCCATCCACCACATTGCCCTCTTGGCGAAGAACCTGAAGCACTTACCGGTGAACCTGTTCGAGACACCATTTTCTCTCTCATTTCCAGGGTATCTCGTCACGATTATATACTACATCAAATTCTAGATTTTATTTATCCGCTCATTCCGACCGACAATCATCCTGGAATAATAGAAGAAGTCAATGAACTTCGCGCTCGGGTAGTGGCTTTGGAGAATATGGTGCAGAGATTACAAACACCAGCAGCAGCACCAGCAGCATAACCAGTACCACCATCATCAATGCCAACAGTACCATTACCACCTCCAACCACAACCGCGTTGTAAACCTCAACTTCACAATCTGTCCCACGAGCATCAACGTCATACGCACTATAGATACCAAGGAGTACCAACAACAATAACTGACGAAGTATTAATTCATAAATTCATTGGAGAAACATTCCGCGGCGATTATATAATCTCTAAAGTCTTAGAGATTATCTAATCTAGCCCTAACCATAAATCAGTTAAGCGAACCAAAATGATAGAAGAAAGAGTAGAAACCCTGACAAAAATGGTGTGTGATTAACAAGTTAAACTTGTTTTACCAACAGCATCAACAGTACCGTCAACGTCACCAGAATCGTCAGTACAGTCAACATCAGAATCAACAACACCTATAACATCACAAACTCCGTCAGTTCAAGAATCACTGTGGACATCATTACGAATCAATAACGTGTATATTGTATCAACAAGTTATGAAGAATTAACTCATTCCCTCTGAAGAAATTATATATATATTTTATATATATATATATATATATATATATATATATATATTTTGAAATAAAAAAAAATAAATCTTTCCGTGCTAAGCTATTGTGTGTGAATCTTAACTACTCGGTTAATTCATATTATAAATATGCAATAATGTACATCCCTCGCCCGCGACTTAACCATCGTTAACTACAATCTCTGTCTCAATTCAACAAATTCCAATTCCTAATAAATCAAGTATATATTTGATTTTACACTTCATCATTGATGTAACCGAAACTTTTCAGATAACATCATTCGTACTTTGCGAAGTTCACAAGAATTTAATGAAAACCAACATCACATCTCAACAAATAACGAAGTATTGATTCATAATATCAATATTATTGAAGAAATACTTATGTAACCTCTAAAGCCTTCAAGGAATTATTCAATTCTAGTTCCAACCGTCAATCGAATGAGTTTAATTTAGTATTAACTCACTAAAATCTATGTTACATCTGAGGAGAATATATACATATATATTTTCATAAAGACTGTAATAAAATTCTTATGTACAATATATTAATTGTGAAAAAAATTTTAACGGGTAGGTAATACCCGAGAGATATATATAAATTCACAATTAATATGTTACATTCTTTCGAATCAGATTAAGCAAATTATCAATTATACTTCCTACTTTCACAATAATATACATTCTTTCATAGAAATCAAAACAACCATACTCATTCAAACCCAATTACATATTCTGATTTTAAAATCTCAGAATTCAATTTGAGATATAACCGGTACCATCGCTTTTAGATTCCTACATCTTTCAAAGCTATACTTTGACTTCAAAAGTGTGTTAGAACATCAAATGTATACAAACGATTACAATCTGTGTTCAAACCCTTCGAAAATCTCTGAAGACACTTCAAATAATGAGCAATCGAGATGATGATCCAACCACATATTACCCACAGTTATGTACTTAAAAAGATCTCGAAACCAAAGTCATAATTCAACACATATCTGTGTCAGATCTTTTGGCATTTATTATCAAAAATAACCTT